>NW_027286719.1:2969600-3279600 GCF_022747635.1 Hetaerina americana | reverse complement strand
CTGTCTGTCACCTCCCTTAAAACTCCTACTATGAGTGAACATAAGGTTTAGACATGTTTGGTTGGCACATTTCATCAATCAAACTCCATTTAAACCTTGATATTCAATATAATCCTCATTACATGCAGGTGGGCATGTGAGATCCTTTGACAAACTCAGACAATTAGTTTGTGCACCATTCAATAACTCTTTAGGATATCCAAGAGATGGAATTGTCATATTGCAAAAGGTTTGCTTATAGTAAGCGTCATTTCGAACTAGACTGCAGTCAAAGTTTCATCAGTATCCATCATGCTTTATTTTCATAGTCAATTGAAGCAACAAACTTGTTATTTTTTTATAAAAATAGAAAAAAATTTGTTTCATGTGGTGATTAAACACTTCCTATTAAAAGGCTTAAGACCAAGTGAGATCAAAGCTGAATTGGATGAAGACCATGACTCATTGGCTCCTATGTTAGTGACTACTTACAATTGGGTAGATGAATTTGAGAGTGTACGCATGCCCACAAATGATCAATATCTTTTTGGACATCCAGTGGAAGTGAATTCCTCTGAAATAAGTGACAAAATCCATAATGTGGTTTTGAGTGATCAATGAAACAAACTGTGAAACAATATCACAAGCAGCACATTGTTTTGCAATTTTGAGCCTAGAATGAGTTGTTAAAACAATCTCGGCTAGGTGTGTGCCGTATTCGCTGTCAGTAGAGAATTAATGCAATCGTGTGGTCGATTCATAGTCTGGTTTGGCGCTGTTTCATTGCACTCCTGATAAGTTTCTGCATCAATTCATACCTCTGTATGAAACATGGATATACTACTACACTCCAAGAGACAGGAAAAATCAAGACAGTGGGTTTCAACCTGAATGACTCCGTTCAGAAAAAGAGCAGGAATAGATAATCATCAATTCCTTCTCAGCAATCTAATGAGGAACTCTGGTTTGCTTCTCATCCACTTAAGAAGAGAATACTTTCAAGCGCAAGACATCTAATAATTTTAACTCTGAGTAATAATTGTGTACTATGAGTAATAATGAGGCGATTCCACTTAATAGTCATTATTGTAAGACAAAGAAGTGCATATGGTGCACCGTATAATTATAGTCAAATAACACACCATTTTCTCATTTGATAGACTACAAACTTTATTTCGTTATTATAAAATACCCTAAAATATTATATGGGGTTTTTAAGAAACTTGTCCATTTTTAACTAGGATTTTGATAGTATTATTTTTCAATTTAAATGCATAATATTTATATAATTTTTCCATGACAGTTAGCCTGTTTGACAATGGGTAAAGAGACTTCAGTTTCATGGCCTTCAGTTTGGTGGAAATATTTTGAAGGGTGACTGAGTGCCAATTACTAAAGAGGTATTAGTTTTGTGCTTGTTTGCGGAGACAGTAAGTGGTAAATGGCCTGACTATTTTTCAATTGATTATCTTATTAGGGAGCTGCAAAGTTCCTCATTAAGAACATATTTGGAATGTGGACATTATCCAGGGCTGAACATATATTCCATTACATTGCATGGAGCCTGTGGCAATATTTCAATAGCTTATCTATTATTATGCAAGCAATCTGTTGGGTTAAATTTAAAGTCTTATCTCATTTACCTGGTCCCTGGGGAAACAGTATCTATATTTTAAGATGCATGTCACTTGGTAATACTTGATATGAAATACATTTTGAGATTCACTATCTTTAGTAGATGGTTTTGGCAAAGGTATTCACTGGTTTCATGCTGAACTGCTAGAAAGTCTTCTACATATGGAAAGGCCTTACATGGCTAATAAATTTAGAGTTTGCCATGAGAATTTTGAGTAGCAAAAGATGTAGGTAAACAAACAATTAGCAATTCAACTTATTGAGTTTCTCATATTGAAAGTGGTAGAGTCGGTTTAGGAAAGAAAGGTTTAAAGGAAAGAGGTAGGATTCCTTGCTCGTTGGAGAGTGAATAATATCTATCGTTATGGTTATTGCACCTGATTTAAGCAATTTTTTCATTCATGCCATTTTAAGTTTGGCTTTTGAGTGGCCAATGTACCCAAAGTCATGTATCCGGTAGTGGCTGCAGAAAGCAGAAGACTGCCTTGACCTATGTATTGTGTGTTTTGATGGGGATGGACAAATAGCAAACAGTGATTGTCAAGTTTCACTTGCCTATGTCGGAGTTGAGAGATAAACAGCTTCCCCAACCTGTGGTGGTAATCTGCATCCTGATTGGCTGCAGAATGTGCAGCAAATCAGGATGCACGACTGGATGCATCAAAACGTAGCTTGAAACCATGCAGTTTAATGCCATCGGCACACAAATGTGTGCAAATGGAGGGGCTTTCACCCAATCATCAAAGTTTTGACTGGTTGAAGCAGTCTTTGATACGTGTAGCATATATTGATTTGGTGATCAGGACATTGTCCAGTATGCTCAAGGCCCGTGGTTTGATTTCCTGTTCATGAGTATTCTCTGATCGGAATCTTCTTTATTCCACATTTCCCACTACCCTTTCATCTGTTTTGCTGTTTCCTATTCCTTTCCATATGTGTAAACCTCCTTGAAAATATGTTTGCACAGTTGGGTGGATTTCCATGTATTGATACATGTGTGTGTGTGTGTGTCAGTATGGATGAGTGTGTGCTTATGTATGCACAAACATACATACCTATATGTAAGGGCAAGCATACATACACTCATTGCATTATTAAAAACAATCAGTTATGGAAATCATATTGAATAAAATGGAAAAAAATTGAACATAAGAAATGGTTCACTATCAAGAAGTATAGAAAATAATTTTTTCATTATCAATATAAAATATTTTATTCCTTTCACAGTGTAACAGTTAATAAATGGCCAATTTTGCATTGATATGATATTGTTTTGGTACAAATCAGGGACAATATTTAAAATGAAACCAAACGTGAAAATAATAATATTTTCTGTTTTGTTAAGCAGGAGAAATGTCAATATTGTGATACATTGATCCTTGAAGGCTAATTACCAACTCCATCCTGGGACCTGCTGAAATTCAGAGTTGATTAAGAGTTAATTGAAAACACCGTTTTAAAGATTAAATAATGTTCTTACAGCTGTAGGAACCAATTAGAGAATGAGACACATGGAGACCACTGCTAACAATGGAGAGGAATGAAGTATGTGGATAGAAATTGAAAAATTTCCCAGAAATATTGTGTCAAACTAATTGATACTTGAGTGAACTAATGCAAATATTTTTTCAAGTCTCATGTATAGGAATGACAGTGGAGTTATAAATATTGGCAACAAAAGTATGGTGGAAAAGTCAAATTGAGCATTTATTATCAAGACCAAAGCTGTTTAAATATAAATGTACACATTTTTTGTCAGGTAACAAAGCTTATGTATTCATACAAGAATGAATATTCGGGTGAGTATCATTGTAACGTAAACCTATGTCAGTAAGATGAAATTCAAAGTTTTAGTTAATTAAAATTAAATCAAAGTTGACACTGCATATTCCCAAATGTACAACTGTGAGAATAAGTAGATGAAGTTTATGAAGTTAGTGTATTTTTTCTGCTGTTGTCACATTTGTGAAGAGAGGAAGATATATGTTCTGTTTTATAGAGATAACATAGTAAAGAGGTCTTATAGAAAAAGATGGATGTTTTAAGATATGAATATAATTAGTGGTTTCTGATATGAAACTTTTCAATGATATTTTATAGAGGTAATAAAAGAAAAGTGGAGTTAGTTATGAAAAATATGCTGAAAATATCCATGCTCAACATTGAAAGGAATAACATGGAGGAAATTGTATATGTTTCCCATATTATGATTCTTACCGAAGTGTGTCAAAAATTGGGATGAGATACAGTAAATGGTTGGTGAAACCATTGATGTTTTTTGTTCCTGTAGATATATGAATCAAGAAATATTGGTGAATCATTCTGTAGCCTGTCACTAGCATTCATGACACCATGGAAAAAATTGATGTTAATTTAAATACTTAGCAGATTTTTGAGTAGAATGGTATGGCATTAAAACTGCTATATTAAACTTCAGTTTTCGTATGTTAAAATGATCATTTTATTCTTATACAATTGGTTTTAATACACCCCTTTGAAAATAGTGTGAAAATAAATGTGCCAATAAATTGTTTATCTGATAATGATGATGTTTTAGAACTTGCAGAAATTGATTTTATACTTGAAGATGCATTCAAGGCTGCTGCAGAAGAAAAAGCCATATTTCAATTATTTTTAAGATTTTGCTGTATGCTTTAGAGTTGGTGCAGAATATTTCAAAATAAATTATAGCTCTGGCAGTTGATAACTTTGGAGTTGTTGCCTTGGGCAATGGGATATTTAAGAGAGCATCAAAGCTTCAAAATTTGATAAAATATGTGAAGTATTATTATTGTAAGTGGCATTCCCCTTTGTGTTTTGGCGGAAAAAAACATTGGCAGCTTTCCTTTATAAGGTGAATGATATAGTTTCCTGCTATGAATCCCATTCAGATATTTTTCAAGACAATTCACTTTATGACAGGGAGGAAGGTTTGGATACTATCAATGAAGTGGATGATTCTTAAAATGGTGCCACTTGAGTTGTCATTGAAGCTGCATAATTGGCATTGATTCGAATATAGTGCTTCCATTAAAAAAATTGTGTAATCTATGATTCAACATGATTTTACTGTTGATACAGTCGATTTTGTAGAATATGGAATACAATATATATGTAGTAGAGAGCATACACAAAGTTCTGTATGGATATTGACTATCTAGGTGTAATTTCCATTGTAGTAGATAACACAGTTACTCATTTTCCCCTTGGGGGTTTTTACGCAAGAGGAATTGGTTAATGTGGATGAATATGATGATCCCAAAGTTTTTGTATGACATTTTGATTCCACGTGTGGCATAATTGAATTTCTACATTTTGATATTGTTTTGAAGGAATTACATTTCCTTGAACGTGTTTGGGACCAGGTGGGCATACATCATTTCCCTGTTGGAACTGTTGGTATCCTTATTAGAATAATGCACATTGAAGTTGAAAAAACATTACCAGCTGTTGTAGATGGATTTGTTAAGTGATTCAGTTTCCAGCTTTGACATCAAGGACCATTGGCATTATTTGATGTGATAGAGAAGGAATTAGTTCTAGTTGATGCATATCAATATTTGAAATTTGTTATTTACGAAATTTGAGAAGTCATTGAAATTTCATTATTTAAGTTTTGTGAAAATGGCACTATGCAAAAAATTCTGTTCTCTCTGCGGTTGAACTAAATTCTATAATATGCTGTGAGTACATGCATTAGACTGTATGCAATGCAGACTTTGGAGATAGTGTAAACAAATATTTTGATATTGTTTCAATCCTGAATGACAACAAAATTTCAGTTTCAAGTCATTTTTGAAGTGGTACTCCAAGGAACACTATTCAGTCTGAATGTAGTTGATGGCTATGTGTTACTGTGAAAGATAATGATACCAGTTAAAACATAATTGAAATTTTACATTATAAATAACAACTAAGGGAAAATCTACAATTCATTATGATCAAACATTGTCTATGCAGTCTATTTCCCAGTTAAAATTGTAAAATGTCTTAACATTATTATTACATATTTAAACAGAAGAAGCTTAACTCTTCTACATGTATATAAAGAAGGAAAGGTAGATACTTGCATTGACAATAAGGAAACTACACTGACATAATATTGAACAATGATGGATAATCAATCAGCTCCAGGGAATATATTTGATTTCTCATCAATTGCTGAAATGGCAGACATTGTTGATGAAGTGGTCACCAAAGCTCATCCATATTTGGTGTCCATTGTATCATCCAATGATTGCGTCACAACCACATACTGGTTGTGACACAATCAATTGATTCAGTTGAGTAAATTGTGGTTGAACTTGAAAATTTGTTTCTCATTGAATTTTATATGCAGTCTACATCTTGGAAGTGCTGCAACCAGTTGCATAAGTTATGGGTTTTGCGGTAAAACTTGATATCCCAGGTGATTCTGTATAGGTTTTCGTATTGAATGGTAGCATGGAAGAAATACTAGAATCCCAGGTGGTCGGATATGAATTATTTGATCCAGATGGAATGGATATTTCCACAGAGGGGTTTTTTTTGCACGTGTGAGACAATTCCTTTCTGCTAATGATGATGATAAGTGTCTGAAATGACTGTTAACAAGGATCCAGGCACTGTAGATGCTACATGCTCAGAAGAAGTTTTAGACGTATAGGCTGTTGTGAAGACACTTATGTGATCTTTAGTTGAACTCAATAATGGTGGTCTGGTAGATTGAACTGCCATTGATGCCAATGAAGAGTTTTCAGATGATGATGATGTTTGAGGAGATGAATAATTGTTAGTTAAGTCTTGAAGAGATGTAGAAGAAGAAGTTGGTTTAGTCCCAGCAGTATTAGCTTCAGATGTGGAATGAGTTGCACTTGATTTGGTCGACGACACCATATTTTCTGAGGTTGATGTAGATTCTGATTTGGTGGGTGATGTCGATTGAGGTGTAGAGAAAGTCCTGGAGGTACTTGCTTCAGTTGAATAGCTTTTGTACCTGGATGACAAAGACGATGGCCCAGTTGATTCTGTGGGAGTTGAAATTTTAGTTTTTGATGTTGAACCGGATGGAATACTGGAAGCTGATGTTGTTGAATATTCCTCAGGTGATACAGTTTTAGACACTGGTGAGGATGTATCAACAGTGCTTTCATATGATGTGCTGGTGGAGGCCTTCCTTTCTGTAAAACCTGTTGAAGATTCAGAGGCTTTTGAAAAGGTTGATGATGTGGATTTGGGTGTTGTAGGCGTTTCATATTCCGAAGTACTTTTTTGGGTAATGTGTGTAGTTGAGATAGCAGTGTGACCTTTGGTTGAACTCGATGATGGTTTTGTGGTAGATTCAACTGCCGTTGATGCCGATGTGGAGCTTTCAAACGATGATGATGTTTGAGGGGATGAATAATTGTTAGTTAAGTCTTGACTAGATGTAGAAGAAGAAGTTGGTTTAGTCCCAGCAGTATTAGCTTCAGATGTGGAATGAGTTGCACTGGATTTGGTCGACGACACCATATTTTCTGAGGTTGATGTAGATTCTGATTTGGTGGGTGATGTCGATTGAGGTGTCGAGGAAGTCCTGGAGGTACTTGCCTCAGTTGAATAGCTTTTGTACCTGGATGACAAAGACGATGGCCCAGTTGATTCTGTGGGAGTTGAAATTTTAGTTTTTGATGTTGAACCGGATGGAATACTGGAAGCTGATGTTGTTGAATATTCCTCAGGTGATACAGTTTTAGACACTGGTGAGGATGTATCAACAGTGCTTTCATATGATGTGCTGGTGGAGGCCTTCGTTTCTGTAACAGCTTTTGATGATTCAGAGGTTTTTGAAAAGGTTGATGATGTGGATTTGGGTGTTGTAGGTGTTTCATATTCCGAAGTACTTTTTTGGGTAATGTGAGTAGTTGAGATAGCAGTGTGACCTTTGGTTGAACTCGATGATGGTTTTGTGGTAGATTCCACTGCCGTTGATGCCGATGTGGAGCTTTCAAATGATGATGATGTTTGAGGGGATGAATAATTGTTAGTTAAGTCTTGACTAGATGTAGAAGAAGAAGTTGGTTTAGTCCCAGCGGTATTAGCTTCAGATGTGGAATAAGTTGCACTTGATTTGGTCGACGACACCATATTTTCTGAGGTTGATGTAGATTCTGATTTGGTGGGTGATGTCGATTGAGGTGTAGAGGAAGTCCTGGAGGTACTTGCTTCAGTTGAATAGCTTTTGTACCTGGATGACAAAGACGATGGCCCAGTTGATTCTGTGGGAGTTGAAATTTTAGTTTTTGATGTTGAACCGGATGGAATACTGGAAGCTGATGTTGTTGAATATTCCTCAGGTGATACAGTTTTAGACACTGGTGAGGATGTATCAACAGTGCTTTCATATGATGTGCTGGTGGAGGCCTTCCTTTCTGTAAAACCTGTTGAAGATTCAGTGGTTTTTGAAAAGGTTGATGATGTGGATTTGGGTGTTGTAGGCGTTTCATATTCCGAAGTACTTTTTTGGGTAATGTGTGTAGTTGAGATAGCAGTGTTACCTTTGGTTGAACTCGATGATGGTTTTGTGGTAGATTCAACTGCCGTTGATGCCGATGTGGAGCTTTCAAATGATGATGATGTTTGAGGGGATGAATAATTGTTAGTTAAGTCTTGACTAGATGTAGAAGAAGAAGTTGGTTTAGTCCCAGCAGTATTAGCTTCAGATGTGGAATGAGTTGCACTTGATTTGGTCGACGACACCATATTTTCTGAGGTTGATGTAGATTCTGATTTGGTGGGTGATGTCGATTGAGGTGTAGAGAAAGTCCTGGAGGTACTTGCTTCAGTTGAATAGCTTTTGTACCTGGATGACAAAGACGATGGCCCAGTTGATTCTGTGGGAGTTGAAATTTTAGTTTTTGATGTTGAACCGGATGGAATACTGGAAGCTGATGTTGTTGAATATTCCTCAGGTGATACAGTTTTAGACACTGGTGAGGATGTATCAACAGTGCTTTCATATGATGTGCTGGTGGAGGCCTTCCTTTCTGTAAAACCTGTTGAAGATTCAGAGGCTTTTGAAGAGGTTGATGATGTGGATTTGGGTGTGGTAGGCGTTTCATATTCCGAAGTACTTTTTTGGGTAATGTGTGTAGTTGAGATAGCAGTGTGACCTTTGGTTGAACTCGATGATGGTTTTGTGGTAGATTCAACTGCCGTTGATGCCGATGTGGAGCTTTCAAACGATGATGATGTTTGAGGGGATGAATAATTGTTAGTTAAGTCTTGACTAGATGTAGAAGAAGAAGTTGGTTTAGTCCCAGCAGTATTAGCTTCAGATGTGGAATGAGTTGCACTGGATTTGGTCGACGACACCATATTTTCTGAGGTTGATGTAGATTCTGATTTGGTGGGTGATGTCGATTGAGGTGTCGAGGAAGTCCTGGAGGTACTTGCCTCAGTTGAATAGCTTTTGTACCTGGATGACAAAGACGATGGCCCAGTTGATTCTGTGGGAGTTGAAATTTTAGTTTTTGATGTTGAACCGGATGGAATACTGGAAGCTGATGTTGTTGAATATTCCTCAGGTGATACAGTTTTAGACACTGGTGAGGATGTATCAACAGTGCTTTCATATGATGTGCTGGTGGAGGCCTTCCTTTCTGTAAAACCTGTTGAAGATTCAGCGGTTTTTGAAAAGGTTGATGATGTGGATTTGGGTGTTGTAGGCGTTTCATATTCTGAAGTACCTTTTTGGGTAATGTGTGTAGTTGAGATAGCAGTGTTACCTTTGGTTGAACTCGATGATGGTTTTGTGGTAGATTCAACTGCCGTTGATGCGGATGTGGAGCTTTCAAATGATGATGATGTTTGAGGGGATGAATAATTGTTAGTTAAGTCTTGACTAGATGTAGAAGAAGAAGTTGGTTTAGTCCCAGCAGTATTAGCTTCAGATGTGGAATAAGTTGCACTGGATTTGGTCGACGACACCATATTTTCTGAGGTTGATATAGGTTCTGATTTGGTGGGTGATGTCGATTGAGGTGTCGAGAAAGTCCTGGAGGTACTTGCTTCAGTTGAATAGCTTTTGTACCTGGATGACAAAGACGATGGCCCAGTTGATTCTGTGGGAGTTGAAATTTTAGTTTTTGATGTTGAACCGGAAGGAATACTGGAAGCTGATGTTGTTGAATATTCCTCAGGTGATACAGTTATAGACACTGGTGAGGATGTATCAACAGTGCTTTCATATGATGTGCTGGTGGAGGCCTTCCTTTCTGTAAAACCTGTTGAAGATTCAGAGGTTTTTGAAAAGGTTGATGATGTGGATTTGGGTGGTGTAGGCGTTTCATATTCCGAAGTACTTTTTTGGGTAATGTGTGTAGTTGAGATAGCAGTGTTACCCTTGTTTGAACTAGATGATGGTTTTGTGGTAGATTCAACTGCCGTTGATGCCGATGTGGAGCTTTCAAATGATGATGATGTTTGAGGGGATGAATAATTGTTAGTTAAGTCTTGACTAGATGTAGAAGAAAAAGTTGGTTTAGTCCCAGCGGTATTAGCTTCAGATGTGGAATGAGTTGCACTGGATTTGGTCGATGACACCATATTTTCTGAGGTTGATGTAGATTCTGATTTGGTGGGTGATGTCGATTGAGGTGTCGAGGAAGTCCTGGAGGTACTTGCTTCAGTTGAATAGCTTTTGTACCTGGATGACAAAGACGATGGCCCAGTTGATTCTGTGGGAGTTGAAATTTTAGTTTTTGATGTTGAACCGGAAGGAATACTGGAAGCTGATGTTGTTGAATATTCCTCAGGTGATACAGTTTTAGACACTGGTGAGGATGTATCAACAGTGCTTTCATATGATGTGCTGGTGGAGGCCTTCGTTTCTGTAACAGCTTTTGATGATTCAGAGGTTTTTGAAAAGGTTGATGATGTGGATTTGGGTGTTGTAGGTGTTTCATATTCCGAAGTACTTTTTTGGGTAATGTGAGTAGTTGAGATAGCAGTGTGACCTTTGGTTGAACTCGATGATGGTTTTGTGGTAGATTCAACTGCCGTTGATGCGGATGTGGAGCTTTCAAATGATGATGATGTTTGAGGGGATGAATAATTGTTAGTTAAGTCTTGACTAGATGTAGAAGAAGAAGTTGGTTTAGTCCCAGCAGTATTAGCTTCAGATGTGGAATGAGTTGCACTGGATTTGGTCGACGACACCATATTTTCTGAGGTTGATGTAGATTCTGATTTGGTGGGTGATGTCGATTGAGGTGTCGAGGAAGTCCTGGAGGTACTTGCTTCAGTTGAATAGCTTTTGTACCTGGATGACAAAGACGATGGCCCAGTTGATTCTGTGGGAGTTGAAATTTTAGTTTTTGATGTTGAACCGGATGGAATACTGGAAGCTGATGTTGTTGAATATTCCTCAGGTGATACAGTTTTAGACACTGGTGAGGATGTATCAACAGTGCTTTCATATGATGTGCTGGTGGAGGCCTTCCTTTCTGTAAAACCTGTTGAAGATTCAGAGGTTTTTGAAAAGGTTGATGATGTGGATTTGGGTGTTGTAGGCGTTTCATATTCTGAAGTACCTTTTTGGGTAATGTGTGTAGTTGAGATAGCAGTGTGACCTTTGGTTGAACTCGATGATGGTTTTGTGGTAGATTCAACTGCCGTTGATTCCGATGTGGAGCTTTCAAACGATGATGATGTTTGAGGGGATGAATAATTGTTAGTTAAGTCTTGACTAGATGTAGAAGAAAAAGTTGGTTTAGTCCCAGCGGTATTAGCTTCAGATGTGGAATGAGTTGCACTGGATTTGGTCGACGACACCATATTTTCTGAGGTTGATGTAGATTCTGATTTGGTGGGTGATGTCGATTGAGGTGTCGAGGAAGTCCTGGAGGTACTTGCTTCAGTTGAATAGCTTTTGTACCTGGATGACAAAGACGATGGCCCAGTTGATTCTGTGGGAGTTGAAATTTTAGTTTTTGATGTTGAACCGGATGGAATACTGGAAGCTGATGTTGTTGAATATTCCTCAGGTGATACAGTTTTAGACACTGGTGAGGATGTATCAACAGTGCTTTCATATGATGTGCTGGTGGAGGCCTTCCTTTCTGTAAAACCTGTTGAAGATTCAGAGGTTTTTGAAAAGGTTGATGATGTGGATTTGGGTGTTGTAGGCGTTTCATATTCCGAAGTACTTTTTTGGGTAATGTGTGTAGTTGAGATAGCAGTGTGACCTTTGGTTGAACTCGATGATGGTTTTGTGGTAGATTCAACTGCCGTTGATGCCGATGTGGAGCTTTCAAACGATGATGATGTTTGAGGGGATGAATAATTGTTAGTTAAGTCTTGACTAGATGTAGAAGAAAAAGTTGGTTTAGTCCCAGCGGTATTAGCTTCAGATGTGGAATGAGTTGCACTGGATTTGGTCGATGACACCATATTTTCTGAGGTTGATGTAGATTCTGATTTGGTGGGTGATGTCGATTGAGGTGTCGAGGAAGTCCTGGAGGTACTTGCTTCAGTTGAATAGCTTTTGTACCTGGATGACAAAGACGATGGCCCAGTTGATTCTGTGGGAGTTGAAATTTTAGTTTTTGATGTTGAACCGGATGGAATACTGGAAGCTGATGTTGTTGAATATTCCTCAGGTGATACAGTTTTAGACACTGGTGAGGATGTATCAACAGTGCTTTCATATGATGTGCTGGTGGAGGCCTTCGTTTCTGTAACAGCTTTTGATGATTCAGAGGTTTTTGAAAAGGTTGATGATGTGGATTTGGGTGTTGTAGGTGTTTCATATTCCGAAGTACTTTTTTGGGTAATGTGAGTAGTTGAGATAGCAGTGTGACCTTTGGTTGAACTCGATGATGGTTTTGTGGTAGATTCAACTGCCGTTGATGCGGATGTGGAGCTTTCAAATGATGATGATGTTTGAGGGGATGAATAATTGTTAGTTAAGTCTTGACTAGATGTAGAAGAAGAAGTTGGTTTAGTCCCAGCAGTATTAGCTTCAGATGTGGAATGAGTTGCACTGGATTTGGTCGACGACACCATATTTTCTGAGGTTGATGTAGATTCTGATTTGGTGGGTGATGTCGATTGAGGTGTCGAGGAAGTCCTGGAGGTACTTGCTTCAGTTGAATAGCTTTTGTACCTGGATGACAAAGACGATGGCCCAGTTGATTCTGTGGGAGTTGAAATTTTAGTTTTTGATGTTGAACCGGATGGAATACTGGAAGCTGATGTTGTTGAATATTCCTCAGGTGATACAGTTTTAGACACTGGTGAGGATGTATCAACAGTGCTTTCATATGATGTGCTGGTGGAGGCCTTCCTTTCTGTAAAACCTGTTGAAGATTCAGAGGTTTTTGAAAAGGTTGATGATGTGGATTTGGGTGTTGTAGGCGTTTCATATTCCGAAGTACTTTTTTGGGTAATGTGTGTAGTTGAGATAGCAGTGTGACCTTTGGTTGAACTCGATGATGGTTTTGTGGTAGATTCAACTGCCGTTGATTCCGATGTGGAGCTTTCAAACGATGATGATGTTTGAGGGGATGAATAATTGTTAGTTAAGTCTTGACTAGATGTAGAAGAAAAAGTTGGTTTAGTCCCAGCGGTATTAGCTTCAGATGTGGAATGAGTTGCACTGGATTTGGTCGACGACACCATATTTTCTGAGGTTGATGTAGATTCTGATTTGGTGGGTGATGTCGATTGAGGTGTCGAGGAAGTCCTGGAGGTACTTGCTTCAGTTGAATAGCTTTTGTACCTGGATGACAAAGACGATGGCCCAGTTGATTCTGTGGGAGTTGAAATTTTAGTTTTTGATGTTGAACCGGATGGAATACTGGAAGCTGATGTTGTTGAATATTCCTCAGGTGATACAGTTTTAGACACTGGTGAGGATGTATCAACAGTGCTTTCATATGATGTGCTGGTGGAGGCCTTCCTTTCTGTAAAACCTGTTGAAGATTCAGAGGTTTTTGAAAAGGTTGATGATGTGGATTTGGGTGTTGTAGGCGTTTCATATTCCGAAGTACTTTTTTGGGTAATGTGTGTAGTTGAGATAGCAGTGTGACCTTTGGTTGAACTCGATGATGGTTTTGTGGTAGATTCAACTGCCGTTGATGCCGATGTGGAGCTTTCAAACGATGATGATGTTTGAGGGGATGAATAATTGTTAGTTAAGTCTTGACTAGATGTAGAAGAAAAAGTTGGTTTAGTCCCAGCGGTATTAGCTTCAGATGTGGAATGAGTTGCACTGGATTTGGTCGATGACACCATATTTTCTGAGGTTGATGTAGATTCTGATTTGGTGGGTGATGTCGATTGAGGTGTCGAGGAAGTCCTGGAGGTACTTGCTTCAGTTGAATAGCTTTTGTACCTGGATGACAAAGACGATGGCCCAGTTGATTCTGTGGGAGTTGAAATTTTAGTTTTTGATGTTGAACCGGATGGAATACTGGAAGCTGATGTTGTTGAATATTCCTCAGGTGATACAGTTTTAGACACTGGTGAGGATGTATCAACAGTGCTTTCATATGATGTGCTGGTGGAGGCCTTCGTTTCTGTAACAGCTTTTGATGATTCAGAGGTTTTTGAAAAGGTTGATGATGTGGATTTGGGTGTTGTAGGTGTTTCATATTCCGAAGTACTTTTTTGGGTAATGTGAGTAGTTGAGATAGCAGTGTGACCTTTGGTTGAACTCGATGATGGTTTTGTGGTAGATTCAACTGCCGTTGATGCCGATGTGGAGCTTTCAAATGATGATGATGTTTTAGGGGATGAATAATTGTTAGTTAAGTCTTGACTAGATGTAGAAGAAGAAGTTGGTTTAGTCCCAGCAGTATTAGCTTCAGATGTGGAATAAGTTGCACTTGATTTGGTCGACGACACCATATTTTCTGAGGTTGATGTAGATTCTGATTTGGTGGGTGATGTCGATTGAGGTGTCGAGAAAGTCCTGGAGGTACTTGCTTCAGTTGAATAACTTTTGTACTGGGATAACATAGACGATGGCCCATTTGATTCTGTGGGAGTTGAAATTTTAGTTTTTGATGTTGAACTGGATGGAATACTTGAAGCTGATGTTGTTGAATATTCCTCAGGTGATACAGTTTTAGACACTGGTGAGGATGTATCAACAGTGCTTTCATATGATGTGCTGGTGGAGGCATTCATTTCTGTGACAGCTTTTGATGATTCAGAGGTTTTTGAAAAGGTTGATGATGTGGATTTCGGTGTTGTAGGCGTTTCATATTCCGAAGTACTTGTTTGGGTATTGGGTGTCATTGAGATAGAAGTTTGACTTTTTGTTGAACTTGATAAAGGTCTTGTGGTAGATTCAACTGCCGTTGATGCCGATGTGGAGCTTTCAAATGATGATGATGTTTGAGGGGATGAATAATTGTTAGTTAAGTCTTGACTAGATGTAGAAGAAGAAGTTGGTATAGTCCCAGCAGTATTAGCTTCAGATGTGGAGTGGGTTGCACTGGATTCAGTTGACGATACCATATTTTCTGGGGTAGATGCAGATTCTAATTTGGTGGGTGATATGGATTTATACGTCAAGGAAGTCTTGGAGGTACTTGCTTCAGTTGTATAGCTTTTGTACCTTGAGGACGTAAACAATGGCCCGGGTGATTCTGTGGTAGTTGAAAGTTTAGTTTGTGATGTGGAAGTGGAAGAATCAGTGGTGGGATTGTTTTTTTGATGATTCATCGTTGCATGTTCTAATGTTAATGATGAGTATGTTATAGGTTGGGTTTTTAAGTATTTTTCGGGGATATTCTTAATTGTTGTTGAGCTGTGGTTATTTGGGATACAATGGTAATTTGGAGTAGTTTTAAATCTTTGTGCTACCCTATACCAGTCCATTAATGCAGAATCGAGTTGGCCATTTCTAGATTTTTCTTCAACGTTAGCCAGAATTGCTCTTCGTAGGTTTGGTTTACATGTATTGCTGATGCCATAGATGCATTTTCTTTCTGCCATACTAAATGTTCTTCCTGGTTTACATGCAAATATTCTTTTTCTATAGCTTCCAGGAGGATCATGCCATTGGCATTCGTAATACCCTCTGCAATTGTAGCTGGGAGTTATTCCGTGACAGGTACAGTTTGAGGTATGTATTACGACATCATTCCCAACACCACACTTTTTATTAAGTCGATCCTCTGGAATGCATATCTTTGCTATATTGCTGAATCCTTTTCCTACAGGGCAAGCATGTAGTTTTCTCTTATATTTGTTAATATACCTAATTTTAATACATTCATAATACATAGAACAGTCATATTTTAAGGAGTAATTTCCATTTCCATCACATGTAAGAAGATCTAAATCCATTCCGTATTCATTTTTCTCACTTGTTTCCGGAGCATGATATTCTATTGTCCTACAGTTGGGTGGAGATCCTTGGCATCGCCTTGAAGTATTTCTTTTGTATCTCTTGTGAATTATTCCATCTATTATTTGGTTTTTGTTATTCTGTCCTTCACTGTTTGCCATATATTTTCTTCTAAATATGTCAATGTAATTAATCATGTTTGCATTATATCTAGTAGCCATTTCATTTAAGGTGCACCTCTTCTTCTTAGGATCGAAAACCATCCTATTTGGGCATTGCATTTGAAAATTGCTGGAATAAATGCATACAGAATATTTGGTGCTATCCAATGGGTATGGAAAAATAAGAACATCGCTGCATGACATGTTGTAATGGACATGAAGCACTGAGCCTCCACCAGGGATTTTAAGGCATATCTTCTCCTTCTTGTTGAAATATGATCCAGAAATACAGGTGAATCGTGTGGCAGTGAGTTTCTCATTAACTCTTCTACACAAGAAATAGGTTCTGTAGTCATTTCCCAAAAGGATGTCCTCTTTATTTTGACAGGTTGCATTTTGATTCCAGATTACCTAGATAAAAAGTTTTTTTTATTGATCACTATATTTCAGTTATCTTTGTTAGGGATTAAATATTAAGAGTATTTCTGTTACATTTGGTAAGTTATCATGCATTTCCATACTTGAATAATAAAAATCGAGACGAGAGGGCATCAGTGTGGGCAACTTAAAACTATGCCAACTACCCATTAGGAAAGAGACGAAACCAGAATTGTTGCCACAACCAAACTGTAATGATAGCATACAGTTCAGACTAGACTGAAAGGAAGTGAGGGTACACACAGATCCAGACACTAACAATTACTACAGCCAAGAGTGAGAATGAAGTTCACAGAATCAGGAGCGGTGACATTTTTCGGAAGGCAGTGGAAAACAACACTTTTGTCCCTATAATGACAGCTTGCATTAATATATCATGATGGCATTCATCATTGATATACTCTGGTAAAATAATTTCGAGGGACTTTAGAAAAAGCTAATTGTGGAAGATACTGGGGACATCAACAGAAAAAACTGGCCATATCATTGTCAGACAGGGTTAGAAGAATCAAGTAACAATCAAGAATCAATCATTTAGTGTTAAAATATGGATATTTGGAGTGGCAACTCAGCAGACATGGAAATTCACTCACAAACTTTCAGATTGGTGGCAATGATTATTATTGAAATTCTTATAAAATTGTAGTTGAAAAAGATAAATTTTAAATATCTGTATTTGAGCTAAAATGAGTGAATTTATTTCATTAGGTATGTCATTTCTTTGGAATGCATCTAAATTAGAATATTAGTGAAGGAAATTGTCTATCAACAATTCTGTTTTTGGACTGCATATTCTCAAAATCAATTAAATGTATTTTTTAGAAGATACACTTGATATATAACAGATAATCCCTGTACTAAAATTCACTATAATGTGCTATTAGGTTTAAATTTTCAGTAATGGCAGCAATCGCTGAATATTTGCTACTCCTTATCTATTGTATGTATGTAATAAGTTTTATGTTGAGGGGGCATCATAAACTTTTAATTATTACTAAAAATAATCGTGATAGGAAGCTTATTTGTTTTTATTAGTCATAGGACTTGTCTACATGGTCACTTTCCAGAATTATGCAATCCTCCCAGCAATTCTTGACCTTTCAAAGGATGTCATTGTAGAACTAAGCAGATTGTGTTGAAACCATTGTTTCTTCTCTTGAATGATGTAATTTACATTTTCAAATCTCCTACCTTGCAATGGTTGTGAATAAAAGAAAATTGCTTAGGGTAAGATCGGGAAAGTAGGGCAGATGTGGCAAAATTTCAATCCGAATTGGTTTTATTGTTGGTCGTGCCATGATCTTGCCATGCCAGTAGTTGCAGACCCCAGGGTGCTGACACCTTTAAAATACAAAGTTCTTGATGAATAAATTTCCACATACTGCCATGACTGAGATCGGTCTTATACATGATCATCTAGCTGGTTGTTCTTTGATCTTATACAATGGAGTCCACTTTATTCTCTGTTGAAGCATTGTCTGTGAGAGATAATCTTCCACTTTTTGATCATTTGTGAAAGACGTGAGGTCAGTTTAAAAATTCCTTTCCCACCTTACAACTGTGTCATATGATGGACTAACATTTCCATTAATAGCCACCATTTTACTGCAGATTTGCCGGGTATTGTAACCTTACAAATAAAAATACTTAGTCACACTGCAAGAGTCTGCCTTCTCTATACTGCGAATTTCTTCAATCCAAAGAGTTATAAAACAAGGCAACATTAATAGCGGTTATTTACAAAATTATGTACATAAGGATCAATTGATATGTGGAATACATTTTAACCGGATGTCTCTGTTATTTATTGGATATAATTACTTAAAAACTGTACCCCCACAATTATACCTGCCAACACAACAAACTATACGAGGGTTGCTATTTATATATTCATCCCAACAATAAAAAGATAGTGATTAACTGTCGAAAATGGCTTTATTGTTTAACGAAGTATTCTCCAATATAATCAATACACTTTTGCATGCGCTGAAACCAATTTCCGTAACACTTTTTCCACTCCGATTGAGGTACCTTCAAAAAATTATTTTTGAATGCATCAACGACTTTTTCAGGCGTCGAAAAACGTTGGCCACGCAATTATTTCTAGGTAAACGGGAATAAAAAGAAGTCATTTGGTGCTAAATCCGAGCTATACGGACGATGACCCATCAATTCGAGTTTTGGCCAGTCAAATAGGTGGTCGTTGCAGCCTATGTGTGAGAGCTTGCATTGTCATGATGAAGAATGATCCTTCGTTGCCGCTTCTTTTTCCGTGTTTCGCCAATAACTTCAGGTATGGCGATTTCACGGTTCTACGACGCTCTAACGGTACGGTTGCCACGTTTCCAGTTATTCCGAAGAAACAGGCGATCATTTGCTTCGATGTGCTTCGTGCACGAATCGCTTTTGTCGGATTTGGCTCGTCTTGGAAGACCCATAGAGTGGATTGCTGTCTTGTTTCGTGCTCATGCATAGATCCAAGATTCGTTACATGTGTAGATGTTATACATAGCTTTTGATGCACCGCGATTTTAGCATTTCTTTGTACCAATGGCATGTTTCATGCTTTTGCAAGCATCTTTCTGAGCTTTTGTCAAATTATGCGGGATCCAACGCGAACAACTTTTTTCACTACTAAATGTCCATGCAATATCTTATTGATGCTCGTCATACTAATCTCCAAGGATGCCTCAATCTCACGATAAGTCACATGACGAGCTTCCTTTATTAGTTCCTTCACAGCACCAATGTTTTCTGGCACAACACCCGATTTTTGACGACCTTCATGACTTTCGTCGCTGAGCGAACGGCGGCCATGATGAAATTCGTTATACCAGCGTTTCACAGAGGCAAAGGATGGGGCTTCAGCGCCAAAAGTGAAAGTAAGTTGATCGATGCAAGTCTTCATAATCCACGTCAAAAGTTGTAAAAAAAAATCATTGCACCGAAGCGTTTACGAGTTCACTCCATTTTTTTCTGAAAAAAATTGTTCAAGTCACTATGAGCAGTACAAGTTATGATAAAACGACTAAATGATCTGCAGAAAGTTAGCATTAAAATTGTAAACTTTCAGAAGGAAACGTCAGATGGCGCCTAAAACACTTAGTGTTGTCAAGACTCAAAATATAAATAGCAACTCTGGCATTGTAGCTATGATTTTCTCATGTTCGATGTAATATTGGACTGCCACCCATCATCTTTACTGTTAACTAGGACAATCGTAAGCTGTATCTATTCTAAATATTATATCTATCCACTACATTCTTCTCCACATTTGAACCAAGTACTCATTTAATTTCTTCTCCAACCTTTTTTTGATTATCCTAAGTATCACCATATCTGCCTGTGTAATTAAATCGTCAATTCTATAGCCCTCACATTCCACAGCTTTACCATTTTTTGGGATGGTTATCAATGCTTGTCTATTGTAGTTTTCTGGCCAAATCCTCCCTCATAATTCGTGAAAATGAGCCCATAAAAACTTTTTTACATTTTTTAAATTCTTGAGTAGTTTTGGAGGGACTTTTTCTACTTCCACATTTTTCTTCCCCGTATTAATTTCGTTTAATACCCGTCTATCTCCCCGTAAAGTATTCATGTTCGCTAGTTATCCGTTACGGCGTCATCCCTCATATATACGAACAACCTGGCCTGTCATTTTTGATATATTTTATCCCTATATATTTTTGAAATCCTGTGAGAACCCCTTTTTCTTCAATTAATATTTTTCCTGTGGCATCTCTGATAGTTTAAACGGAATTTCCTTCCTTACGATTGCGGTGGCATTGCCTCCGCTATCGGGCACGACACTTGGGGTCGTGGTTTGTGTCCCGTAGTTATTTTATTATTATTATTACGACGCTCATGTGCAGATAGAAAATGTCAAGTTGCACTCAAGTCCCAAGTATTGCAATCAAACGTTCCTTGGAAAAACAACATGACGTCTTAAATCCAATTAATATTACAAAAGATAAAAAATAAAATCTGTCAGAAAAAATAATACACTTAAAGGAAACTTCCGAACACCATAGTACAAAAAGAGAAAATCCCCATCTCTTTAACATCAGTTTCCAAAGCAACAAGAAAAAATCAAAACTAAGCTGTTACACAATTTTACGCAACATATCAATCAAATTATTACCTGAATTTCCTGCATCTTTTTTTAAAAGTACTTACCCAGTTAGGAAAGGGCTCGAATAGTGTTGCAGGTGAACTGTTCCAATCATCGATTGTTTTATTAAGAAATGGAATTTATTTTATTTGTTCTATGTGCCCAGCATTTTGCCTTGAATTTGTGATCATTTCTCCCAATAAATTTGGATTTTCCGTCTCATTCCTTAGTTCTGTCCAAGCTTTCTCTCCCTTCAGAATGCGGAGCATCCCACAAAGTCTACTTATTTTTCCTCTACTTTGTAAAGGTTTCCAGCCCAGCGTTTTTAACATTTTAGTCACACTCTTCATCCTCCTATGCTTCCCCAGTACATCTCGAGCAGCTTTTCTTTGTACCTTCTCCAGTTTTGTAATATGTCCTTATTCGTGTGGGTCCCATTCAAGTGATGAGTACCCTAAAATTGGTGCCCAGGGCCTTATTCCTTAATTGCTATAATGCTCCCTTTGATGTTTCTTATTTCCCAATGCAGAGTTTTGTAAGCTTTCTTAACAATCTACATCTACATAATACCCCGCAAGCCACCGCAAGGGCGTGTGGCGGGGGGTGTTAGGTCACCAACCGTAAAAATGTATACCACGTGTGGCCTCTACCCTATATCCTTGGTTAAATATACACCTAATTATTTACAGCTACCACTTTTGGGATGATTTTTCCGAGAATTTGTTGTCCCTATTGGTTCCATTTACCTTTCTACTAAAAGTGTAGATTTGCATTTGCTAACAATGAAATCCGTCCCATTATTTGTCTCCCAATCTGCCATTTCATTAACGTCCATTTGCAGTACTTCGCGTTGGCTCTCATTCTCGACTTTCCTGTGGATAATACAGTCGTCTGCAAAAAGTCTTATCTGAGGTAATTTTTTCCGGAAGATCATTAACACAGATTAGAAACAAGATCGGGCCAAGGACGCTACCGTGTGGGACTCCCGATGTTACCCTCGTTTTTGCAGAATAAACCTTTTGTGTTCGACATTCAATGAAAATTTTGACTCATGAGACTACTCTACCATCTGTTGTGTAGTTGTGATTGGCCTATCTTAAGTAATAAGAGATGGTGGTCAACTTTGTCAAAGGCTTTTGATAGGTCGGCTATTATAGCATCCACTTCTATTCCCGCATCCATAGAGCCGAACATTTCTTGGCAGAACCTTAATAGCTGAGTTTTGCAAGAGTGCCCTTTTCTGAAATCATATTGGCGATTGTACAGCCAGTCCTCACTCTCCCACAAATCCCAGAGATAATCGGCAATAATCTTTGCTAATAGATTGCATACAACTGACGTCAAGCTTGCCGGTCTATAATTATCAACTAGTGCCTTATGTCCTCCTTTGAAAATTGGTGTAACATATGCCTCCTTCCAAGCATTTGGCAGGGCATTATTTTTTGAGGTAACATTGAATAAATGATTTATATAATTTGAAAATACCCTGCCACCCAATTTAAGCAAGTCAAGTGGAATACCATTTCGCCCTTTTGAAATATTTGTCCTCATTTTCCTAATTTTTTATGCATTTTGACGCTCGTCGTTTTAATACTTTTAGCATTTGATATGTTTTCTCCTCCATGCTGACTCATACCTGTAGATATATCTACAAAATCCATTTTCTTTACCATCCCCTTAACTACACCTGTATACCAATAATAAACACATTTGTCTTTCCATATCGTCTACGATTAGTGTTCCATCCTCTTTTTATTAAAGCCGTTGTGTTTTCCCTGTTATCTGTCCTCCTCCGCAGGCAATTTATTTCCATTATCTTCTGTAGGAAAGTTTCTTTGGCTATTTTCTTTCCTCTATTTAATTCATGGATAACAATTTTGGGGATCAAGATGGTGCGGTGGCTGACGTGCTTGTTTCCCACCCAGTGAATCCGGGTTTGAATCCTGGGGAAACCGGCAGCATCAGGAAAGAAGACGCAGGAGAAGAAGACCAAATTAGTTAGAATAGGCACGTGGAGTGTTAGGGCAATGATGAGGACAGGGAAATTGGAGAATGTTAAGCGAGAGATGGAAAGGGGAAAAATAGATATTTTAGGTTTATGCGAGGTGAGATGGAAGGATATCGGGGATTACTGGAGTGATAATTATAGAATAATATACAGCGGCGGGGACGAGAGCCAACGAGGGGTTGCAATAGTATCAAATGAAGAGGTAGGAAGAAGCGTAGTCAACATAGAGCAGGTAACGGATAGAATATTACGAGTAGAGATAAAAGCAGCACCGACGAACTAGGTTATTATTCAGGTGTACATGCGACCTAGCAACCATACGGAGGAAGAGGTCGATAGGATATACAAATAGTCAGAGGACATGATCGAGTGTGTTGCTGCAGGAAAACATTTGATAGAGATGGGGGATATGTATGCGACGGTAGGCGAAGGGAGAGATGGTTAT
This sequence comes from Hetaerina americana, assembly GCF_022747635.1. Lineage (NCBI taxonomy): Eukaryota > Metazoa > Arthropoda > Insecta > Odonata > Calopterygidae > Hetaerina > Hetaerina americana. Next base: position 3,256,503 of record NW_027286719.1, on the reverse strand, counting down.
GAGGTTGGGGACTACGGTCTAGGCACGAGGAATGACCGCGGGGAGAAAGCAGTTGAGTCCTGCAGGAGACAGGGATTAGCCATCACCAACATTTGGTTTAGACACCACAAAAGACGCAGGTAAAAATGCCAGGTGACTCAGAAAAGTATCAGCTAGATGATATTCTGGTTATATACAGGTTTAGGAACAGTGTGATAAATTTGCACAGCTTCCCGGGAGCAGATGCGGACTCTGACCACAAGTTAGTTGTTATGAAATGTAGCGTCCGTTTGAAAAAGATAAGGCAGGGGCGGCGGGTTAGAAAATGGAATGTAGAAGCATTAAATGGTTTGAAAAGAAAGGAGTACCAACAGGCTGTAGAGGAAATCATGGAGGATGGTAAAGAGCCTAGTACTATCGAAGAAAAATGGGAAAGTATCAAGGAAGGGTTGTCTAAAACCGCAAACGGCTCTATTGGAACCGTTAACGCTAAAAGGACTAGGAAACCATGGATCACGGATGAGATGATTACAAAGATGGATGAGACGAGAAAATGGAAGAATGTACACACGGAGTTAGGCAAAATGAAGTAGAGAAAGTTACACAATAAATTGAGGCGTACTGCCACCAACTGTACAAAACCCGCCTCGTTTTTGAGACGACTAGCGATTTCTTGGGCCTTCCCACCCCCTACTGTTACCTCGTCTGCTCACTATTGGGTACCTGGAAGGTTCAAGTCCCCCGCTATGAGGGTATGTTCCTCGGGGGTAGCCGAGCATGTCTGCTAATGCCTCGACTGTGTACTTCCCTTCGTTGGGGTTTCTGTGGCAACTGGCATGGCAACTATTTTTAAAGTTTGCCCTCCATGCCTACCTTTGACATGACCACAAATCATCTAACAATCATTTCTTTACTATTCAGATGTACTTATTAGGTTTTCATTTACGCATATGAATACGACGGCTTGCGGGGTATTATTTAGATGTAGATTCCTTCTGTAAACGGCCAAATTTGTTGGAAAAATCTTGTTTGACATATTGTGATCGCTTAGCTCTGTGCCTATCACAATATCCGGATTACATGTATCAACTAACGACTTGAAATGACTGGCTTTATTTAGAATACTTCGGCAGTTAACCTGCAAAACTACTAAGCCCTTAACTTCCTTCCCTTTGTTAACATATTTCCATTCATATCTGGTTCTATTATATTTTCTTGGGATAAATAACTGAAATATTTTGATTAAGCTATTCTCAAAAATATTTTTAACGTGACGCCATCACTGAAATAGCTGCAAAATTGGTATTAGACACCTTTGCAGCCGCCTCACTGAGGAAAAACAGCTGCGCGGGCTAACTTCGTTTTGCTCATACCCTTCGATTTATCTGGACGGGTGGAACTACGAGGAACAAATGCAAGTACTGTACTCTTGTATTCATTGCCCCTCCTGCTCAGCTCTAGGGGTCATCAGAACGCACAAGCCCTTCCACTACGTCAAGGCTGTAGTCCATAGGGGAGGATCATATAATTTGTTGCGAAATTTATATTTGTATGTGATACAGTTAGCTTAATGTGTTCAGTGTATGCGGTATAAATTCCAATGAGTTTGGCCTCCAGTATTGCGTCAGTTGATGCCGTGCGAGTTGAAAGATATTCCGTTCGCGTGCTTCTGCTTCCGATCATGAAAAACGATTTCCGGGCAAAGCTGCTTACTTATAAAATAGTCGAAGTAGCACAGTAATGGTGATTGTGAGGCAGGTGACCAAGAGCTGGCCAGAGGTCATTGAGAATACAATTGGGCAGTTAAAGTAGAGGTAGGCTTTTCAGGGAATGGGCGAATGAGGGTGGAGAGAAACCCGGCGTCGACATTGGCCTACTCATAAAGGAAGACCGTACCTGCAGCCCCTACCCTTACTCCGAGGGCACTGCCTAGGGTAAGGCATCAGCGGTCGGGAAGGGAAGGAACCGTTATATTAGGCAGTTCCTATGTCCGGCGTACAATGAATCCGCTGCGCCGCAGAGTCCAACAGGAGGAAGGTGTTGGATTCTTGTCGTCCTGGAGTGTACCAGGCGGCGGGATACCCCAGGCGACGCTGGCGGTGAAGGCGGCCGTCAGTAATACGGGCTACTCCAAGCTGTGGCTCATGTCGGGACAAACGACGCCTCGGAACGTGGATCTGAAGAGATCCTGCGCTCCTTTAAGGAGATGCACTCGGAGGTGAAACGAGTCGAGGCAGAGTTGAAGGTCCCAATTAAATTAAGTATTATGTAAGTAAAATTCCTGCTACCTGCAATCGTTGGGTCGCATTCCCTGCCTCTTAGAGTCTCCTCGGGGGGTTGAGTGTTTTGTGGTGCATGTTCATGTGGTAGAGGTGTTTCATATTCTTGCTTGTTGTGTCCTGGCTTGCGTGCTGTAGAATGGCTTTCGTGCTGCATCCTGGGGTGCAGTTGTTTGTTGATTTATGGTATATGTGTTTGCATGAGTATTGGATGAAGGGATTTTCGCATGAGTGTTTGCGCTGCTGTAGGTGTAATTTTCCACGTTGTTGTTTTGCATGTGGTATTGCTCCTTTTTACGGTTGGTGACCTAACACCCCCCGCCACACGCCCTTGCGGTGGCTTGCGGGGTATTATGTAGATGTAGATGTAAGTATATGTAGTATTGTGCCGCGTATAGACCGCGGAAGGCTCGTTTGGAGCCGAATTGAGGGTTTAAATCAGAGATTGCTGGTATTTTGCCGGGAAATCGGAGCGGACTTCGTTGATCTGAGGCCTGTCCTCTCATCGTGTCGGGTACCCCTTAATCGCTCCGGGGTCCATTATACTGCCGAGGCAGTTGATAGCGCGTAAGTTACACGAACACGTTTCGAGGGTTTAGCATAGCTGGTAGGCAAGAGCGTAGGTGATATATTGGGATAAATAAAGTAGAATCCAGCGCTTTTTGTCAATTCAGATCGGTTATGCCTCTCAAATCCCCAAAAACATTGAACAAACAAACACTTGCATTAAAACAACAAATAACCCCTGTAGATTTAATAAAAATGGTGCCTCTAAATACATAACAGATAGCAATGCGAGTGAATGTAATTCTTTTGCCTTTGTTAACCACGAATCGTCTCAAAATAGTTTTGTAAGGTACATAAAACCGAAAAACAAAAAGGAATTGACCAAATTAAAATTAAAAATTAAACTACTGCAGCATTAGAAACAAGATATCGGATGTTGAATATATTTTTGTCAGTACAAACGCAGACATAGTAGTTGGAACGGAAAGTTGGCTCACGGGAGATATAGCATACAATGAGGTTTTTCCAAACGGTTTCACAATTTACAGAAAGGACAGACCAAATAGATTGGGTGGGGGAGTACTCATTGCAGTAAAGTCACATCTTAGTAGCCAACGATATGAATGCGACGTAGATGACATAGAAAGCGTTTGGTGCAACATTAAGGACTACAACGGCAGAAGCCTATTCGTGTGTTCATTTTATAGACCCACAGATGCTAACACAGATGTCCTACACAAGCTCGACGAACAAATATCCACTCTCAGCAGCAGACATAACAACAGTAATATTAGAATCTCTGGTGACACAAATCTACCGTCAATTGACTGGGACACGTACTGCGTAGGAAAATCTGCCAAAAACCGAGATTCATGCCAAGAACTCCTTCATATATTCACAAAATACTCCTTAGAACAAATTATTAAATCACCAACACGGGGCCAAAGCATACTAGACATCTTTGCGACTTCTATGCCCGAAATCATTACTAACATTGAAATAAATGACGGAATCAGTGACCATAAGGCTATTCTTGTAGAGTTAAAAACTTAAGTTCGTCAAAATAAACAAAGAAAAGCGTAAAATATACCTATACAACAAGGCAAATTTTAACTGACTACGAGAATATTTAAAAATAAAATTGCCAGAATACGGTACAAAAACACTAACAACCAATACAAAGAGCACTTAAAATTTTCTCTTAAATATTTTACGCGAAGGAATGAAGACGTACATCCCGTTCAAACTCAAATGCGACAGTAAGGAACCTAGATGGTACAATGGGGAAGTCAGATCGGCGTTAAGAAGGCAAAGAAGCTACAGTCAAAGTTCAAAAGGATTTTAAAAAGGGACGATACAGTTTATATGACTACATACAAAGAGCAACTACAAGAATGTGGTAGTAAGACGAAAAGTATTATGCACACAGCACTACACTCTTTTAAATCTAAAATGTGGTGCCTGTGTCCTAAAATGTGTCTGGGTCCTTTGAAATCCTGACTGAAAAATTGAGGATGCATCGAGTCGCCGCCATATTCGTACCTCGCATGATGACAGCAGACCGGAAACGACATTGAATTCAAGTCCGTCAGGAACTGTTTGATTGAGCTGAAGAGGATAAGATCTTTTTGTCCAGGATCATAACAGGTATTGCGTACGTAGCCGTAGATTTATGGATATGACATCGATACAAAAGTTCAATATTCACAATGGATTGGTGAAACATCTCTCACCCCTAAAAAACTCGACAGGTTCGCTCGAATGTCAAGGTTGACCTATTTTTGTCAGTGCAAAAGGGGTTGTGCATCATGAATACCTACCTTTAGGCCAAACAGTCAACACGGTGTACTACTTAGGGGCTATGAAACGCCAAAGAGAGAGAATCAGGCGAAAACGGCTCGAACTTTGGAGGAGCGGAGGAGTGGTTTTTTCATCACGACAACGCGTTGCCTCATTCGTCTCTCAGAACCCGTAAGTTATAGTAAAAAACAAGTCCGCTGTGCTTCTCGAACCACCCTACTAACCAGACCTGACGCCCTGTGACTTTCCATGTTCCCCAAATTAAAAAGCCACTTAAAGGAAAAATATTTGCCGCCATTCCAAGGATAGAGAGAAATTCGACGGAGGAGCTTATGAGCCTTCCATAGCAGTTTCAAGAAGTGGAAACACCGTTGTGATTTGTGCATACGTTGGGTAGGAGACTGCTTTGAAGGGGACCTCGACCAATAAGTTAGTAAAGTATTCTATTTGTAGTAAATTAATTTCGGGAAATTTTTGAACAGCTCTCTTAAATAATATCCCAGAATCATCAAAATGAGGTTTGTTATTTGTCTATATTGAGCAATAGAGTTTAGTATTACTACTTATCGCTTAACATTAATCGCGACAAAACAGTTTTGTACTTCGGAATGAGCTGATCATTTTACTAGGTGCGTACATTCAGAGGCGACCACTTCCTTTGCTGAGTGCACGGGAAATGTTCTGGTGGCGATATTTACCTGGCTCGGGAAACGACTTTCCTCCGAGTGTGCGAGTTGGGCCCAGCGGGGGGAGAAGGCGTACGGGCCTGAGAATAGCGAGGCGAGTGATGCCGCCTTGATGGCAAGGCAGAGGAGGAGAGACAAAAGCCGCGGCATCAGGACGAACGACTTCGGACCATCTGAGTGCGTAAAACTGGAATCACGATTACTTAGGGAGCAAGAACAAATCTGAGATGATTCAAAATGCACGTGTCCCATTTCTCTCTCATGTTACCAAGTTCAAGGAACTCGAGAACACTCCGTGATGGAATGCAAGCGACTTCCTTTGCGACTGAGGTCACCTTCGGCTGAAACTAAGTCACGTTGGTATGACTTCCATGGAGGTGAAGCGATAAGCGCAAAAGGCAAGCTAATTCATCGATGGTATTTTAAGCATACTCACGGTACGGCATTATCTTAAAGTTTGACACGCCATGGATGTTCATTAGAACTTTTAAGATGGGCCTTGGGTGACTTTCAAGCACGTGAGGCACGTTCGTTATTCACTCCATATCGTTCATTATTCACTCCACCTGTGGATGTGCACCATTCAGGGCCGATTTCGTCTGGATTTTTTGGGAGTGATACTTCGGTGATTTGATGCTGGGGTGCTTTGGTGCTATGAAAAAGTTGCCTCACGTTACGCATGCAGCAACACCCAAAGTGTTCTGAAAGCAACCAGACTGTGAACTACTTATTAGTAATCTCTGCGGGGTCAGGTTACCGTGGGGGTCACATTTTTAAAATGTATTAACGAGGACTTACTTAATAAAACATGTTCCCTCCCGTGGCCATCAATTGAAGAAGTTACAGACAATATCTATGAGATAGTTGAGCTTATGAATAAATTAATGATAAATCTCTGTGAAAATTTTGCTCCTGAAAATTAGCACGGATTTTCAAACCCCAAGCAACGTGGCAATTGAGAAATCCTGAAACCAATGACGCCACGTGACAAAGTTTTTCGTTATTACAAGAAAAACCATGATACTAATGCGTTCAATAGGTTTTAATGCCTCGGAAAAAACAGCCAATAAGAAATACAAAAATTGAATTTTTTCGGGCCAGCGCAAAAACAAAAATCTCACCGACGACACTGCGGAATAAACTGAGAACGATTGGTATAGGTAAACAAAATCAAGTTACCAGTGTATTTGCCTCTTCAGTCGTTAAATGGTACTTTTTCTCAGATGCCTAATACAATATTGAAGAAAGTTAAAGATCTAACTCAATAGCTATTCTATTTAAAACAGAATTCATTTGCAATTCTCCCGTAGAACTCATATATTTACCCGCTACTCAAATGAAAGTGTTTATAGTCATTTAACGAATTGAGTATAAAGGTCAAGGTGCAGATGGAATTCCACTTGACTTCATCAAAATATTGCCTCATATGACAAATTATTTCAATTCATCATTACCACAAAAATATATCCCAAGTCAATGGAATCGGGCTTTAATCAAGTCAATTCCAAAAAGTGCAATTCTCAAGGTGAGGAAGAATTTCACCCAATTTTCTTCCTTCCATTCTTATCCATGTTCTGGGAAAACTTTTCCACGATCAATTTACTCATTCTTTAAAGAATAATCATACCATTGTCCTATTGCAATCTGGAGTTCGCCTTGGGCGCAATACTGCTACTGCCATAATCCAAATTACTAATGATATATGATGTGCAATGGACGAAAGGGGGGTATCAAAAATATTTCTGCTAGATTTTAGCAAGGTATTCTACTCACAAGATATTAATATCCTTTCCGCACAATTAAGGTTCTTTAGCTTTGCTGCTTCGGCTTTCAATTGGATTTATTCATACTTATCCGATCAGCTAAGTATGAATAAATCCAGCTGGAGAAGGTGAAATGGACGGAGAAGAAAACAAATGAGGAAGTACTTGGTATGGTGGGCGAAGGGAGGGATTTGTTGGGAGACATCCTATGGAGGCAGGAAAAGTGGATGAAGGGGGTATTGACCGGCAGCGGGATGTTGAAGACTGTAATAGAGGGGAGAATGTTAGGCACACGAGGAAAGGGAAGGAACAGGATAGGGATGTTGGACGGGATGAAGGGAGGAAGAAAGTACTCAGAGCTGAAGAGGGACCTGATGTAGAGTGGGATGTTGTGTTTTGCTGGGGGTCACATATTGTTGAATTAGTAATTTTGTCCATCTAAAAACCTACCTTAACCGGTAGATTACCTAATAATATTAATAATCCGATCAGCTACAGAACGTGGTCGATGATAACGCATTTTCATCATGGGTTGAGATTTCAAGAGGTGCAACCCAAAGTTCAACCTCGGTTCAATCAGCTCTTATTTTCTCTGTGCATCAACGATTGCCCATCCTCGCTCATAAAGTGCAAACATCACCTTTATTCGGACGACCTGCAAATTTATTTACACGCATTCAGCCATTAGACCCTCTTCTTAAATGCACTCGTAAGCACGTCATTTCCACATCTTTAACGGCACAGCTGTCTTGATAAAGTGCACGAAACAAGCGAACATTCGAGGAAATCAAATTCTTGTAACACTACATCATCGAACGGCCATTTATAACAAGACGTTTTCAGTTATCACTAGCCGAGAGTGGAATAAGTTTACCATAACCACAAGAAATGCACCTTCACTGCCATCGTTTAAAAGGGCGCTGCTCAAAACACTCCTAAAGACATAAGGAATTAACTCGTAATTTAATAAGCGGATGTTTTCATCCCTTGTGAATAACAGAATAGTACTAGTAGTATGTAGATGTGGTTGTAAATATTCCATATTGTGTATATATGATTAATAGTCATTCTTTATTCACTAATTTTATGTGGGTGAATATTATATTTATAATTTTGACATGTGTTTATAATTATATACATTGATATGTTGCATATTATTTGCTCAATGTTTGATTTTATCTTACTTTGTTACATTTATAATACTTTTTTACATAAACTTACTACCTACTTAACTTTTGTTATTTATTTACCTTTTATATATTTACAGTACTTACTTACAGTACAGTTATTTACTTTTATAATATTACAGTAGTAGTAGTATTTAGGGGAGGCGACTGCTGAGGTCATTTGCGCCATAGGGGAAGGACAGGAAAGGATGAAGGGTGGAGAGAAACCCAGCGTCGGTATTAGCCTACTCTTTACGAAAGGCGCCAAGAGGTCGCAGCTTAACGTCCCACCCGACGGGATTTGAACCCGAACCCTCTGGGTGGGGAGCCAGTACGATAGCCACCGCATCAATCCCGATCCCCTCATAATATTACAGTCAATGTAGTCATTTATTCTAAATTTTATTTTCATATACTTTATCATTATTATTTGTTGTTGTTAATTAAAACAAATTGATTTCTTCGGTGAAATTTTATATTTTTTCCATAAATTTATTTTGTAATTTGTTTTAAATATAATGTATCATTTTTCATTGTGTTCCCATACCACCATTTCACTACATTTAGTCATCCGAAACATTAGTCATATCTCCTTTAGTTTCGCAGGCTTCTCACACCCCTTCCTGCTAAATTGTTTTCATGCAGTGGAGTTATTTGCTAAGGATATCAGTTTACAATTCTTACACTTTTTCCCAATATTTTTAAATAAATAAATAAATATATATATATATCCATATATATATATATATATATATATATAATTATATATATACATATATATATATGTATATATATATATATATATATATATATATAATTATATATATATACATATATATATGTGTATATATATATATATATATATATATATATATATATATATATATATATATATATATATATATGTGTGGGTCGCGGTAGTCCAGTGGGTAGAGCGTTGGACTGCTGACCGAAGGGTCCTGGGTTCGATTCCCGGGCAAGGCACTCTTGGCACCCAGCTCCACCCAAGCTATGTTATTTTTCGGGTACCAGATCTTCCTGGGAAACCATAACCCTCTTTGAGAAAGATCTTCGGAGTTTATAGTCCTTCTTGCATCCCTCTTCACTTTGAGTAAATTATTTCCTTGGATTGCTTTCTTCTATTATGTTGCAAATAATTCATTACAATCAGAGTTTTTTCCTAGTCCATCTGGTTTTCCTTATTGACATAATACAGATATTGTACGTTATTTTTCCTTTTTTAATTCTTTCCGTCCGGTTCCATTCAGGTTTCACTCATGTCTCCATTTTTTCGAATGCTCTCATTCTGTTCTCACGCATTGCTTCCTTGCTTGTAACGTTCTCATCTTTGCGCATGGTGGTTCTCATATCATGTTAGCCTTCTTAGCTCGAGTTAAGGAGGTCCTTATCCGTCCAAATCCTCACTCATCGATCGTTTGGAGTGTGTCGAACTGCTTCCATATTATGCTGCTTTTGAGGTAAATCAAATGTTCCACGCCATCTTGATTTCTCTCCCTTTAGAGCAAATCTTCGACTTCGTCTTAGCCCAGACTAAGATTTTAGTTTTACTCAAATAATATCAATGGTATATATTCTTGTAGTGCCTGATCCATTGCATTTAAAAAAGCCATCAAAACCTCGATGCTCAGCAAAAACTGAGTTGCTATCTTCGGTACGCATTGAGTACATTTATTTATATTTATATACATTCCTTTTATTCCTATTTCTTATGATTTTCAATTATTATTTCAAATTAGGTCATGCCAGACGACATGCCAATGAGTGGTTGTGGGTCATTTCGTTCTTCTCTAACAGCTTCTTTTAAACGAACTTCGAAATGCTTATACCGCATGTCATTCGCTGGGTAGCGGCTTAGTTGTTTCGTAGTGCTGATATCTGATTCTCCCCTTTGAAGAGATGGAGATATAGCAGTGGATGTGAATGGTGGACGGTGTAACTGGATACACCTTCATACCGTTGCCCGCGAATAATTCATACAATTACGGTATAAAGTTGTTTCCTTCGAACATATATTTTGGTTACCTTCCTCTAGCGAGGAAACAGCAGGTATGAACTTGCTTGAGGACTTTTACCGTCAAACTAGATACGAAAATTATCGTGAACATTAATTGAGAGCGTGAGTAAAGAAAAAGAGAAAACGCGGGAGGTATCGCTGATATCCACAATGAGGATATACAATCATTTTTCTCTAAAAATGGCCAAAACACCGTACTTGAGACCCCGAGTCATTGCAGTGGTCGACAGTGAAACTGACGTACCAGCCACGAATTAGAAAGTAATACTAATTTAGGCGCAACTAAGAACGAGCACAGCTTTCCGACCTCGGAGGTCGCCTCATACGAGTTGTAGGTTGCAAGGCGAAACACATCCAATTGTAATGCAAGTGTACCTGGTTGAAAAAAATTAGATGTATGGGATTGGAATGGAGTAATTAAGGGAATTATGATAATATTAATAATTTCATTCATATTCGTAAAAGTTCAGCAACATACACAAGGCAAATTGAGTATCTTCAGGCATGATGTGGTGGAATTCGAACATAATGAATAACTGATTGAAGAACTTTTCCACTTGATAAAATCTCTTATATTCTTAAATTAAAAGCGCTATATGTGTCGAATAAATGCAAAAGATTAGACACGTTGGAACAATTGGATATTGTCCAACGAGTAAAGAAGAAACCCCCCTCCTCAATGACATGCAGTTCACTACTTCCTCCCCCCTCCTTCCCGTAAACTTTCGTTGGTAAATATTTACCACGCCTGACGGACAACTGCCCCCGTCCTTGAGTGCTTTCTCCCACCCCCCCAGTGTGCGAGTTAAGTGGGCCCCTTCCACCGCCACCCTTCCAGAAGGGCCAAATCCCCTTGGCCTCCAAACCCCGGCCCGCCTACTGGCGTCGTTCCCGGCTACCCATGGTTTATTGGTGACTGCCGCCATCCACCCAAGAGGACCACTTCGCACCCTAAGACTGTGTGTACTGTTTTTAACAAGTTCAAAACGCTGTTTCCGCTACTCCTTGTAAACGTCTCCCGTGTCGTCCCCCCCTCTTCCCCTTCCCCCTCTCCTTCCCCCTCCTCGTTTCATACCACGTCCTCTCCCCTCCTCCCGCAATCGTAAAGGTATATAAGACGACACAAAACTTCAGTTTGTTACCTGATGACGTTGTAATACATCGAAACCCGGTCGCAAAATTAAAAAAAAATTATCAAGTGGAAAAGTCTTTCGATCAGTTATTCAATACATGAGGCAATTACGTGCTATTGACTACATGAATGCGGGGCTACTGCCTGAGAGATTTGATTGTATTCTTCCAAAAATCTTGTTTATCTTTTCTTTTTTTTCCAAAATTACTGTGTTATACGTTTTATGATGTATAATTCTAATCCCGATTCCTTACACCCCTCCGATGTCTGGTCTTTTTCTTTATAAAGTACAATCCGCGGGTATCCGCCTATCTCTGTGTATCACTCTGTCATTTTCAAAAAATATAACCTTGCCTCTAACGTGTAGCTTAGGTTGATGATGTATGTTAAAAATAGTAGGGGCCATATAACACTTTCCTGTGATCTGTTGCTAATGAACTCAACACGTCGACGGCTACGTTTTGTATACAGTTTCGTAAGAAGTCCCTAATCCGCTCATCACTCTTTCGTGAACACCATAATATCCTAGTTCCTCGTAAATGACCCTAATTGTGTCTCATATGATTTCCTTATCCTGAGGCCGTGCTGGCTATGGCAGAGCGTTCCTACTTTCGATAAATCCCATTATATTCCGAACAAGAGTATTTTTAAAGGTTTTGCAAGGGCGTTAAAGAAATCGGCATGCAATTATTAAGATCCTCCCTATCGCCACCTTCACGAGGAAGTTAACCTTCTATCGGTATGTAGAAATCGCCTTTAAGTCAGGTGCGATGCCTTGCCAACTTCCTTTACCATTCTAACGGATATTTCTCTCGGACCAGGAAATTTAGTTTTGTTTTTATATTTCGAAGATATTTTTCTATTCCTTCCTTGGACAATACTATTTCGCGTATTAACTCTTTAAATGTGTGATTTATTTCACGTTGGGCACTATTCTTTTGGTGCAGACTTTCTGGAAGCAATCGTTTTGAATATTTGCCTGTTTGTTTGTTTGTTATAATGTTGCCATTTTCTGTCTATAAAGAATGCCCATTCTAATTTTTTTCATATTTTATTTGTATCCTCAACTACCTTCTGGCTTTCCTGTTGTAAAATCTTCGCTCCTTATCATCGCGTTGGAACTTGGAATAAATTTGTCTAGCCAATCTAGTGGAATATTTAAAAACATTTTCCTAGAGTGATCTTTCAGCGAAGTGAGTTTCCAACCTGAATGATTACGAACACAAAGAGGATAGGAATGGCTGTTTATACATCAAGACCTTTGAGAAAATATAACAACTTGTATTTTCTTGATCCGTAGATTTCGAGGTGTTCGACCGAGTAAACGGTGACGGTAAATTAATGTATTGGAGAAGAGAGGAGTGGATTTGAGGGATAAGCGACTTCACTGCATTCTGTACTTTTCTCATACCACTCAGGGGCATGGAGAGTCGGGCTGGGCAGAGTTAGGAAGGGGGTTAAGATGGGGCTATTCATTATCGTCCATAATTTTCCAACAAATATGTGGAAAAATGGTTAAATAGGCGTGGGAAAACTGGGGATAGGAATGAAAGTCGGTGGAGAATGTTCGTCATGTATTCCGAAAAAATATCGACAAGTGCATGGTTACCGAATCCGGCGGGATTCCAAGGGTAATTATCCATGGACCCCCAACGGCGGATTTGCGCCCATGGGCTGATTGCATAATCAATGATCCGCTGCTTGCTCTCGGATTACCGTGAAGAGCTTTTTTTTTGAGATGGTACCTGAAGAACGCATCGGTAATGTCATTTCACGTCTCTCTCCACAATATTGATTTCCATTATACCCATACGGACACAAATTCAAGATAAATGTTTTAAATGGAGGCAGACAATTTCTCCTGCATTTAAATTTTGCCCATCCTCCACTTGATTTTGTTGGCTAAATTTTCAAGCTCATTTGACTTCTTGAGTGGGCTACGCATCTCCCACAGGTGTCGCGCGACCGACATTCTAGAGCCTACCTTATTCTAGATACTACCTTAATTGAAAGATGGCGTCGCATTACTGCCGCGCCATTTGGATTTCTTATTTTACATTGTTTCCATAATTTATATAATTTATTCTTCAATGTTATTGAAACAAAACCCTGGCATTAGGAAATTACTACGATAATGACGCAGAAAAGAAAAACATCTGCATTGGAAATGGCATATTTCCTTCCTCGTTTGTTTTCTTCTCTGTCCATTTTACCTTCTCCATTCTTCTCCACACCCATATTTCAAAAGCCTCCAGTCTACGTCTATCCTCCTGCTTCAATGACCACGTTTCCGCGCCGTACATAGCTACGCTCCATATCAAAGTTTTTACGAGTCATTTCTCAACATCCTTACTCAACGTCCCCGTCATCAACTCCCTCCTCCTTGTGAAAGCCTCTTTGCCTAGCGCAATTCTTCTCCTTACGTCCCAACTACTTTGACCGTGTTGGTCCAAAACACTACCGAGATACGTAAACTGTTCTACCTGCTCTAGTTTTTGCCCTCCTATTTTAATGTTAAGCTTAGCCTTTTTCTTTCTAGAGAATCGCATAACCTTTGTTTTATTAATATTGATTTTCATCCCATACCTGTCGTACTGAATTTCCAATTCACTCAGCAATGCTTGCAATCCCTTGGCTGACTGACAAACTAAAGCTTGGTCATCAGCAAACCCAACTGATTTTACGAATTACCCGCCCACTTTCATTCCTACATCCAGTTCTTCCCATACCTCTTTAATCATTTCCTCTGCATACAGGTTGAACAGCAACGGTGATAATGGGCAACCCTGCCTTACACCTCGTCCTAACACTGCCCAACCGGACTCCCTGTTCCCCACTCGCACCTGAGCAGTCTGAGACATGTAAAGGTTGCGGATTAGCCTCCTTTCCCTCCAATCTATTCCTATTTTCTGCAATATACTCATTAGTTTTTCCCAATTCACTCTATCAAACGCTTTTTCGAAATCTACGAAACAGGCAAATACCTCCTGGTTGTATTCTATATTCCGCTCGATTAATAATCTCATTACTGCAATGGCATCACGCGTACCTCTCCCCTTCCTAAACCCAAACTGACCATCCCCTAAGTAATCGTTTGCCCTACTCTCTATCCTTTTGTTTATGATCCTGAGGACAACTTTAGCTGCGTGGGATATTTATTGAACGTAATTACAAACACAAGTTCACTTTGATGGCACTGTAGTAATATTAAATTTGGAGCTGTATTTTAAGATTGGACCTTAAATTTCAATGAATATTTGAATAATAAATTTTATGAAAGGATTGCCATTTTTTGGTACGTAGTACTAAAATCTTCCGGAGATACTGCCATGCTTTCTAGGTACTGGCTCTGCGAGAAAGGAATAAAATTATGTCAGGATTGTAAAATTGAATTTTCAATGAATGCTATTACAAGAAATTGGTATAATTATGCATGGTGAGATTACAGCTAAAATATAAACTTCAATTAACATACTTATGAAAATGGAATGATGATGACATCTAAGCGCTATCAAAATTGAAATAAATAATGATAAATGTATCTAAAATAGTTTTAAAATAATTTTATCGTCTATGACTGATAATATGACTACTCCTTGACCACACAAAAGGTTGATAACACTAAGTAACATCGCCTTATTTCAGAAAAAGCAGAAGATCAAATTGAAAACCTATCAAATAAAAATAAGTTGAGTGCTTCATTAACTAAATATAAAAATGGAAAAAACAATACCTATCACAAATAAATGTAACCAATGGAACCACTGCAGTTCTAGTCATCACATATTTACACACGGGGAAAAGCTTACAATAGTCAAATAGCATGAAAACATTGATCAGAAAGTCCTTCAGAAGAACAGAATGGCTAGAATTAAACATCTAAAAGAAAACATACATTGGCAAAGCACTTTAAAACATTTTATATTTATTAAAGCTAAAAGTGTTTCAGGACTTGATTGTCTATCAGTTCGTTAGGTATGAATGTTATTACGCAATGTACGAGCTCGTACTTGCCTCTCAACTCCCCTCGGAAGAGATATTGTTTGCCTCCTCTTGATTTACAGCCGAACACGCAATATTTTCTAAACGCCAAAGCAGAATTATCGTACTTTCACGTCGATAAAAACAGCTATTTCGATTTTTATGAAGTTAGACTGCCTAACAAGATTCAGCTGGCATTCGAATTTACCGAAGTTGAATTCCGCGCTTCGCCCTCAATCTCCATCGAGGAGGGTAAGGGGTAGTGTAGCTGTTTGACCTAGTTCTATATCCGTCTCGAAGATGGCATGCCCATCGTGGGGGTGCCCAGCGACAGAGGCGAGATATGAATGCTGCGTGGCGGCAGAGCGGCGGATTCACCCCCGCCCCTTCACACTTCCACACCCTCTCTGCACCTGCCTCGTAGTTAGAGGGCCTCTATCCGGGTTAACTAGCGACTGCGGCGGCATTCCGCTAAAAACCAATTCAAGTGCCTCTTGCTCTGGAGAATTCATCTTTTGATTTTTAAAAACTTGATCGACAAGGGTTCGCCAGAAATAAAGATGAAGTTTAGTATTCGAAATAAAAAATGGTGGCCCTCATTTATAAAAGAGGCTAAAAACTGGTTTATGTTCATCTTGAAGTAAGGTATGCATAAAAATATCTGATACCAAATGGGTAATATCGTGCAAGCATTGTGCTATTATTGTCTTACACATCGCGAAAACTGCGCGCGTTGGGTGTTGCTTCACGACGAATCAAATGGTTCGGAGAGAGAGGCCTGTAGATCATCCACGTGCAATGGCTGATTGGTGCAAATCACATGAATGGCTCATAATGGTTAAGTGTTTTGTATTAAACAGAAACGAAGACTATTGCAATTTTCCACTTGATAAAGATTCCTATATCTTCTAGAAATCTTTATCAAGTGGAAAATTGTAATACTCTTCGTCTCTGTTATTACGGAACAGTTCCACTACATCACTCCTGAATCTGTAATTTAGAGTATTTTGTATTACTAGAATTATGGGTGTCATAAATGAATATGATAATAAATTGAAAACCATCTTGCCGCATTGCAATTTTGAATAGGAAATGCCATAATGGACAGAAACGCAAAGGTGGGAAACGCAAGGATAGCTCGCAGAAATAATTTGACCAATGTTATTTTTTATACATATAAATCCTTCTAAATACAATAAGATATTTAGGCTTTCAATATTAATCCAAAATGGTGGATCGAGTGAAATGATGAAATTGTTACTTTATGCTGCGATATATTCCGTTCATGGACTTTGATATGCTTTGTACGGTATAAATCTTCGATGAAATCTACAATTTTATTATTACACAGCTTAGTATAGGTTTACAAAAATTAGAGCCTGCCAATACCACCGATAATGTTCTGAGAATGGGCGGATGTCCCTATTCTGCCCTCCATCTGCAAGTTACCTAAGACCTCGGAGCGAGCCGACTACTTATTACTATGAAACACTATTCCAAAATATCATTATCAAGGAGACAAACTCAAGAGAAACTACGGGAGATGCCGCAACATTATTATTAACATTATCAATATTATAACATTATCAAAAAATTAACATCAACATCATCAATGAAGGTTTTGACACACCAATATATTTTTTTAGGAAAACTTGAAGAGTGTTTGAGATTATATATATACTATTTATTTTGCTGCCGTTTATATTATTAAAACTAATGTATATTTTATGAAAAGTTTATTATGCACACAGCATAACGAAGGAATTGATATACTTCTGTTTTGTTGACAGCTCATTCATTCTCGGCAACACAGTGCGGTGTTTTTGGACGAAAAACTTTCATGTCCAAACGCTAAAAATGTAAACAAAGTTTTTTATTTAAGACCTGTGAGTCTTGTTATTCCTCATAAATGCGACTGGTTACAATTATGCTCCGACAGTGGCCTCTGGATAAAGGAGAGAAAATTAAAATGCCTCGAAAATATTCCATGATACTACAATACTTACATTAAAAGAGCAGAGAAGATGGTTAAATTATTTTTAAGCGTCATCTACCGGTTAAGGTAGGTTTTGGTTGGGAACCAGCTACCAAGCTACCAAACTGCGTAGCGGCAATGTCATTGCCTCATCCGACAAAACGCAACAGGACATCCAAAACTGAATTTAGCCCCTCTTCGATTCTGCTTACTTCCTTCCTCCCTTCATTCCGGCCAGCGTTCCTATTCTATGTCTTCCCATTCCGTACTTGCCTAGCATTTTCCCCTCTTTCACAGTTCCAAACGTCCCACTGCCATTGAAAATGCCAGCATCAATCGTTCCTGCCTTCTTTATATTTCTCCCAAAATCCCCTCTCCTCTCCACTGTATATACAGGGTTCGTCCGGAAAATAAGTGTACTGATTTTTTCCCACCGCTCCAGGCGCGCCCAGCATCGCTCTGACGGCCTGCATTTGGAGGGTGGTATGTTGGCAAGCGACGCTGAAAAAGGCAGTCGGCTCTGAGCTGTGGTGTAGTGAGGAGCTCTGTTAACGCGAACCTCCACGCTCGACCCACGTCACGGAACGCGATGCCGAAGTTTTTGGAGCAGCGTTATTCCATCAAATTTGCGGTAAAGCTTGGGAAATCGTCTACCGAAACTGTCGGTATGATTAACCAGGCTTACGGGGAGTCAGCCATGTCCAGAAACATGATCTTTCGGTGGCACAAGATGTTCGTGGAGGGCAGAGAAGAGGTCGACGACGAACCACGGCCTAGACGCCCATCAACGACACTCACCGACGAAAATGTGCGAAAAGTTCAGGATGTACTGAACTCTGATCGTCGTCTTAGTGTTCGGATGATAGCAGAGCAGTGTAATCTTCGAAAACGAGTCGCCCGCGTCCGGCCAGCGATCAAAAACATCTGGCGACTGCATCACGACAATGCGCCGTCTCACACCGCGCTTGTCGTGTCGGACTTCTTGGCCAAGCACGGCGTGGCAACGCTGCCGCACCCGCCCTACAGCCCGGAATTGGCACCACCGGACTTCTTCCTGTTCCCGAAGATAAAGAGGAGTTTGAAAGGAACGCGATACGGGACTTTGGACGCCATCAAAGAGGCCGTGACGACGTGTCTTCGAGAGGTTCCCGATGATGCCTTCGCGGGAGCGTTCCAGGAATGGGAACGCCGCTGGAACAAGTGTATCGACTCACAAGGGTCCTATTTTGAGGAATATTAGCTTAAGATATGTAAAAGTGTAATAAATTTTTTTTCCTGAGCTCAGTACACTTATTTTCCGGACGAACCCTGTACCTGGCCCTTCCTCGTTTGTTTTCATTTCTGTTCACTTCACCTTTTCCAACTTCTTCACGCGAGCATTTCAAAAGCCTCCAGACGCCCTGATTTTAATCTATGTTCCTCTCTATTAGTGACCTCATTACTGCAGTCGCATTACGGGTGAACCCAATGAACCTTCATGAACCCAAAATGATAAGTAATCATTTTCCCTACTCCTCATCCTCTTGTTGATGACCACTTAGAATGCGCACGCAATTAAACTCATTGATTTGTAGTCCTTACATATTGCTGCCTTCCCCTTCTTAGGAATAGGGACTAACACTGGTTTGATGAAGGCTTTCCGCCAAATTTCTCCCTCATAAATGTTATGTACTCATAGCCCGTAAAAGCCCTTCCTTTTTTTCAAGTTTTTCTTGACCATACCCTATTTCCGAGGGGAAGTTATCCGTCATCACAGCATGGTTTTATAACAATTCTCAATATTTTATTTCTATCTCGCAATCAAGTATGGCTGGAACTAAGCTATCCCCATCTACTTTCTATTCTCTTTCTCTCTAAACTTACTGGCTGGCCTTAATATCTTTACCGTAAGGTCCCCTATGGATTCGTTTTATCTTATTGAATCTTTTCTGGTTCACCAAATATTTTTATGACTCATCTCTGATTTTGTCAATTTCATCTTCTCTCTGCAAAATTACTATATCCTCGCACTGCGTCTTCCATCGGGCATCTTTTGTTCTATTTGTTACCCGCCTCAGTTTATTCTTAAACTCTTTATACATACAAATCCTTCTATCAAACCCTGTATTTACCTTCTTTCATTTCCTTCAACTGCCTATGTTTCTGATCATATCGAGTTCAATTTCCTCGTTCCTCAATACCATTATTATATTCTTTCGGTTATTGTGTGGTTGCTTCGTTGCGAAAAACCTTAACTTTTTCTAAGATAAGACTGAAAAATTTTCGTCGATCACGGCCATTGAACGAGAGAACCTCGGTTCCACAGTCAGACGTGCTACCTCTGGTCTACCTTCGCCCCTTCCCCGTAGAGTACTTGGATATTACTCTATAACTATCATTTTAGTGATTACCGCCATCCTTCCATCTCACCCCGCAGAAGCCAAAAACATTTATATTTCCTCTTTTCGTCTTCTCGCTTTATATTCTCCACCTTTCCTGCCCTCATAGCTGTCCGAACATTCCAAGGTCCTAGTCTAACTAATTTGGTTCTTTTCTGCGTCTTCTGTTCTGCCTCTGTTGCTTTTGCTTTGCAAGTATTTCGTGAGTGACGTCCAAGGAAGCCTTGCCTCCCCCGCTGCCAGGCACGAAACACGTCCGATTTCGCGAAGTCCCATAGTTGCCAGAACCCATTTTCTCCATACTCTCCATCATAAAAATCTTAGCATTTATAATTGAGGTGGTTTCCAGTTGCCTTCGTCAATATTGTTTTTAACGTGACACCATCACACAGGTGATTAGACGCTTTTGCAACCGCCTTGCTAAGAAACAGACGCTGCGTGGACTACCTTTCGTCTGGCTCCTATCCTTCGTCCCGTCTGGCATGGGTGACCCTTTCAGGAGCCATTATCATTGCTTCTGCCAGTATGACTCTAGGAGTCATCATAACGCACTAGCCCTCCCACCACGTCAAGGTTGCAGTCCATGAGGTGAGGTTGTATTGAATAAATACCCTCCTCTAGCAAGCGTGCTAATTCTGGTACAAACTCTTCCGTTGGTGCTGGAAGCCTTCAACGTCGTGTTGAATTTGATAGGCTTGATATATTGCAGATTTTTAATCAATCCCTTGAAGTAAATGACAATATCACTCAGCGTTCTTTCATAATCGGTTTTCGATTGATTTGGTCATCGGTATTGTGCATATAAATTTCGACGCCTCCCTCTTGCATGTTCATATTCTGTCAAATGTTTTGCATTTTCAATAATGATTACCGCATATTAATAACAATTGTCCGCTTCAAATGTTTTACGCAAAAAAGCACTTTTCATTATTTCTCAAAACCCGTTTCTTACAGATTAATTACTATGCCATAAAATTTCAACGCCACACATCTGCGTGTTTATATTCCATTGATATTCGTATATCCAAAATATTTATTTAAAAAGTTAGCTATGGTTGAGCGATTTGCAACTTTTTTGTTCCTTTAATGGCCCTACGTTTTTACATTTCCTGTATAACTTTTTTATCAAATCAAAATTTCTTGGGGGTGTAATCATTCAATTCGATTAGTATTTTTTACTCAAAATTGATTACAGTGCAGCGTAAAAATGTTTCTCTCGCTATATGCTTTCCTTATTATAGACTCGATTGAATCGTTATTAGATTTTAAGCTTTCATGAACGCGGAAAGGTATTTCCTATTTTTGCTAAAAGATCCCTCATATTTCACATACCTACTTACATATCAATGTAGATGCTTGCTCTCATTTTTCTCCTCGAAGGGTATGGCATTATTGATCCCCAGACGAAATACTGTTACATAAGAATTTCATGTTTTTATAATGTACAATTGCATCCAAAAATCTCGGTCTCACGTTTTTTTAAACCCAACACTGCTTAAAGTGACATTGTGCAGGAGATATATTTTTCTTTTGATTCAGTTTAGATGTCTAATGGTGTTTTGCTACCTTTTACATCAATATTTCTAACCATTTCAGAGTGAGTGACCACTTGGAGATAAAATATTCTATTTTACCTGCTTGTTATTCCGTAACTTGATGCAATAAGTAGCTCCTGAACACTTTGAGTATTGTATTATGAGACACCCAGTTGCAGTTCCAATTTATTTTAAGTAATTTTAAATCCCTTTTAATGATCATTATTACCTACTCGGCTTAGACTTTGGTTAGGAAATTTGAGTTTATTGTCGAGTTGTATAGAATTATTTTTAATTTAAAGCAAAGTGATGTGGGCACGTAGCACGAGCAGCCATTCATATTTATTTGTTTCTTTATTTACTGGTAATTATTATTTATTAAAATATTTGTAGTTCTTATTCGCGGAAGAATTTGGACAAATGTTAAGATAAGGTTTCAATGCTGTTTAAACTGAACCACCGACCGTGTTAGGCCCACAACCTGGCAAGGCGGGGGGAATACTTTATTGATCTTGATATTCTCTGTCATCTAGCTTTACGCTTCCAAAAATATCGGAATTTTGGTATACTTGATCATTTATACCAGATTCTGCGGCAAATGATTTATATTGCTTTGATATGAAAGCTACTTTTATAATGGCACTTGCTGTGACTTTATGCGCTGCTTCGGAGTTTCATTTTTGTCCTTTTTATTCCTACGGATTCGTTATTGTCCTTCTAACTTGCATGATTCCGTAAAATGAATATTAAGAATACCTACGTATTTGATCATTTCCTTGCTTACTCCATAGTCGTTTCGACAAAGTAGGAAAACATGTACTTCAACGTGTTATGCGTTTGAAAATTGGCATGCATTATTGAAAGTTCCGGGATTATTTCCGGTCTCTCACTGTATATTGAGTTAAATTTAAGAAAAAATCATGCTCAAACGTCTTCTCTGTATATTTTACATGCCATTCTACTCTGTTTCCCTTTTAAGAAAATTATTTAAACATATTTTGATAGTTTTAGACTCTTTCGTTTCCGTTGATGGGACAATAAGGAGAAAGAAAAAAAACTCCCGAGATGCTAATGAAAAGATACAGACAACAGAATATGCAGAAATTGGTAAGAGATGGAATGAATACATTGAGTGACTCTATCAAGGGCTCAAACCGTTTGAATGTGGCTTAATTGGAGAAAAAATCATGAGAGATGAAGACGGACGAGACCCTGAAATACCGAGAAGTGAATCCAACAGAACCGTTAAAGACGTGAAGTTCAACAAGGCGCCAGGAGTTGACAAAATAATCGGGGAAATTATCATAATTAAATGAAATAATCGAAGCACTCGTGGTAAAAGCGAAGGGTAACCTCATTGGAACAATTGAACATAGTAATGATAGTGAGAGCTACCGAAGGACTTGTTTAAAAGCGTGACGATTGCAATACCGAAGTAACCAGGAACAGATTAATACGAAATACCCAAGCTCTTCTACGTGGCACTCGCGGACTTGGAGGAGGCGTTCGACAACGTCGAATGAAATAAGGTACTCAAGATACTAGAACCGCATCCCTTGGAATGTACTACGACGAAAGAAGAATAACTCATCACATCTACAAGTACGGAATACTTCCAATCGCTCTCTGTATCGGCGATCTGGGTTTTTATCTAGAATTCTGGTAACTCGATTTTTAAATATTATCGAAGTCCGTTAAATTTGATATTATTTAATAAGTGTATTGTTTACTTCTACGATTTTAGTTTTTATATCTGCAGGAATAGCTTAATGGTCGCTGCTGCCACCCATTTTTTCAATTTTCGTGATAATCTGAGGCGTGGACGTCGCGAAGATATCTGTGCTTTGACCCATTGTGAGTTATGTAACTACTTGTTATAAAAGGCATGACTTTATGTGCGAAAAATATCAAATTTTAATTAAAATAAAGGGTCGCAAAACGCGTCAAAAATCCTCACTCCGAGTATCCAGGGTTCCCTGTTGACTGGGGAATCGAAGAGACTAAAATATTTTTAACGCTTGCTTAGTTTAACTTATGTTTCATTCGTCACCTCACGTCGTCCGAATGCCATTTTCTTATGGCCGTTTCTAAATAATATGCTATGCTGTTGAGAATATTTTAATGACGGTGAGAAAAGAAATACCAAAAATACTAACATTTGAAAGTACACTGCCTTGTTGCGGACGTTTAACGTTTTGAATATTTATCTATCCAATTTTGCCAATCCGCTGTCAGCTTAACAGCCTCAAGCACTCGACCGGAATTTGAGGAATCAGGATTCGTATCCAGGTCAACGCGAATTATTTTCACACACTGGAATTGTTATATACCCTAAAGTCATATCCAATATGTCTATTTTATATGCCTTTTCATCCTCGTACCTCTTGTTCTCGCTTCCTCCACTTTTCTCCATCTTTCTTCATTTTTTACATGCCCAGTGATCATTTGATCTTCAGCATCCACCACAAGCACCAGATTTCGAAGGCTGGTCCTTCTGGTTCTGGATGGTCTGTAAGGTACTTTCACATGCTCCATCCTTTGGTTTTAAGTCTAATTTCTGGGAGAACATTTGATGTTGTGTAACTTGTTAATACAATTTCCGAAAAACTGTGGCACTCAAAGGCTTCGAATTCACAATGTAATGTAATACTTTCTGCTCGCAATTTCGACATCTCAGTCGATATGATTATCTATTAAATGAGACTCCAAAATCATCTGTCCGCTATGAACATATGCCTGTGGACTAAGACAACAGCAAGACGGTTGACGCTCGCACCTCACTCAATCGTGTCACATTTGAAAGAATCCCACCTTCAGTCTGAAGAGTAAACCTCGGAAAGTGGTAATAGAGTTTTTGTCAACGATTTCTAATATATTGCAAGTTAAACTTTGCAATAAATCCTTTATTTTTAAATATTCAAGCACATAACTCTTGTTTCAATATTAAGATATAGTTTAGGCGGCATCGACATTTAATTTAATTGTATATTTAATGGCGACATCACTCATTTAATTAAAATGAAAATGTTTAATAAATTGGATTCTCATTTTAAAATACATCATCAGAAAACATGACTCGTAAAACCGGAACTTTTAAAGCACGGCATTCATTGAAAAAACTAAATTAATTTATATATATATATATATATGTATATATATATATATATATATATATATATATATGAAGAGGCTATATGGTCTGATTCGTAGTATTTATGAGGAAGGAATCTGGCCGGAAGACTTTGTAAGATCAGTTTTAGTTCCTATTCCGAAAAAGGTCAAGACTACATCATGTGAGGACTACAGGATGATAAGTTTGATATCCCACGCAGCTAAAGTTGCTCTCAGCATCATAAACAGAAGGATAGAGAGTAGGGCAAATGATTACTTAGGGGAGGATCAGTTTGGGTTTAGGAAGGGGAGAGGTACGCGTGATGCCATTGCAGTAATGAGATTATTAATCGAGAGGAATATAGAACACAACCAGGAGGTATTAGCCTGTTTCGTAGATTTCGAAAAAGCGTTTGATGGAGTGAATTGGGAAAACCTAATGAGTATATTGCAGAAAATAGGAATAGATTGGAGGGAAAGAAGGCTAATCCGCAACCTGTTCATGTCTCAGACTGCTCAGGTGCGGGTGGGAAACGTGGAGTCTGGATGGGCAGTGTTAGGACGAGGTGTAAGGCAGGGTTTCCCATTATCACCGTTGCTGTTCAACCTGTATGCAGAGGAAATGATCAAAGAGGCATAGGAAGAAATGGAGGTAGGAATGAAAGTGGGCGGGGAATACGTAAAATCAGTTAGGTTTGCTGATGACCAAGCTTTAGTTTGTCAGTCAGCCAAGGGGTTGCAAGCATTGCTGAGTGAATTGGAAATTCAGTGCGACAGGTACGGGATGAAAATCAATATTCATAAAACAAAGGTTATAAGATTTTCTAGACAGAAAAAGGCTAAGCTAAACATTAAAATAGGAGGGCAAAAACTAGAGCAGGTAGAACAGTTTACGTATCTCGGTAGTGTTTTGGACCTACACGGTCAAAGTAGTAAGGAGGTAAAGAGAAGAATTGCGCTAGGAAAAGAGGCTTTTACAAGGGGGAGGGAGTTGATGACGGGGACTTTGAGTAAGGATGTTAAGAAAAGACTCGTAAAAACTTTGATATGGAGCGTAGCTATGTACGGCGCGGAAACGTGGTAATTGAAGCAGGAGGATAGACGTAGACTGGAGGCTTTTGAAATGTGGGTATGGAGAAGAATGGAGAAGGTGAAATGGACAGAGAAGAAGACAAATGAGGAAGTACTTGGTATGGTGGGTGAAGAGAGGGGTTTGTTGGGAGAAATCCAATGGAGGCAGGGAAAGTGGATGAAGGGGGTATTGGCCGGCAGTGGGATGTTGAAGACGGTGATAGAGGGGACAATGTTAGGCAAACGAGGGAAGGGAAGGAACAGGATAGGGATGTTGAACGGGATGAAGGGAGGAAGAAAGTACTCAGAGATGAAGAGGGACCTGATGTAGAGTAGGACGTTGTGTTTTGCTGGGGGTCACAATTTGTTGAATTAGTAATTTTGTCCATCCAAAAACCTACCTTAACCGGTAGATTACGTTACCTTATCGATATATATATATATATATATATATACATACATACATATATATATATATATATATATATATATATATATATATATATATATATATACCATAAATCAACCCGAAGGTCGGTTTGGTAGGTGACGGTTGAGTTCACCTGGTCCTAAGCCACACATCATAGTAGGGGGGCAGTTCCTTTTCCTATGCCGGTTATGGTTTCCCAGGAAGATCTGGTACCCGAAAAATCACATAGCTTGGGTGGAGCTGCAGGTACCCACAGTGCCTTGCCCGGGAATTGAACCCGGAACCCACCGGTCAGTATTCCAACTCTACCCCCTGGACTACCGCGACCTAATATATACATATATATATATATATATATATATATATATATATTTATTTATTTATATATATATTTTTGCATAATTCCCAAGAAAAAATATGATGGACATATATATATATATATATATATATATATATATAAAGATTGTACGGAAAAACTCATACGAGCGGCACAATAATGGGCTGACACAACATAACACAAATAGAACAGAATAGACACATATAAAAGAACACTTACACGGTAAACTGTTCGAGCTTTCGGCCCTCTCAGGGGCCTTCTTCAAGAGAGACTCTCTTGAAGAAGGCCCCTGAGAGGGCCGAAAGCTCGAACAGTTTACCGTGTAAGTGTTCTTTTATATGTGTCTATTCTGTTCTATTTGTGTTATGTTGTGTCAGCCCGTTATATATATATATATATATATATATATATATATATATATATATATATATATATATATATATATATATATACGAATCTGAAGACGACAGCCGTGCTGTCGAAACGTCAAATAACAAATTGTGAGTGTCCTTTCTTTGCGTCTCTATATTCTAAAAATCTACATCTGTGTTTTTATATATTTGTGCGTCGCCGAAGAGCGTTCCATTTCGAAGATATTTTATATATATATATATATATATATATATATATATATATATATATATATATATATATATATATATATATATAGATGATTTCGTCGAAGTAACACGGAAGTGTTGAATACCAAACTTGTACAGCAACAAAGAATATAAGAACACAGAAAAAGATCATTCAAACGTTATTTCTTGAACATATCGAAGGAATTCTGCTCCGTTTTCATCGGAAGAAATAGAAATAATGAGTCAATACTTCTATCAAAGTAAAGTCATTACTTATATATATATACATATGTATATATATATATATATATATATATATATATATATATATATATATATATATATATATATATGCATATATATATGTATGACTTGAGAAGTGTTTTAGCCTCACCGGAAAATTGCCGAACCGAAAGAATGGCATCTTTCTGAAAGGAGGATTTCAATCGAAGTTATTCATGTTCTTTTAACATTTTTGAATACCTTAAGAATTTCAGGAGAGATGCCATGCATAAAAATCGGTCCAAACAAATAACTTCAGTGACATGCTTTCCTTCCGGTGATCAAATATTAAAAGAGGACCTTAGTGTATAATCCGGTATTTATCAAGAATACCACGGGCAGTATCCGTGGTAACCACTTGCTCTTACATGTTCCTGGCACGTTCGCACTGCCTTCTATTTCGTATATAGTTCCCAATGCTAAAGTGGTAGTAACTGTAGGGGAGGCGACCGATAGCAGAGGTCATTTGCACCATTAGTGATGGATGGGAAAGGTAGGCTTGAGAGAAACCCGGTGTCGGCATTAGCCTATTCTTAACGCATGACGCCAAGGGTCCGCAACGTAACGTCCCATCCGACGGACGGCTTACTCACTCCAAGTGCTCTCCACAAAGCACTTCAAGTAAGGATCGAGATACCCCTGAAGAATATCTGCCGTCTCCAGGATTCGAACCCGTACCCTCTGGGTGGGAAGCCACTACGATAGCCACCGCAACATCTCGATCCCCTTAGTGCTATCGAACATTTATATGATTCACCAGTGGAAACGCAAACATAAGTTGAATCAAATGAAACAGTTTCTGGCGTCACTTGGTGGAAATTCTTCATATTGAAATTAAATTTGAAATACTTCGCCTTTCCACATAAACCACTTTTATTACGACCTAGGTTTCGTTATGGTATAAAATCATCAGGTGTACCATAACGAAACCTAGGTCGTAATAAAAGTGGTTAATGTGGAAAGGCGAAGTATTCTAAATTTAATTTGAATAAGTTGAATAAAAAAAATGATTATGGCGTAAGTATGCTCAGTATGCAAATTTTTCTTTCGACAGGAATACGTTCATATTGGTGAAAACTTGGGAGCACATGGTGCTCCTGGCCTCTGGGCTTGCTCCGAGAATTGCGCAGTGCGAAAGCTCGGCATTCTCGGCTGACGTCAATGGTGACGCGAATGGGTCTTCATCTTGCCGTCTCCACGCGTACAAAGGAGCACCCCCTTCTTCCTTAACCCCCGCACCAATTTGCGGAGACGCTCCTGCGTGCAGCCTCCTGGAATTATCT
Source organism: Hetaerina americana (assembly GCF_022747635.1). Lineage (NCBI taxonomy): Eukaryota > Metazoa > Arthropoda > Insecta > Odonata > Calopterygidae > Hetaerina > Hetaerina americana. The sequence continues at coordinate 3,228,192 of NW_027286719.1, read as the reverse complement.
TCCTCTACCGCCGGACGACAGCGCTCCCATTGGACGGCCGCGCGCCCACTCGCCCCCATTACCGGCGAAATGCGGCGAAGCGTCCCCTCGACGCCCGCCGCCCGCGTGCGGCGTCCGAGATAAGGGCGGACGCAAGAATTCGATTAGGGTTTTGCGGCCGATGGAGTGCGAGGCCGTGGCACCTGTGGATCCGGGCGACACATCGGTTAGCCGCCCACCGACGGGCCCATTGATTGGAAATTTTATTGGATGCGGTGGGGGGGCGCGAGCGCTTTCAGAGTGTCTACGAAATTGAGTTATTGCCCCCTTTGGATCGGGTCGTCTCGGGAGGGGGTGGGCGGGATTATCGGGGTGGCGTGCGGCGGGGATTCGCGGAGATTTCGCGGGAGAGGGCGACCGAGGAATCTGCCGGATTGGTACGGAAGCTAATCGGTGAGCATCCCGGCCATAAAAATGACTGGGTATTTTTATCCTCGAGAAGAAGCTGGAAATGGATTTCAAATTGCTCACCAGACCGGTGAAATTGACGCGAGGTTGTTCGGGAGCTAAGTTACCGGATGGAAGGGATATCGATCCTTCGGGAAGTTGATATCCTGGAACGCGTATAAAAGGGACGCGTTCGCGGAGGTCCGTCACAGTCAACGAGGGAGCTCAGCCACCGAAGCTTACTTTGGTAGCAGTCCAGGAAGCGTCGTCTCCACCAGCAGAAGCTTCTTCGACCAGCATCGCACCGGGAGGTGTCCTCCTCCTAACTCGTAAGTGTCGGCAAGGCAGAGCGAGGGACGGTACCGGGCAGCGCTTAGAATTTGACTCTGCAGTACACGTATCCGTGTTAGTTCATCGTTGAAGACACTGGAGTTGGGAAGAGTGGGATACGCTTAGAAAATATTCTAGAACGTCTTCTGACAAGGAATTTTCAAACGTGTTTCATTTCGGTTTTCGCTATGGCACATTTTCGCTTGGCGAATAAGTTTCACTATAATTTGGTGAATTATAAAAGCCAATTTTTTCGAAGAGTCGTCATCTGCCATTAGTCCAATTTTGCTGACGTGGTTCAGAGAAATTAAGTATCTGACGTACACTATAAGACCCAATTATAAACTCGGTTTATCAACATTCTCCAGGTAAAGGTAGATTTTTTATGGACCCAGGGACAGAACAAACGATATTAAATGGTATAAAATCGGACAATAAAATAAGCCATGTTAAAATCGACATATCCCACTATAACCCCACCCCCACTTTGTTCACTCCGTCCAATATGTCTGACCTATTCCTCCTTTTACCTCCCTTCCTCCATCATTTTTCCCTCTATCACAGTACGCAATATTCTTTTACCTTTTAATATCTCCATTATTCATTTTCCCGCCTTCTTCTTCTCCGACCACGACCAGCACTTAATGCTTCATCCTTAATACCCATTTCACTTTTTTATTATTCTCCACACTTGAATCTCGAATGCCTCAAATATTCGTTTGTCCTCTTACCCCAAAGACCAACATTCGCAGCCATTTCAAGCTAGGCTCCATAAAAATTCTCAAGAACGTATCAACCAGTCTCTTCTTTTCATCTTTGAATCTTAAATATTAAAACTCGAGACCCTCTTTTAAAAATGAATCGTGTTCCTAGCCGTAGTCAGATATGAAATTTTACCCTTATTCGCTCGCATCACTAATGATGAAACGATAGATTACGTTTCCCGACCTCACGGTCTTGAAACCAGTTATAAAACCGTCCGAAAGTTATGTGAAATTGCAGTCTGAGTATTAGTTTGGACTTGAAGGAGCTGGGATTTAATTTTGTTTCCTCATGTCAGTTGAAACTTTTAAGTTGTCGTGGCCATAGAAGCGATGTACATTTGAGATGTGAGTTCCCCAAAGGTATAGCTCCGTCACCCAAGTGGGTCCTCGCTCGGGCTGAACTGGACAGTCATCGGCGTCCGACCGTTGTGCGGCCCCCGGGGGTCGTGCGGAGCGCACCAGTGGACTTCGACCTGGGGCAGTGGTGTGGTTCCCGTGCTCCAAAAATACTTCCAGGGCGAACCGACTGGTTACCGAACGAAGACCCGCGACCCCTCCTCTAAGAGCACAAGCTCTATTATCATAAACTGGCATTCAGCCGCACATGAAGTCTTTAACAATTGTCTGGTTATAGAATAATTTCCGATACATGGCTCTTCAAACAGTAATCCTTCGTCCGGTAAATGAGACCAATTGCCGTCCCCGAGTAGTCTAAATGACTGGGAGTTTGCCTATGCTTGGCGCTGCTGGTGAGGCTGAAGGCGACTAGGCGCTTCTGTAAACGCTGCTCGCATCCTGCTTAATTCAGATAGTTACTGACGTCTCTAGCGAGCGATTTCACATACGAAATCGATAAAATATAAAAGTACAAAATCAAATCGGTGAGTTACTCGGCAGATGAAATATTTGGCAGCTAAACTGTCGAAAGAATAGATACTAGAATGTGTTTCTCTCTCGCATGAATAGAAAAGAAATCACTGACCAGTTAATTGGCATCTATTGCTTACAAAGAACGTGGTAATCCAGGTCGAGAGCGTTGGAATATGGACCAGACGGCCCGGGTTCGGTTCCCAGACACGTCTCTCGGGGCATCCTCAGCTTCATCCGAACTGTGTGATTTGTCGGGTACCAGAACTTCCTGGAAAAACTTAGGTGGGAAAGGAACCGACCCCCCTACCCTAATGTGTGACTTGCACACGCCGTTATGCTTAGTATTTGGTGAGATGTACCCTTACCTACGAAACTGACCTTCGGGTTGATAACTGGTTTCGAGATTTCGCTGGCAGACCTCATCCTCCACATTTTATATGACTAGCGCAAGCAACATGCTACATGCCACCGCAACGCCTCGCGGGTTTCTGTGTAGGTGCGAATACAACTGAAATCATTCCTGACTAAAGATTGAGACCTTTCATCGGGTAGAGGGACAATCCCTTTGCATCATTTCAAGGGTAGTCTGCGGTATTAATGATTTGATCATTAACTCCAAAAGAGCTATAATTTTTCCCTAATTCATGAGGTTTGGGAGATATTCTTTGCAAATTCTCAGTTTTACCACTGCCCTGGGACTTATGTAGACGAACGACTCCTATTTACGGTGCCGCGTTTTGCATAAATCAAATGGTTGCCTATTTTCTTCCCTAATATTGGCGAGCCTAAGATTACACCTAACTATTCGATTATAGAAATGCTCCAATTTCACAAGACTCCATCCTTTTGGTGGCTGGTTCCGTGTGTATGCATTCGTTCAGCATAGCACATCGCCATATGCTGAGGCGATCCGTCACGACCCTCTCCGCTCTCCCCTTACAGTACCACCGACCAACGAGCAGCGCCTGCTCCAGCAATGCGGCGGACACGGCTAAAAATCCTGCCGTCGAGATGTGTGACCACACTAGGGTTCACACTGCTCCTCCTGGCGTGCCCAACGACAGCGGAGGTCAGCGTGCGGCCCGCGGACATGAGTGAGTCGGAGCCTTTGGCAGCCCACGCGCATGCAAGGTAAGTTTGGAAACGGAATATTCATCCGAGTGCTTTGATTGATGTCGAGTTCATTTTTCCATTTGAGAATATCAGATTAATTCCTGGTTGAATTTGTTTTTTTCTATAGCACATTCATAAATGCGATAAACCTAGAGATGCGTTCGATCAATGAGGCGAACTTATTGTTCCTGTAAGGCCTTGATTAAGATTTCATGTTCTCCATTAATCTAGTTTTTAAGGCTCACGAAAATAAGCTCCATGCACTTCCTCAATTATATGCCGTGATGTATTTTCATCGTGTGTAATCAAATCATGGAACGACTTCGGTTGTCGAGGCGGATTATTATATCGGAAATTGGGGCGTCATGGCCACTATGATATGCTTACACGAGGTTGGACCATTATAGTGTATCGCTAACATTAGATGAAGCGGTCACCCGTAGCGTTTTTGGATATAAATAGGGTTAAATGACAGTTCAGAGAATGATTAAGGAAAGGATACCTCCCTTTCAGCTGATATTATTTCAAATCTAACGTCAGTTCATGCATTTAGCATGGGGAATTGATAGCTCTTGTAATCTTTCGTAGCAGAGTCCGATGTGGAAGACGGCTCCTCTGCTGATTTTTATGAGGAAGTTATGAGTGGGAAGGAGTAACAAAGCAAATAATAATCAATTGATTTGGCATTAATACTTTTCACCTATTCATTCGATGTAAATTAAAATCAAACTCCAAATTGAGGAACTGAGCGTCTCAAATTAAGACTGTGGAATGTGATAACTTCCCTAATTCTCTTTTAAAACAAGTTCCGCGCCGATGCGAGCTTTTTGGAAACGTTGACTCCGAATTCAAAACAAGCCCCGCGGTTTTAGGAGCGCTAACTCGCAGTCCCACAGAAAAACTCATAATCAGATCATTCCTTCCCCGATTACAAGTTGGCGCCACCATGCGACCATTCACACCGATCGTGATTGTGCGACGAACTAAATTTCTTTAAATGGTTATTAGCTGGGTCAGCGTGAAAACTAGGAGACATCTTCTCCTAGTTCTAGGGATTAGACTTTGCGTTACATATCCATGTTTAAAACTTATTGCTGCGTGCTTTAAACAGTTAAGAGCTTATTTTACTAACACTGTATGAATGATAAAATACTTGAGACATTGTCTCAGGGTGACGTAATACTCTTCTGCCAAGTTTTCCGCGATATCACTACATTGAGATATAAAGGAAAACTCTTGGCTTATACAACTAAGTAGTACAACGACTAAAGATAGCAAGCGAAGGTTTTCCTTTAACAGACTCAGCTGGGGAATGGGAACGATTTGGTAAAGAGCCGAAACAAATGAATGGATATTAGCATTAATGTGGAGAAGTCAGCTGTAACTTTGCCGGAAGGCCATAATTTCTAAGGTTACAATTACTTCAGCATTACGACTACGGGCCGTCTCCATTAACATTTAGAAAGGAATAATGTCAGCACTTATCAATTTAAAAGGGTGCCTATTGCTAACGCTGCTAGCAGCTGAAGCTTAATCATATTTCACGTCGTTCATCGTAGCCGCGTAACGAAAAAATGATCTTCATTTTACTTACCTTCACATGGAGGGATTAAATGACGAGGTTATCGCGAGCTTAATTTTGAACCAGCTGAGGTATTTTGTATCTTTGATGATAATTTCTTGTAGAGGGAACACTGCAAACGAGTAATTCCTTCTAATACAAAACATTTCATTCTTTTTTCTCTGCACCAATTAAAATTAATTAATATTATATAATGTATTATTATAGAAGACTGAAGATGTTGCATTTAAACTGTTCCAAGTCGAAATTTATGCAAAGATCAAATTAATGCCTTCAAATGTCGACATTTTGATTTCCTTTTTAAATCAATTAGTTTCTTCCTAAAGAATTATGTTGCTACGAAGAACATTTATACATTTCTATAAGAAAAAACACATGATAATGAAAAAATAAGTATAACTTATGGCAAGTAAATAGCAAATCCTGATTCTTCCTGATTTTGCATTCATAATAACGCACATAAAGTAATTATGTCACTTACACATACAAGTTTAAATATATAATATGATGTAACCGAAAAGAAATAACACTGCTTCGTTTTCACTCTTAGGATAAAGAGCGCCCCGCCGGATGGACTACATGTTTGTAAGATTGGAGACATGGATCCAGGTCCTACTACCACTCTTCAACCACGAGAGTCCACTCGAGCTGCTCTGCCGACAAAGGATCCAAATCAGTATCCGCAAGTCAATCCAGGGAAAGAACCATCCTCTGGGACAACAAGAAGCGAAGAGAAGGTTATAGAGACGGGACTCTGTGAAACGACCGGGCGGGCACTGATACAGGGAAGATATTCTAGACTTGAACGGACATCCAGACAGTCAATGGAGTCAGTTGATAAAGGAAATGCCGGAAGTAACGCAAGAATGTTAAAAACGACCAACCTTCTAACAAAGGGTTTCAGGCGTGAATTTAGGGCTGCCGACCAAATTTCAAGAAGGTCAAATGAAGATGCCAGTTCCAATGTTCGTTATGCTTCTCACAAGTCTGAGCGTTCCAGTGCTTCCAGGTCAACCCCTGAAGCATCACGCAGGATCGATACAGTTGACAGTTATGCTACCTCTAGTTACAGGAGAAACGAACGGATTTCAAGAATGAGGGACTCATTCACAAGAACTGCATCTACGGTAGGTTCCCAGAAAATAATAGAAAGAGAAATCCGAGCAAATCGACAATCAAATTCCCAAATCCAAAGTCAGCTATCATCAAGGCGAGCAATAGAAACAAGCCAGTCATCAAGGAGGAAACCAGAACTAAGAAGCAGCAGAGGTATCAGGGATCTGAAACAAAGGAACACCGATAAACGAGACATTTCAAGAACGTCAGAAGCGTTAGAGCGAGAATATAGGCTCCAAAGTGCTGAACGTTATAATGAAAGAAGGGTTCAACATTCAAGAGGAATGGAACCAGGTTATGAAATAACAGGAACAAAATCAAGATCTATTTTTGGAACCAGTTCCGTTAATAACGACGCCTCAAGAAGATCTGCCTGGGGTTTAAATAGATCGCACAGGCTCCAGCGAGTTAAACGTTCTTCTAGTCCAGATTACATTCGCGGAGAACGGGAATCAGCATTTAGGAACTCAGAATCAATGACTGTGGACAGGATAGCTTCAGCACGGATTTCGGAGAGGGGCCTGCCACAAATGCGCCGCTTGACTACCCCTTCCCAGTCTCAACAGTTATCACGACGAACACGAGACTCAAACCTAGAGTCTAGAAGGCATACTGGCCTAAGCAGGAGTACAGAAATGAGGGCAGTGTCTGACAGATATTCAGATCAACGAGACTCCTCCAGGATGACGGATCGCTTAACAACGGAAACAAAATTCCGCAGCGCTTCACGACTTGATGAACGGGTTGGACGCCGATTGGGAGAGAACTACTTAGACAATGCTCAAAGAACACGGAGATCGACCTCTCCTCAAAGTATTAGATCCGATATTCGTGATGCATCTAGAAGGTCTGGCTTGTATTTGACTGAGTCCCGCCGGATGGAGCGACTGGAACGGTCAGTTAGTCCAAGTTACCGACGAGATAACCGGGAGTCGAGAATTAGGGTCTCAGTATCAAGGACTGCAGAAAGGTTAGCTTCATTAAGGATTTCCGAAAGGGACTTCCCAGAAAACCAACGATCCAGAATTAGCTCACAATCCCATCTGTTGTCACGACGTCTGCTAGATACCAGCCGTGATACAAGAAGAAACGTCGACTACACCAGATCAGGAGACGATAGGATTGGAATGCGAAGACTCACTGAAATCAGGGATGATTTCAGACGCTCTGAAGTACGCCTGGCTGACAGGAGAGCCCAAAGTACTCCACGACTAAGTGAAATGTCCGATAGGCAACTAGGAGAAAGGAGAGCTAGATACACTGACGGTGAAACAATGACCAGGAGGACTAGGTCCCTTTCAGCAATCAGGTCGAATAATGGCGACACTTCATTAAGCTCGGAACGGTATTCGACCATCTCGCGCAGGATTGGGCGGATGGCACGTTCTATTAGTCCAGTTTACAGGTCAAATGAACGGGAGTCGACGATTACCGCTTCGGCATCCAGAAAGGGTGCCCGAATAGGTACACTCAGAATATCAGAAAGGGACTTACCTGGAAACGTTCGATTGAGTACCCGTTCTTCACCTCAGCTGTTGTCTAGGCGTGTACGAGATATCAGCCTCGACTCAAGAAGGAATATCAAGAACTCCAGGACACAAGACAGCAGAACTGACTTTCAAAGATATTCTACTAACCGAGATAATATCAGATTTTCTGATGAGGTTGTTACTGAAAGGATGGTTCAAAGTACGTCACGACTCGAGGATATGCCCGAGAGGCGTCATAGGAATGGGAGCCCTAAAAATACAGCTACCGAAAGAATGCCGAGAAGTACAAGGTCACAAGTTCAAGGAAGTTCCATTAATAGCGACATGTCTCGACAGTATGAACATTATCCAACCGCCCCACGCAGAATTAAGCAAATGGAACGCTACGAAATTCCCGTTTACAGGCAAAACGAACGAGATTCCAGATTTCGGGTGTCTGTGGCTTGGGCAGTAGATAGACTAGCGCCAGGACGTATGTCAGAGAGGGACCTATTATATACGCAACGATGGAGCATTCCTACACAAGCTTATCTATTATCACGACGAACACGAGACTCAAACTTGGAGTCTAGAAGGCATACTGACCTAAGCAGGAGTACAGAAATTAGGGCAGTGCCTGACAGATATTCAGATCAACGAGACTCCTCCAGGATGACGGATCGCTTAACAACGGAAACAAAATTCCGCCGCGCTTCACGACTTGATGAACGGGTTGGACGCCGATTGGGAGAGAACTACTTAGACAATGCTCAAAGAACACGGAGATCGACCTCTCCTCAAGGTATTAGATCCGATATTCGTGATGCATCTAGAAGGTCTGGCTTGTATTTGACTGAGTCCCGCCGGATGGAGCGACTGGAACGGTCAGTTAGTCCAAGTTACCGACGAGATAACCGGGAGTCGAGAATTAGGGTCTCAGTATCAAGGACTGCGGAAAGGTTAGCTTCATTAAGGATTTCCGAAAGGGACTTCCCGGAAAACCGACGATTAAATATAAATTTGGAACGACATCGGCTATCACGACGCATTCCAGACGCCAGCCGTGACGCAAAAAGGAATACCGATCACTCGAGTTCAAGAGATGTTAGGGCGGGAATGGAAAGATCCAGACGATCAGAAGTTCTTATGTCAGAAAGGAGAACACAGAGTACATCACGACAAAGCGAAATGTCTGAAATGCGATTAGCAGCAAGGAGCACAGCGTACACAAATGTCGAAACACTGAAGAGGAGGACCAGGTCCCTTTTTGAATTTAGGTTATATAATGGTGAACCATCACGGCGTAATGAGCGATATTCGATCGACGAAAGAATGATGGAGGGATTGGAACCATCCGTTAGTCCCGGCCACGGACGAGGCGTAAGGAATTCAAGAACCAATAACGCCGCATCCAGGAACATGGATAAGGCCATTTCATCGCAACTGTCCGAGAGAAATTTAGTGGAACACCGACGACTAAGTGCCCGCTCTCACCCTAACTCGTTATCACGACGAACGCGAGACTCAAACCTAGAGTCTAGAAGGCATACTGGCCTAAGCAGGAGTACAGAAATGAGGGCAGTGTCTGACAGATATTCAGATCAACGAGACTCCTCCAGGATGACGGATCGCTTAACAACGGAAACAAAATTCCGCAGCGCTTCACGACTTGATGAACGGGTTGGACGCCGATTGGGAGAGAACTACTTAGACAATGCTCAAAGAACACGGAGATCGACCTCTCCTCAAAGTATTAGATCCGATATTCGTGATGCATCTAGAAGGTCTGGCTTGTATTTGACTGAGTCCCGCCGGATGGAGCGACTGGAACGGTCAGTTAGTCCAAGTTACCGACGAGATAACCGGGAGTCGAGAATTAGGGTCTCAGTATCAAGGACTGCAGAAAGGTTAGCTTCATTAAGGATTTCCGAAAGGGACTTCCCAGAAAACCAACGATCCAGAATTAGCTCACAATCCCATCTGTTGTCACGACGTCTGCTAGACACCAGCCGTGATACAAGAAGAAACGTCGACTACACCAGATCAGGAGACGATAGGATTGGAATGCGAAGACTCACTGAAATCAGGGATGATTTCAGACGCTCTGAAGTACGCCTGGCTGACAGGAGAGCCCAAAGTACTCCACGACTAAGTGAAATGTCCGATAGGCAACTAGGAGAAAGGAGAGCTAGATACACTGACGGTGAAACAATGACCAGGAGGACTAGGTCCCTTTCAGCAATCAGGTCGAATAGTCTCGATTTATCACGGCGAACTAAGCGGTACCTTCCTAACTCACAAATGATGGATCGAATGGAACAATCTGATAGTACCAACTACAGACGAGAATTGCGGGTTTCAAGACTTATGGTCTCACCATCCAGTAATATAGATAGACAAGCGTCAGCAAGTGGTTTGGAAAGAAAAGGAATAGAAAACCGTCGAATGAGTGCCCGTTCCCAAACTCATAAGTTATCAAGACGGACGCGAGACTCATACCAGGAATCTAGAAAACATACTGAGCTTAGGAATATTAACGAACTTAGAATGGTCGTAGAAAGTTACTCAAATGAATTAGGATCATTAAGGGTGCTGGAACGTTTGGCTACTAAATGGGCAATTGGAAGTACTTCGCGATCTGACGAAATACGTTCACAAATTCACTCCAACGACCGTGGAAATTCCAGGCTATCGCGTACGTCAACAAGTCGCAGGAACTTGAGAAGTGTGACACGCCTGGATAGAACAAATGGACAACAAATGCGTATAGAGAAAGATCATGTTTTTACTGAACGAGGCGCGAGGAATATGAGGGCACTTTCTGAGGGACGATCCATAAGCCATTATATTTCTGTACGCTCCCGACGGGACCTGGTTGATTCTCGCAATAATGGGAAGATGAATCGCAATAATATATATAATTTTAAACCTGTCCAACGGTATTCAAGGAATGTTGCCTCAGTTTCGAGAGTAGGATCCGTGGGAACTCAAAAAGAGAGCGATGAATCGGAGCTATCTGCAAACCGACGTTGGAGCCTACCCATGAGCCCTTCATTTTCCGTAAGACAAGCACGCCACTCCGGGCGAAATTCATGGGAATTACCGGGTGCTACCAGTAGGAAAGTAAATGTATCTGGGCGTGAAAGAGTTTCTATTCATCGAGACATTTCCAGGCGTTTGGAGCGGTCAACATCTGGAAGGAATGCCCCAAGTTCCTCGCGAAGTAATGAAATAAGGCGACGTGAAACAAGGGAGGAGATCCGAGAAAGACGAGCTGTTCTGACTACGGAGAGAAGAACAATATCCCCTGCTGTTGCCGGCTTTGGTCTTCGTGAATTAAATCCATTCTCAGAGCGGAACACTTTCGGTTCACTTCTTTCCGGTTCAAAGTCCTTGAGGGCAGAAGAATCTGATCGGTGTAATCTCGATTTACTGGATAAGTCTGTCTCCATAGCTTTTTCACCAGGACCAGAACGACTGTTTTGTAGCAATTTACATCATATTAGTATGCCACGTCAGTCTATATTCCGAGTCGAAACTGCTGTGCCTGAACTTTGGGAACTTGAGATCCAGACGAGTTACATTACTAGTGGGCATAAGGTAAACCAAGAGAACACTTTAACCGCCAAAAATTCCACGGACTTACAGGAAGCGACGGCATCCTTCGCTGATTCTCAATGCCCGACGCTCGTTTCGCCAGGCAGTCTGCGAAACAGTAATGAATTCACCATCGGGAAAGGGAAGGGTTTCCCTGCCGTAGCGAAGAATATGACATCACATATCTCCGAAATACGGTTGGCACCTGACGATACATTGAATACAAATGCTTTACCGGATTGGAAAACCATTGCAATAATATTTTCAAAAGGTTTTACCTTACCAGAGAATAAGTTTGACTCATTTTTAATGAGAACCTTGGCAACGGAATCCTCAGCGAAGGCAGCTTTTGTTCCTTGGGCTTCTTTTACACCTGATGTGTATTCAAACGAGCAGGAAGTTATTGTAGGCGTTGCCACTCCAAATGCAGTAGCTTACATGGATCACCAAGGGATCACTGGGAAGGTTAGTAGCATTTTGGCGTCAAATAAAAACTGTCGCCACTAATAGACATGTTGCCTGACTCCATTTCTCTTAATTCTTTCAGCACAATGAATACGCTTATGGAGGTTTGCCGAAGGGAGCCAGCGATGAAATTCTAATCGAAATGCTCCACCCCAAACTGTGAGTTACTGGCATTTAATTTTATTAGATCATTTTAATATCCGAAATATGTATCCATAACCAAGTTTGATCAGCTGAATTTAATGACTTTAATCTTTTGTCGACGAAGAAAATATTTTAAACTTATTATGCGGATAGTTTTCAAGGAGTTGCTCAAGTCACATTCAATGACGATCAAATTAAGTGGAGTAGTGTTGAGTACAATAAACTGCTCTTTAAAATAGAAGCTAATATAATTCCAAAACGCAATATGTCTTTTCTTACATTCGACTTGTTTCTTCCTACTTAGGGTCAACAAGAATAAATTCTTCTCCATGGCAATAGGAGGATGCGTCGCTGCTCTCGCGATCTCTGTGTCAACCAAATAAGGCTGTGACCGGAATCCGCTACATATTCATGGAATACTGACGCATGGACAACACGATTGGTTTCCTCTAGAATGCTTATCTAGTTAACTAGAACTTTCACAATTCAAATTATCTTGAATGGGTAGCTATCACAGTGATGTAAACAGTATTATTTTATTGAATGCAGTATCAACTGTTTACGGCACCTATTTTTGTATTTAATACATTAGTTATTGACTGCATTAGCGTTAGACAGGAGATTACTTGAAGGGTTCAGCAGCATGAATAGAACTATTTCAAACTTCAATATCTTCTATTTATTTTTATGATTAAATACGTGAATATATATTGTAAATAAATGTTGCATAGAAAACCACTTGAGTATATTTCTCATACCATTGGTTCCTCGACTCCTATCCTTACGGCAGAAGAGAAATTACTTCTCTCGGTAGATTTCTCCTACAGCAGAGTTATAATTGATTAGATGGAGGTCGGAAATGACATTAGTTACCGATCATCTATTCAGATTACTGGGACTAATGAATGATGATCTCGAAATAAATTCAAAACGGAAAAATATTTCGCCAATTTTACATTTCAATGTAAAACTACTTTTTGAAAATCAGTCATGAAGAAAAATACTTTACTCTTCTTCATAGACAAATCCTCCCAAGAAAATGATACTATCACCGCCGATTAATAATTATTCGATGAGATTACACGGCAAAGAGAGCGGCAAGATATCTACTGCTATTGTAAATAACGGAATTACGTGATTTGCCTTCTTCTAAATGGATATTTCGAACACTCATATCAAGGTCAAAGAAGTGTTCCTGGCCAAGTATGATTAAAATTAAGAATCATAAACCTCATGCCATTCATATTGCTCAATTTACGGGAATATCTGCTAATGCCACCGCTCACGATTATAGTGCAGTGAAGAAAGTGAAGGAAATATATCAAATTAAACCGAAGAGCAACCGTTCAAATGACCATGAATGAGACTGCTCTTATCTACGGAAGTGTGTGGAAAATCACTCTTGAAGAATTGCACATGTCAAAGGTGTTAGCATGCTGGGATCCACTGACTACTGACTCATTTCCAGAAGCAAACACGGCGAGACCTGCAATTGCGACCGGCAATTGAAGCACGACCGCCCTTGTCATTCTCCCGATCTTGCCTCAAGTGACCCTCTCTTTTTGCAAGATCTCAAAAACCCACTGCGGGATTAGATATTAGACAATGCAAATGACCTCATTTAAGAGATGAAACAATAGTTATCGACGTAATGCACTTAGTCCCAATATGATGGCCTTCGAAAGGGCAAGAAACGCTGGAAGAAATGCATAACTCTAGATGGTGACTATCTATAGAAGTCTTAAGGATACTAACTTGAGGATTTTAATATCGATTATTTTTAATAGTAATGATAATAGTAATAATTAAAAGTGCATGATATTCCTCGGAAATACAACTTATTAGATACATACATTAGATAAGTAGTGGTAAATATTCCAAGACTCGTATACATCAAGAGTATCTTCCAAAGAAATACATATGAGTGGCATCAGAGAATCTTAGTCCCAGAACAGAAATATTAAGTCATACGTTCCTGTACTCATATTCCAATTTAGACACATTCCAAAGAAATGTCAAAACAAATAAAACTAGTTTCTAACTCGATAATTTTTGCAATAATTAAGAGTTTGGGAAACGGACTCGTAAGATTTATTAATGCGGCCATGCTATTATTGCATGCAATCGTGACCGGCAGTCAAAGCCTTTTAAATGTCGTCACAGCTGCACTATTCTCCCCATGTCGCCCGAAACGACTTTCTTCTATTCCCAGAACTTATAAAACCATTGCAAGGTCGGAGATTCGACAATATAAATGACTTCATTCAAGAGGTAGAGCAATAGTTTTTGCCGCAACCTGTTTAGTTCTACGCACACATTAGAGTTTATTTTACTTTAGAAACTACCTTCCCTTTAGAATTTACTCCCCCTGCGAATGAGAATCACTTAATCTGCGAAGGTGAATTACAACAGGAATCATAGGACATTTAATAAAGGTGGAACTACATGTTGTGAAATATAATTGACAGCCAAGAGGAAAATGTGATTTGCAACGTTCAATGAATGTTGAAAATGCGAAATAAACCTAAGAAATCTAACCAATCTCATCTTAATGTATTCAAAGCCAAACATTTCGAAACTATTCTAACGACGACGGTAAAAAATTTAATTCTAGTTCTTTTATTTTTATTCTGTTCGCACGCTAAACAAATGGAAGTTTCAAGGCATGAACGTTTTAAAGAGACATGAGAGTGAGGTAGAAGAACGCTTACCTTAGAACGCGATGGCCCTCGGTCCGAATTATGGTTAACTCAGTCCTAATATCCAGAATGAGTAATTGTCTGGGTGTCGGCGGCAGCACTGGTGAATACACGTACGGCGATGCCCCCCTTAGAGAAAATGTTTCAAGAACTGTTTTCCAAAAATGCAGCATCAACTACTCGTTGGAATCATAGGGCAATCTCTTTATTTAAAAAATACAAATTTGCATACTATTCAATTGTTCCCGGCTCAACCTTGTGGAAGTTCCTGTTTATTAAATGAAGAATATAATATATATTTCCACTGTCCAACAACTAGTAAAACTAGTTTCAACGCATAAAAGGACAGTGGAAAGATACATTGCATTCTTCATTTAATAAATTTTCACACTGTTAACACTACGCTTATTACCTCTTTTTATGAAGAGCTGGTTGAAGAATAGGCTCCTAAAACCACTGAATTCTACAAAAATGCCAAATCCCATGTTCTCTTACAATAAGTTTCTAATAAAGGCTATAATTAAGGTCCCCATTCTTAGCCTATCAATTATAAGCCTGCTATATCATTTTTAACCGTCGATAGATAACATCACTCACAGCCACTCGTGGGCAATTTATTTGAAACTGCAGATGAAAGAACAACCGCTTGGAATCCGAGAAATCAAATAATTAAACTTCCATTGGGGTTTTTTTTTCCTTGGGGATAAACTTGTTTCGAATAAACGTCAATATTGGTTGAAGCGTAACTATTTAAAAAAATAAAAATAGTCGACTCTGTACTCGGGAAAATTCCATTATCCTAGGGAAGGATGCAGCCGGGTTAGAACTAGGGGTTGAATCCCTCGACGTTTTAGTCGCATCTTTTCGCTCACCGATGCCTGTATCTCCTCTACTCTGTAGCGGTAGCTGCATCAACTCCCTAACCCCCACCATCCTCAGCAAAATCCTGAAGTAAGTTCAAATTGCCTTTCCCGAGCGCAGAAGAGAACTCCATCGCTTCCCACGCTTTCAACGAACCTGGATACGGTAAACGAGGACTCAATTGGAAGGAAGCGATGAGGGGCCACACGAAGGGGAAGGAAATGGTTGGGGCCGAGTCTGGGGTTGGGGAGATTGGAAAGGATTCAATTTTTCTGGCCAAAACTCACGCTCAGAGTGCATAACCTGGCCGACTCGGTAGAACATTACCACCTTAATTTATAAATAGTGCCAATATACATAATCGAAACCAGTGGCCAAAAGTTTGTTAAAACTTCTCAATTCCCGTCCAGATTTTTCTACGCCCTGCGATATATCAGCACATCATGGAAAGTATTTATGCATTTTATTAATTAACCGATCATATATAGTTATAGCATGGTTGATGCTTTTCACGCATGACGACTGATGCTTAATCAATGTACGGACAAAAGTATGATGGCATTTTGGTTAAACTGCGGAAGAGGGCTCGTTGTGAAAGAGAATCTTCAGCGGCAGTGTTTGGGGGTCTGTTAGGAACAGCTCACTGCCAGAGGAGAAGCCTCCGTCGGGTTTCGTGTCGCAACGCCGTAAATGAGTCACCGCCAAATGTACGAGCGAGTAATTACGAACGAGTTTCGGGCGGTGTCATAGCACACAAAGGGGTCGGAGTTATACCACGGCCAGCCACGGTGCCTTTGAAACTCCGCTGGATCTATCATAAATATAGCAACAGTTCATTTACACCAGTGGTCTTAAGCTGGCATTTAAAAGCATTCATATTGAGATCATAAGAGTGCTAAACGCTATAATTTTGCATAACATATAATTATGACTGTTGCGTTCAAACATGTAAAGACAAAAAAACAAAAGACTAGCATGCAAAAATCGCGGACTTTCTCTGACCCCGTCGTCTTACACTACACTTGTTTATACCAAATCTTGCAGCTGCTCCCATTTTCTTCAACAAACAAGATGATTATTTTAATTTCAGGGCGTACGTCTCTTTCCAACAAATGCCAGGCCTTGGTTCTTTACCCATGCTCGAAATCCCTGCTCTTAGGAAGCTATCTAAAAAATAACCCAGAGGCCAATATTTCCCTGATCATCCAAAAATTGTGGCGTCAACCACTTGGGAAGTATTACGGTACAAATATTCCCACCTTTTCCCTTCCTTTGTACTTGTTTTGCCCATGCTCAAATGCCCCACCCCATGTCCAAGAAACGGCCACTCACTAATCTCTATTAATCCCCTGAAATAAGGGGCACCTCTTAACACTAACCAAGCCTGAGAGCCAATGCCTGTTTGGGCAACAAATATGCCCCTTTGAAACCAAAATATGCTGCGTCTTAGAATCGCCCATTAATTTTTTTGGTTTCAAGGTGTTAAAAATTGGATGTATCTCAAATCTGTGGGCATCTTAGATCTGAAGAAGTACAGTCACTGGAATGACAAGAAAAAAGTATTGGGAGCCACTAGAGAAAGCCATGAGCAGGCAAAAGGGGGGGGGGAGTACTGTAGAGAAAAATTGGAATAAAGCCAAATAGGGATATTGACAGTTCCAAATAATATTGTAAGAACATGAAAGAAGAGAAAGTCATCAATTATTGATATAGATGATTAGAAAGATAGAAATGAGAAGTGAATGAAAAAATATAAAGCAGAGTTTACTAGGAGAAAGTATAAAGTATAGAATATTTAATTGAGTTTGGAAATAGGAATTATTTGGAAATTAAAGTCACTAATAAGGGCGACCCCTTTTATTTGCAGCTTTACAAGAGGTTACCAGATCACAGATGGCCATTGACGCTTGAATGGTTGCTTCTGGTTCCTCTGCCCTGCTACTCTTATCCACCCGGACCTGCAATGAAAACAAGTGAAGACCGGTCCACACAGTCAAGACAAATAAACACCCTAGCTGCTACAGGGCAAAAACAACGAAAGACCTATGATGGATGAGAGTGAAAGGGAGTGGAAAGTTTTCAAAGGAAGGGTACATTTGTGCACTATGCAGGAAAGTTAAAACCTTGTTAGGAAGAAAGAAGGGAAAATCTATGCAAACAATCAAAGAAATGTCAGGAAGTCAATTAATGGACTTGGGAATGATCAAGAGAAATGGAATATATACATTTGTGGCCTGTGCCATGGATGCGGGAACTAGTGCAATCTGGCAGCCATGACATGGACTATAGCCCGGCCAAATAGCGGTGCTAGTTTCCTGAGACACAATCTGAGATACTTTTTACATCTAGGAAATAATTAAGTTAATTTTAATCCTCCCAATTTAAATGAAACCTTTCAATCTAGCTAAAGCACACACATATTTATTAAACTAAATTTTCATTCTTGAACAAGTTAACCTTTTCTCGAGAAGAAAGAGTTCAGGCAAGAAGGAATATTTGCCCGGCGCTACCGCATTTTGGTATAATAAAGTGCAACTATTTGGGATGCATATATCATCTTTTGCCCTTTATTAAATCTGATATTAAACTACATATCTAAGATGCACTCTAATTTTTGAGGGGAAGAATTACTAAAAAAGGTGCATCTTAAATTTCTTAGAAATACAGTAATTCTTCTTAATTCCATTTATTGAGCAGTTTTCCCTGCTTCATTTTTTTCTATTGGATACTACTTTTCATGATTATTATTTTATAAATTTACATCCACTCCCAGGAAGCTGCATATTGCCCATGCTCTTCCTTAATCTTTGCATAAAGATAATATAGTCCACCTGATATCTTCTTGAATCCCTGGGCCTATTTCCCATATGTGCCTATACCTTTAGGGGTATCTAAACCATATGTTGTAATGATTTATCATTTTCTTCTACAGAATTCCATTGCATTCACCCTGCACTAATTTCTTATTCCTCAAATACAATCTCCAATATATCATCTCTTACATGACATATGGTCACATCCCAATCTCTCATTATCATCAAATGTTTCCCTCTAGGAACACCCACAATTATGAGGCGATATCATAAACCTTTAATTATAATTAAATCCTAATGGAAATAAAACTTAATTTTTATTTTTTATTCTTAAGGCATAGTCACCATCCATAGTTAAATATTTTTCCCAGTTTTTCTTGATCTTTGAAAGGCAGCCTTTGTGAAGCTCACCTAATTCCATTAAAAATCATTGTTCTATCTCTAGAATGATTCCATTTGCATTGTCAATTCTTTGACCCTGCAACGGTTTTTTGTGTTCTTGGAGTAAGGAAAGTTGCTTAGGGCTTAATTGTGGGAATATAGTGGATATGGCAAGAGTCAAAGCCGCATCGCCCACCATTGTTTTATGGAATAATTAATTGAGGTGAATTCCCATTACCTTCCTCAACATTTTTTTTAACAGTACACCATTACTCAAATGGCCAGCCCACTAAATTCAGATGTCTTTGCAGCCACCTCACTGAGGAGCAGATGTTGTGTGGACTCTTATTCATTTTGCTCCTACCCTTAAGACTATCTGGCTTTGGTGGCACTACAAGGAGCAATCAGTATTGCTCCCACCAGCACAGTTCTAGTGAATGCACTATCCCTTCCATCAAATTAAGGTCCGTGTGGAGAATCGTGATAATTATATGTTTAAATAATATTTCAATTTCATGACCAAAAACAGTAATTTTATTTCAAACAGAATTTATTTCCCAGACTTTGTAAATAATATTTATTTAACAATAAACATAAGTAATAACATAAAACTTCATTCCTTAATTCAGTTTGCAATGTATTACATGAAATGATGCAAGAGAGAATACCATCAAGGCATTGAATATAACCACAGTAATCAACCCAAATGTTGGTTAGGTATGTGATGGTATGTTCAATCAGTATCAATCCCAACGGTGCTTGAAATTCACACATCAAGGCGCTGAGGTCAGTTCCTTCCCCTGTGCCGGGTGTGGTTTCCCGTAGTGCCCAAAAAATCACATATCTTGGGTATAGCTGGGGGTGCCCAGAGAGGCTTGCCTGAGTTGAATCTGGGCCTTCTGGTCAGTAGTCTAACGCTCTACCCCTGGATCTCCATGAATATCTGTTACATAAAAGTAATAGTATAGTAGTATATCAGAAATTAAACTCATGTTGAGCTTGAAACTCATATTTAGGTTATTAGGAAAACTTATGTTTCCTAATGTATGATGCTAAAGATTTAAATCAAAAAAGTAGAAAATTTGAGAGTTTCATAGTATCATATAAAGAAAAACATCGAACATAGTATAAGAGAAGATAACTTATCCATAAAGAGCCACGCCAGGCTCTGTATTGAAAAAATGCCTCAATTCATGAAATATGATGACTACAACTTGAGCATTCCATGATTTCCCTAGAAGTGTTGATCTTTGCTGAGTCTCAATATTCCCAACATCTGTGAAGTGGCAAGGAAATCCAAAAACTGGCCAATGTTCCATTCAATAGCACTGGGAGCTGGTTTCCTAAAATAAGAAATATTGGCAATTTTTCGAAAACCCTGATTGTGTAAATGGAAGTACAAATATAGTCAAACTTAACTAATCTGTGCCATATGGGTCTGGGGGTTGTATGGATTAGGCAAACACAAGATTACCTGGGCTTAGATGGACATAACCCCGTGGAGCATTTTCTCTCTCTGGACTGGTGCACTATAGATAGACAGTGCCATATAATAACTCCACATGATGCATGTCAGATGATCCCATTTAATTATCAAATAAACTTATTTGAAAAACATATGATGGCAATTCTCTTCTAAAATTAGGTCGGTAATCAATCATACATATCTTTGAAAATAAAAATGCCGTTAACTCTTGATCATGCATAAAGAGATTATCCATTTTGCTGATTATCGATGTTGTAGACAATCTGAGCTCTTCTCTCTTCCAAGCACCTCAAAATTTTAATAAAATTGTAATTGCAAAAATTATTAAATGCTTTGAAACTTAAAAAAAACTTTGGAAAAAATACATGTTTGAAATACCTTGGTTTGTTAAAAAGTTTCTAACTTCCTAATGTCAAAAGTTATCAATCATAGTTATTGTTTTCAATTAAACATTTTTGAGTTCTTGTACTTTCCCATTATTGTTTCCTTTGCATTCATCATCCCTGGGAATTCCATATTCTCCTATAAGGAAAGAAAAAAAGGCATTTTTGAGGAAAGGAAAACAGGAAAAATATGTCATTAACTATCTAAAAACCATTATTTAGATCAATATCACATGAAAAATATGAATTCTTGATGAAAAAAATCTTTTTTTTTAATTGTCTTTTTCTGGTCAATTGTTTTTTTCCCGGCTATAAGATTGTTTATGCTTCCTAAAAAAAGTTACTTAATGATAGTTCTATGTTCTTCTAAATTCACATTTTTTCCGTCATAAATTGGCTAAAAAAATGGAAAATATGGGCTCACCATTTTTCAAAAAACTTAAATTAATAATCACAAAGAATAAAATTTGAGAGTTTCCATACATATCCATCAGTTTATTTCATGACCAACCGAAACAGCCACAAATCCATTTCCTCAATAAACTTCCCAATGTTTAACGCATTCACCGTGGCATGGACCATAGGGGTGGTCATATCAGTTTCTGCTTCCCTGGCGGTGTGCCCCAACCAAGTGCCATACTGTCCTCAGATCACTATAAGAAATTTGAGAGCAGCCATTGGATGGTAATGCAAATTGAAGGGTCCCTCCCAGATTATTAATTGTATTTAATTTTGTTTCTTATTGTATGAATTATCATTTTTATTAAACCAGATATACATACACAAAATGAAAAAAGTAATATTCACTCAGAATTAGTATATAATTTGTTTTTTAATGGAGAGACATTAATAAAAGAGGAGATTGAAGTTTTTCATTTATGATTTAGTAACAATAGAATAAGTACACTAATTGCGATGTTCCTTAAAATATTCCATGCATAATGCTGCTTTATTATCATTATCTGAGAAATATCTTTTAACCTTTTTCTTTAATTCAGTACTATTTTTACTCTATCTACTTTGCTAACTTTGTTAGCGCACTCTATAGATATTTTTGCCTTGCTCTAGTCACACCATATTCCTTTAGATAATGCTCCTTTTTCTTTGATGCTTGCGCTATAGCAGCAATCATTGGTTGATCAAGAAAGTAGAACTTATCTATTCACACAACTGGTGAATCCTCGGTGACTCAGTTTTTGTGACTATCTAACTAATTGTTCATACACCAAGCATTAACCAATATGTTGCCACAAATGAGTTAATAACTTTTATATCACAGTAGGAGGATGGGCAATAGGAGGATGCGTCGCTGCTCTCGCGATCTCTGTGTCAACCAAATAAGGCTGTGACCGGAATCCGCTACATATTCATGGAATACTGACGCATGGACAACACGATTGGTTTCCTCTAGAATGCTTATCTAGTTAACTAGAACTTTCACAATTCAAATTATCTTGAATGGGTAGCTATCACAGTGATGTAAACAGTATTATTTTATTGAATGCAGTATCAACTGTTTACGGCACCTATTTTTGTATTTAATACATTAGTTATTGACTGCATTAGCGTTAGACAGGAGATTACTTGAAGGGTTCAGCAGCATGAATAGAACTATTTCAAACTTCAATATCTTCTATTTATTTTTATGATTAAATACGTGAATATATATTGTAAATAAATGTTGCATAGAAAACCACTTGAGTATATTTCTCATACCATTGGTTCCTCGACTCCTATCCTTACGGCAGAAGAGAAATTACTTCTCTCGGTAGATTTCTCCTACAGCAGAGTTATAATTGATTAGATGGAGGTCGGAAATGACATTAGTTACCGATCATCTATTCAGATTACTGGGACTAATGAATGATGATCTCGAAATAAATTCAAAACGGAAAAATATTTCGCCAATTTTACATTTCAATGTAAAACTACTTTTTGAAAATCAGTCATGAAGAAAAATACTTTACTCTTCTTCATAGACAAATCCTCCCAAGAAAATGATACTATCACCGCCGATTAATAATTATTCGATGAGATTACACGGCAAAGAGAGCGGCAAGATATCTACTGCTATTGTAAATAACGGAATTACGTGATTTGCCTTCTTCTAAATGGATATTTCGAACACTCATATCAAGGTCAAAGAAGTGTTCCTGGCCAAGTATGATTAAAATTAAGAATCATAAACCTCATGCCATTCATATTGCTCAATTTACGGGAATAT
Organism: Hetaerina americana; assembly: GCF_022747635.1. Lineage (NCBI taxonomy): Eukaryota > Metazoa > Arthropoda > Insecta > Odonata > Calopterygidae > Hetaerina > Hetaerina americana. The sequence goes on along the minus strand of NW_027286719.1, from coordinate 3,205,469 downwards.
CTGCTAATGCCACCGCTCACGATTATAGTGCAGTGAAGAAAGTGAAGGAAATATATCAAATTAAACCGAAGAGCAACCGTTCAAATGACCATGAATGAGACTGCTCTTATCTACGGAAGTGTGTGGAAAATCACTCTTGAAGAATTGCACATGTCAAAGGTTTTAGCATGCTGGGATCCACTGACTACTGACTCATTTCCAGAAGCAAACACGGCGAGACCTGCAATTGCGACCGGCAATTGAATCACGACCATCCTCGTCTTTCTCCCGATCTTGCCTCAAGTGACCCTCTCTTATTCCGAGATCTCAAACACCCACTGCGGGATCAGATATTAGACAACGAAAATGACCTCATTTAAGAGATGAAACAATAGTTATCGACGTAATGCACTTAGTCCCAATATGATGGGCTTCGAAAAGGCCAGAAACGCTGGAAGAAATGCATAACTAGATGGTGACTATCTATAGAAGTCTTAAGGATACTAAATTAAGGATATTAGTGTCGATTATTTTTAGTAATAATTTCTGATACACTCTCGTAAATACAACTCATTCGCCTATGGGAGTTCGTTCAGGCTATATCGTGTTTTATTTTTTGAATTGATTCTATCAGTATTTTCACCTCTAGTTCCCCTATTGTGGCCTCATGCTTTGCTTTTGATTTGGATTAATGCTTGACCTTTTCTTCCTCCTCGGCAGGAGCTTGGAAGATGTCTGAAGTTTGTTCCTCAAGGACTTTCTTCTCTTTGACGAGTTTTCGGTTTGTGCCATCACTTAAGACTAAATCTTCTTCCAATTTCTTTATCTTTGCACCTTCTTCAAGTGCAATTTCTTTCGCCCAGCTTCCTCTGCCTCCAATAATTTTGGGGGTATTTTGCAGCCTACTCCCGCCTCGATAGTGCTACTCGGTAGTGTTATAATTTCCCCGGAGATTCCAACCGTCAAGGCCTCAGCCTGATAAACCACTTCCCGTAATTTTTCTCTTTTCAATGATCCTTCCCCTGTGGATGGGGTTGGGATCTTCATCAAACGTTAGCAGCGGGCGGGAATCGTCAGCTACCTTCTGATTTCCTTATCTGCTCCCGGTCTCTTATCCATCTCCATCATCAGTCCCCTCATGTATACCCTTTTTTGCCCCACATTCACCACAGCGCCTAATTCCCCCAGCATATCTCGTTTCATGATTCCATCTAAGCTAAGAGACAAACAGGAGTAATCTATTATGTGAAACTCTCAGGTGAATTCCTTACCCTTGCACTTTAACGTTAAATTCACTCTCCCTTCGGTGTGCATGAGACTATCTGTTATTCCTTTAAGAGCTATTCTCTCCTCGGGAAAATAGTTGGTGCCTTTCCTAAATATATTCCCCTTAATTAGACTTACGTCGGCCCCCGTGTCCCACAGTGAGCACAAATCGCCCTTCTCATTCTCATTGCATTCGAAGGTAAAGAAAAATCCAATATCATTCTCATTAAACCTGGCCTTATTTACCTGCCTGGCGGCTGCTGGTTTAAAACCCCTTTTATCATCTGTTTCGTTGTTATCTCCTCTCAGTGGTGGTTTCGAACGTTGGGCCCACTCCGCCTTAATGGTACACTCCCCTGGCGAAATGTCCATATTTTCCAAACCGGAAACACCCCTGTAGCATCCTTTTCCTTCTAAGTGATTTGATGGTGTCACTCGCGTTCTATTTCTCTCATGATCAGGATCATTTGCGCCTCCCACAACATGTATTCCCTTGGCTTGATCTGACTTAGGCCCCTTTAGAAAACACTGTGACGAGATGTGACCGAATTTCCAACAATTTTCACACTTCAAAGGGTACCTTCCCCCTTCCTTCAGCGACAAAGATGACGCTCTCCTCTTCCAGTGCTATTTCCACGGCAGAGGGAAACATAATCAAATCACCCTTGCTCCTCACAATAGTCTGGATGCGCTCGTTTTCCAACCCTGGGATGAAATATGCCTTAGCCAAGTGGTCAACTAAATTTACGGCCTCACCGATTTCCTCGGGTGCTGACACCCTTCTTAGCCTCCTCGCGGAGATCAGATTCCATGGAATCCATTCGGCTCCACCAACTAGCAATGCTCTCTCTGGGACCTTGCTTAGAAATGAACATTGTACAAGTCGAAAGTACGCCGCGTTGCAAAATTTTCTTCCAGTATAGCTCTAACCACAGGCCACGTGTGCGTGTAAACCTAGCTGAAATATTTGAACGCGCATCATGTAATCCTCGCCTTCACGAATTTCAACGACCTATAATGCTCAGCAGGGCCAACAAGATCATAAACTACGTCGACATTCTGTATGAGTTCACGAAGCTTACCTTTATTCCCGTTAAAAGGTTCACTGATTATCTTCATCGCTTCCGACGTTAGACAGTAATCACGACTTTCGGTCGGTACCCCGATTCTGGCCATTTTCACCAGACTAACACTTCAAGTTTGCCCAATATTTTGAGGAGAAGGTATAGGGAGTAAGTGTGGTTTACTTACAAGGTTAGCAATTCCCTCGCGTCCACAGCACACTGCAGTAGAGAAATCGATCTTCCTTCTTCGGCTCGCCTCCTCCGATGCATGATCCGTCAGCGACTTTCCCTCGCCAGCGGTGCGTCGGCGTTCCCTTCGTCAGCCGTCCGTCCCTGTTTTCCTCGTTGGTGGTCCCCACGGTCCCCACTCGTTTCTAGAAACATATTATTCCTATACTTTCGCACCAAATTTATCAAGAATGACCCATCAAGCCACTTTTAACCCAATGAATAAAAGAGCCATACACAAACCCCAAACCTTACACCAGATTTTAATTTCGAATCCCCGCGTCTTCGAGGGAATATTGGCAACACGGGAAAGTACCCCACGAGTTGACTGGCTGCCTCGGGGGTGAACGGGGGCTTTGAGTTTGGTGGGTGATGACTTGGAGAGGAGTTCGCCCATAGAAATACGAGGAAAAATGGAACAGAAGAAAGTAAAACGACGGCCCCGATTTAATCCAAATTTAATATAGTAAAGTAAGAAAAGAATTTAAATAATGTATACTATACCCCTTGGCACCGCTTGGCGCTTCCAACTAAAGGTGCCCAGCCAAACCTTCCTCTCAGATCGCGAGTCCCAGGGAGACTTCTTGGGGACCCCATCAGTCACCCGTCTTCGACATCACCATCCCTCTCCAGGTAAAAGGGCGGGGATTTCGGCATCTCCCACTGGTCTCTAATCCTAAGCGAGTAACCAGCCGTGATTCCAATGCTCCACAGCACACCATTATTAGTCACCTGTTATCATTGATGGTCCAGAGTCCAAATCGACTCACCAGCGATGATTCGGACGCTCAGAAACAGGCCATCACTTGGCCACAAGTTATCACTGTTGGTCCATTGTCCACATCAAGTCAAAAGAATTGATTCGGATGTTTGGACCAACACGTTTTCTTAGTAACCCATTATCACTGTTGGTCCATTGTCCCCCTCGTGCCACCAGCGGTAATGCAGATACTCGCACCTACATCAATATATATTCACCAGTTATCACCGTTTGTTAATGGTCCATATCGAGTCACCATCCATGATTCGCATGCTGAGACATGCGCCACTAAATAATCACTAATTATCACTGTGGTCCATAGTCCACATTAAGTCACCAGCTGTGAGTTGGATGATCACACCTACGCAATTACTTAGCGTGGCAAATTATAATTTTGGTCCATCATCAACATCGAGTCACCAATGGTGAATTGGATACTCAGAAACATGCAAACTCTTAGTCACAACTTATCACCATTGGTCCATATTCTACATCCAGTTATCAGTGGTGATTTGAATGTTCAGACCCAGCCCATTTTATGGTCACCAATTATCACTCTTGATCCATATTCCAAATCAAGTTACTGGAGGTGATTCGGATGCTTAGCTGGTAAAGTGTTTTGGATGTTTTGACCCACGCCTTAACTCAGTCCACAATTATTCCGTGGGTTTATTGTCCACATCGAGTCACCAGCGGTGATTTGGTTGCTCAATCCCGCGCCATTACATAGTCACGAAATATCACTCTTGGACCATATTCCCCATCGAGTTTTTGGCGGTGATTCGGATGTTTACCTCAAGGGGTGATTTGGATGTGAGGACCCACGCATCGACTCAGGCACCAAGTATCAACGTGGGTTCATAGTCCACATGAAGTCACCAACAGTGATTTGAATTCTCAGCTTGAAGTCAACAGCAAGTCAACAGCGGTAATACGGTTGCCCAGTCCCACACCGTTTCATAGTCACATATTATCACTCTTGCTCCATATTCCACATCAAGTTACCAGTGGTGATTTGGATGCTTAGCTCGAGGGGTGATTTGGATATTTGGACCCACTCAACGTCTTAGTCACTAATTATCAATGTGGCTTCATACTTCTCGTTCCATATTCCATATTGAGTTACAAACGGTGATTTGGATGCTTAGCGCCAGGAGTGATTTGGATGTTTGGACCCGAGCCAGGACTCAAACACCAATTATAAGCGTGAGTTCATACTCCACATTGAGTCAAAAGTAGTCGACAGCAAGTCATTAGCGGTGATTCAGATGCTCAGTCCCACGCCTTTACATAGTCACCAATTATCACTCATGGTCCATATCCAAAATCGAGTTCGCGGAGGCGACTGGGATGCTGAGCTCCAGGAGTGATTTGGATGTTCAGACCCATGCCATGACACAAACACCAATTATTAACGTGAGTTCATAGTCCACATCAAATCACCAGCAGTGATTCGAATGCTCAGCTTGTAATCCACAAGCAAGTAACAAGCGGTCATTCGGATGCTCAGTCCCATGCCATTACATAGTCAAATTTATCACTCTTGGTCCATATTCCACATCAAATTACCGGCGGCAATTATGATGCTTAGCTCCAGGGGTGTTTTGGAAGTTCAAACTCATGAAAAACTCAGTCTATAAGTATAAAAGTGGCTTCATAGTCCACATCGAGTCACCAGCTGTGATTTAAAAGCTCTGCTTATGGTTCAAAGCAAGTAACTAGCGGTGATTCGGATGCTCAGTCCCAGGCCATTACATTGTCACCAATTATGACTCTTGGTCCATATCCCACATCAAGTTGCTGGAGATGATTCGGATACTTGGCTCCAGGAGTGATTTGGATGATTGGACCCACGCCACGACTCAGTCACCAATTATCAATGTGGGTTAGTAGTTCTTGTTCCATATTCCTTATCAAATTACAGGCTGTGATACGGATTCTTAGCCTCAGGGATGATATGCATGCTTGAACCCACGCCATGACTGCATCAACAATTATCAATGTGGGTTCATAGTCCAAAAGGAGTTACCAGTGGTGATTAGAATGCTCTGCTAGTAGTTGTTAGTAAGTCACCAGAGGTGATTCGGATTCTCTGTCCCATACCATTACATACTCAGCAATTACCACTCTTGGACCCCATTCCACATCAAGTTACCAGTGTTGATTAGGATGATCAGGTCCAGGGGTGATTTAAAACTTTGTACCCACGCCACGACTCAGCCACCAATTATCAATGTGGGTTCATAATCCACATCAAGTCGCCAGCGGTGATATGGATGCTCAGTCCCACGCCATTACATAGTCACCAATTATCACTCTTGGTCTGTATTCCACATCGAGTTAGCGGCGGTGATTCTGATTCTGAGCTCAAGGTGTGATTTGGATGTTTGGACCCAAGCCACGACTCAGTCACCAATTATCAATGTGGGTTCATAGTCCACATCGAGTCACCAGTGGTAATTCAAATTTCAGCTTGTAGTCAACAGCCAGTCACCGGTGGTGATTCGGATGCTCAGCCCCAAGCAATTACATAGTCACCAATTTTCACCCTTGCTCCATATTCCACATGGAGTTACAGGGGTGATTCTCATAATTAGCTGGTAAAGTGATTTGGATGTTTTGACCCACGCCTTTACTCAGTCCACAACAATTCCGTGGGTTTATTGTCCACTGCAAGTCACCAGCGGGGAATTGGATGCTAAGTCCCATGCCATTACATAGTCACGAAATATCACTCTTGGACCATATTCCACATCAAGTTACTGGCCGTGATTCAGATGCTTAGCTGCATGGGTGATGTAGATGTTAGCACACAAGCCGCGGCTCAGTCACCAATTATAAATTTAAGTTCATAGTCCACATCGAGTCACCAGCTGTTATTGGAATGCAAGGTTGTAGTCATCATTAAGGCACCAGTGGTGATTCAGATGGTCAGTCCCACGCCTTTACATAGTCCACGAACATCACTCTTGTTCCATATTCAATATCGAGTCACCGGCGGTGATTCAGATGCTAAGCTCCAGTGGTGATTTGAATGTTGGGACCGACGCCACCATTCAGTCACTAATTATCAATTTCAGTTCATAGTCCACATTGAGTCAAAAGATGTGTTTCAAATACTCTGCTAGTTGTTCACAGAAAGTCACCAGTGGTGATTAGGATGGTTAGTTCCACACCATTACATAGTCAACAATTATCATTCTTGGTCCATGTTCCACATCAAGTTCCTGGTGGTGATTGGGATGCTTGGCTCCAGGGGTGATTTGGATGTTGGGATACACGCCACCACTCAGTCACTAATTATCAATTTCAGTTCATAGTCCACATTGAGCCACCAGATGTGTTTCAAATACTCTGCTAGTAGTTCACAGAAAGTCGCCAGTGGTGATTAGGATGGTTAGTTCCACACCATTACATAGTCAACAATTATCATTCTTGGTCCATGTTCCACATCAAGTTCCTGGTGGTGATTCGGATGCTTGGCTCCAGGGGTGATTTGGATGTTGGGACCCACGCTGCGACTCAGTCACATTTTATCAATGTTGGTTCAAGGTTAACATCGAGTCACCAGCAGTTATGCGAATGTCAGCTTGTGGTCAACAGAAAGTCACCAGCGGTGTTTCGGCTGCTCACTTCCTCGCTATTACATAGTCACAGTTTCTCACTCTCTTTCCATATTCCACATCGACTTACCAGCAGTGATTCAGATGAGTAGGTCCAGGGATGATTTTGATGTTTGGACCCACGCCACGACTGAGTCACTAATTATCAATGTGGGTTCATAGTTCACATCGAGTCACCAGCGGTTATTGGAATGCAAGCCTGTAGCCAACAGCAAGTCAGCTCCAAGGGTGTTTTGGATGTTTTTACCCATGCCACGATTCAGTCAATAATTATCAATGTGGGTACATAGTTCTTGGTCAAAATTCCACCTAGAATTCCCGACGGTGATTCGGATGCTTAGGTCCAGGGGGGATTTTGATGTTTGGACCCACCCCTCGACTCTGTCACCAATTCACAATGTGGGTACAAGGTCCACAACATGTCACCAGCGGTGATATGGATGCTCATTCCCACCCCATTACATAGTCACCAATTATCACTCCTGATCTATATTCCACTTCAAGTTCCTTGCGGTAATTTGGATGCTTAGCTCCAGGGGTGATTTGGATCTTTGGACCCATGCCATGACTTGGTCACCAATTATCAATGTGAGTTCATAGTCTACAGTGAGTCCCCAGCGGTCATTCGAAGGCTCTGCTTGTAGTCCACAGGAGGTCACCAGCGGTGATTCGGATGCTCATTCCGACCCCATTATATAGTCACCAATTGTCACTCTTGGTCCATATTCCACATCGAGTTACCGGCGGTGATTTGGATGCTTACTTCCAGGGGTGATTTAAAACTTTGTACCCACGCCACGACTCAGTCACCAATTATCATTTTGGGTTCATAGTCAACATCGAATTACCAGCGGTGTTTCGAATGCTCATCTTGTAGTCCACTGCAAGTCACCAGCGGTGATCGGATGCTCAGTCTTACGCCACTACATAGTCACCAATTATTGCTCTTGGTCCATATTCTACATCGAGAGACGGGCGGTGATTTGGATGCTTAGCTCCAGGGGTGATTTGGATGTTTGAATGCACGACACGACTCAGTCATTAATAAAAATTGTGGGTTCACCGTTCTGGGTCCATATTCCACATCGAATTACGGGCAGTTATTTTGAAGCTGAGCTCCAGGTGTTATTTGGATCTTTGGACACACGCCACGACTCATTCACCAATCATCAATGTGGGTTCATCCAGTCCACATCGTATCGCTATCGGTTATTCGAATACTCACTAGAAGTCCATAGTAAGTCACAAGCGGTGATTCAGATGCTACGTCCCAAGCTATTACATAGTCACCAGTCAAATGAGGCGGAGAGATAACCCTGCCAGTGATTTACACGGCAGAGTACGCAATTGCAACAAGAGGCATTGTAGCAATAAGTGAAAATTGTGCTTATTTCCCACAATTTTCTCGGGACCTTTTTTACTAGATTCGTATTATGACAAGTCATAGATAATAGGAAAAATGGAATCGAATGTTGTAGATTCCGGAGAGCAGATTCATGTAATAATATTTTCCTAGTTAAGGTGAAAATCAGGTTCAAGAGGGTATAAATTGAAGGCCGTATGAGGAATTGGGAATATGGAATTGGAATTTAGAGGCATTAACCCGGACGAAAAGGAGCACCTGGAGGAAGCAGAAAAATTTACAAGGGAAAACAGGAAGGCGGCTGCAGATAGAACAAATGGCAGAAAGATGTATCGAAATACGCCAAAGGAAATGAAGAAGCAGCTATAATGAAAGCGCAAGAAAACCATTCAATATTCAATTCCATTATATCTATGGCTCTTGAGACGCTGCCTCTCCTAAAACTTTAAGTGCTGCTAAAGCTTCGTTCCCACTGGGTATGATGTATTCAGCAGGAAATAAGAACCCATATCTTCCCGTATCACCCAGCTCAATCGTGTAGGTATACTTAATTCCTGCGGAACCCTTCGCCCAATCATCAGAGCCACCTGCAAGGAAATAAGAGGTGCAATTTGAAATGACAAGAGGCATTTTAAAGCATAATTTTTTGACATTTTCAACTAAGGCGCATGCTTTGATCAAGTTAGTTGTAAAAAATACTGTATTGGAAATAAACAACTCTATAATAACGAAAATAAACTTACCTGATGCTGGGTACAGAGTTGTAGCTGATGAACCGACGGTGTATTTTGCCCCTCTGATCGATTTAATTGCCTCAGCCATATTTTTCCCAACCCTGTTTAAGTCATGGTAGTCAGGTGGCACTTTGCGATCATACCCCCAAGGGTATAAAATATATTGGCCGTAACTATGAAAGGAGAGAAATGCCTGAAATATACAAAAATAATGAAGTGTATAGACTATATTAATATTTTATTCTGAATCCGCCTTTATGATTGGCACTCACTTGCTTTAACGAATATTGAATTGCTAATCATTTGCGTCAAAGTTTGCGATTATGTGTAAAATTTGACTTAGCAATAAAAATGATTGTTAGGGTTTGTTAAAAATTGGCTTATCTGCAAGACCATTCAACGATTCCCGAAACCAGTTTCATGGCCATTACCACTGCTACTCGAGAGGAAACAAAATGTTATTTGCATAAATATAAAACAGCTTGTAAAATAATAAACTAAAATCGATGTTTTTTTCATTTAATCTTACAAAATCCGTAGGAATTCAAGTTAGAGAATTAAATTGTTAAATAGAGAGAAACGCTTGGAAAATTTAATAATGTAAAGCCCAAATTTTTCTCAAGGAATTTAAGAAAAGGGTATATTACAGTTTATAAAAATAATCAATATAGCAGCTAAATAAATTTTTAAAATTTATGGTCTACTTAATGAATTAATATTATAAATTGAAAGGTAGTTTACCGGTTAAGGTAGGTTTTGGATGGACAAAACTACCAAATAAATATTTTTTGATCCCCAACAAAACACAATTCAGCAACCTACTCTACATCAAGTCCATCTTCATCTCCGAGTACTTCCTTCCATCCTTCATCCCGTCCAACATCCCTATCCTTTTCCTGCTCTTTCCTCCTTTACCTAACATTCTCCCCTCTATTACAGTCTTCAGCATCCCATCCCACTGCCAATCAATATGCCCTTCATTCTTTTTTCCTGCCACCTTAGGATTTCTCCCAACGAACTCCTCTCCTCGCTCACCATACCTAGTACTTCCTCATTTGTTTTCCTTCCGGTCTATTCCACCTTCTCAATACTTATCCACAGCCTCATTTCAAAAGACTCCAATATACTTCTATCATGCTGCTTCAATGACCACGTTTCCGCGCCGTACACAACTACGCCCCATATCAAAATGTTTAACAAATCTTTTCTTAACATCCTTACTCAAAGTCCCTGTCATCAACTCCCTCCTCCTTGTTAAAGTCTCTTTGCCTAGCGCAATTCTTCTCTTAATGTCCCTACTACTTTGACCATGCTGGTGCAAAACACTTCCCAGATACGTGAACTGCTCTACCTGTTCCATTTTTTGCCCTCCTATTTTAATTTACCTTTAAATTATTAATATTTTTAAATTACCTTTGTCTTTCTGGAAAATCGCATCACCTTTGTTTTATTAATATTGATATTTGCCCAGTATCTATCGCACTTAATTTCCAAATCATTGAGCAATACTTGCAACACATTGGCTGACTGACAAACTAGAGCTTGGCCATCAGCATACCCAACTGATTTTATGAATTCCCTTCTGACTTTCAATCCTACTTCCAGTTCTTCCCATACCTCCTTAGTCTTTTTCTGCCCAAGTACATTAAACAGCTAGGTGTCAATGGACAACCCTGCCTTAAACCTCTTCCTAAAAATGACCATCAAGACTTCCCTTCCCCAACTCACACCTGAGCAGTCTGAGACATGTAATGTTTACAGATTAGCCTCCTGTCTCTCCAATCTATCCCTATTTTCTGCAAAGTACTCATTAGTTTTTCCAATTCACTCAATTAATTGCCTTTTAAAAATCTACGATACAGAGAAATACGTCCTGATTGTATTTTATATTCCTCTCGAGCAGTGGTCTCATTACTGCAATGGCATTGCGTGTAATTCCCCTTCCTAAACCCAAACTTATTATTCCATGAGTAATCATTTGCCCAACTCTCTATCCTATTGTTGATGATCCTGAAAACAACTTAAGCTGCGTGGGAAATCAAACTTAATTTGCCGTAGTCCCCACATGATGTAGCCTTTAGCTTTTTCGGAATAGGTACTAACACTGATCTCATGAACTCCTCCGGCCATATTCCTTCCTCAAAGATACTACGAAGCAGTCCATATATCCTCTTATTCCCACAGTTTCCTAAACATTTCCGTAGTTCCGCAGGAATGTTGCCTACTTCCACGCCCTTCTTTGGTTTCATCTTCCTTAGTGCCCTTCCTATCTCATTGTCGAGTATGCCTGGATCTAAGCAGTCTTCCTCTACATCATGTTCCTTTTCTGTCCAACCTTGTTGGCCTGATTTCTTTACCATACTGCTCTTCTATATATTCATACCATAGATCATGGATTTTTCCTCGTAAACTTTTATCTTACCCGAATCATCTTTAACTGTTAGCACAGATCTTCCCTCTTCCCGATACTGAGTTAGCCTTTCTGTATAGTACCCGGGAAGCTGTGCGAATGGATCGCACTGTTCCTAAACCTGTGCCTAACCGGAATATAATTTAAATGATATCTTTCTGAGTCACCTGGCATTTTTCATGTGGATCTATGAGTTTTGTGGTGTCTAAACCAAGTGTTGGTGATGCCTAACCCATGTCTCCAGCAGAAATAAATTACTGTCTCCACGCGGTCATTCCTTGTACCTAAACCGTAGTCTCCCACTTCATCATCCATCTCTCCCTTCGCCTATCGTCGTATTCCAATCCCCCATCACTATCAAATGTTTCCCTGCAAGAACACATGCGATTATATCCTCTAACTGATCGTATATCCTATAGACCTCTTCTTCTTTCTGGTTGATCGGCGGCATGTGTGTCTAGACAGTGACCGGGTTCGTCGGTTCTGCTTTTATCTCCACTAGTAATATTCCATCCTTTGGTTGTTCTATATATACTATGCTTCTGCCTACCTCTTCATTAACTATTATGGCAACCCTTCGTTGGTTCTCGTCCCCGCCGCTGTATATTATTATTTACTATCACACCATTAATCCCCACTATCCTTCCATCTCACCTCGCAATAACCTAAAACATCTACATTTAATTCATCTTTCCATATCTTGCTTTATGTTCTTTAATTTTCATACCCTCAACATTGTTCTAGCATTCCAAGTTCCTATTCTCACTAATTTCGTCTTCTCATTCTGCGTCTTCTGTCCTACTGCTGTCGTTTTCCCTTTGCAAAGGTTTCGTGAGACGACGACTGCGGAAAATTTGCTTCTCCCGCTGCCGTGCACAACACACGGCCGATTGAGCAGAGTCTCGTAGTTGCCAGGACTTACACTTTGCCCGTAATTATATTCTTGGGAATAATAGGCAGCGGGATATGGTGGTTTCCCATTGCCTTCCTCGAAAGTGTTATGCTTCCATCTCACCTCACATTGACCTAAAATATCTATTGTTCCTTATTCCATCTCTCGCTTTATATCCTGTAATTTTTCTTTATTCAAAATTGCCCTAACACTTCAGCTTCCTATTCCAACTCATTAGATATTCCGCTGTGTCTTCTGTGGCGCTGCTGGCGGTATTGCTTTGCGAGGACTCCGTGAAATGAACGTGGGAGCCTAGTAGGGCATTCCGCAGGGCCAATAAGACTTAGTCCTGTATTTTCCAGGACTCATTTTCTCTGTAGTGTCCATCGTTTTAATCTTGGGAATAATCACTGAGCCGGTTTCCCGTTGGCTTCGTCAATGGTGTTTTTATTGTGACACCATCACCCAATGGCTGGGGTCAAACTCCTTTGCAGCTGCCACACTGAGGAACAGACGCTGCGTGGACTACCTTTCGTCAGGCTCCTAACCTTCGACCTATCTGGCATGGGTGACCCTACCAGGAGCAAGTATCATTACTCCTGCAAACGCAGCTCCGGGGGTTATCCGAATGCACAAGCCCTACTACCACGTCAAGGTTGTAATGCATGGGAGGGACTTAATTATAAACAAAAATTATGATGGATAGCTACCTTCACACTCTGTCCTTTAGACTTCACGAAATTTGAAATCGCCGCCGTCTCAGGCTCTGAGAATGCATTCCTGCCGGCATAGTTTTCGCGGCAAGGGTCACGACTCGCGTCAGCACCTCCCCATCGGTAGCCAAAATTGCGGTTAAGATCCGTCCCGGCGTAGGGACCATGATGGGCGTCACGGCGGTTTTTCCGCCATAATCGGTTATGGGTGTGGGTATACTCATACCCGTCTGGATTAGCCATTGGTAAGAAATACCAATCCAATGATCCAAGAGTCGATTCTTTGCCGTTGAAGTGCATATCATGATTTTCAACGAGCTCTTTCAAGGCAAACAACACCGATGCCGGCGATATCCATTCCCTGGCATGAATACCTGGATATTGGAAAAGATTATTTATGGTTCATTATATCGAAATGAATTAACATGATGGCATAGTCTCATTACATTATTTGGGCAACAGGATCATTTTGATCCTATTACCCAAATTTCTTTTTAAATGCACATTAGCGGATGACTCCGTTAAAAGTTACTGTTGCGGCATCTCCCGCAGTTTCTTTGGAATTTGTACTTTTTAAATGTTATCCCAATTGCACGCTTATTGTTTAAAATACAGTATTAATAAAAAATAATGCTAGAATCATCAATAGAAGGATGGATAATATAGAAAAACAATTATTCAGGGTAGGGCTGTCCAAGATGTCCAATAATTCATACGGGATACTTTCATTTACTAAAATAACCAAACAAGTGGACTTAGTCTCTTAACCAAGTCTTTAGTCTCTTTCCCGTGTAACAAGTGGAAAGAGACTAAGAAACTGATTTTAACGATTATTTAACATATCAGGTGGAAATATTTGGGAAAATGTGAAAGTAGTAAATGATAACTGCCATAATGCGAAGCAAACAGGGTCGCACCCAAAAGTGGTACGACTGATTTTCTCTGGCGCGAACGGAGCGGTGGAGGGGGGTCTGCATGGTAGGGTAAGGTGGAGGGGGCTCTTAGCAACAGACCAACACCAACCTCAGTCGCCTGCGGGCTGTCGTTGAGTGAGGACACCGTTTTTAGTGAAGCAAGTTTTTTGTTCGCGTCGAAAAACAAAATGAATCTGAATTTAGAGCAACGTTATTCCGTGAAGTTTTGTGCGAAACTCGGGAAGACGGCAACTGAGACCCTCGATATGATCAAGCATGCTTATGGGGACACTGCCTTAAGCCGTTCCACAGTATGACACCGAGTGGCACAAGTTGTTTAAAGAGGGTAGGGAGCTCGTTGAAGACGACCATCGCTCCGGACGGCCGTCGACGGCAAGAACCGACACGAATGTGGACAGTGAGGACACTGCTGAACACAGACCGACGCTCAACGTGCAGGTGCTCACCCTCCTCCGAGGAGGCCTGAAAAGAGTTCGACCGGCCATCGCAAACTGCTGGGTGCTTCATCATGACAACGCGCCGTGCCATGGCGCGCTCGTCGTCAGACAGCTCCTGGCCAAATGCGGCGTTGCCACGTTGCCGCACCCGCCCTTTTCTCCCAATCTGGTACCACCGGACTTCTTCCTCTTCCCCCTGATGAAAAGACAGCTCAAGGGACGACGTTTTGACTCGATAAAGGCCGTTCAAGAGGCTTCGACGAGGGTCATCAAAGGCATCCCCAAAGAAAATTTCCAGCGGGCGTACGGGGAATGGGAGCAACGTTATACTAAGTGTGTAGCATATAAAGGAGCATACTTTGAAGATTATTAAGTCGATGTAAGTACATCGTCAATAAAATTCTTGTAAAAAAATCAGTCCTACCATTTTTGGGTGCGACCCTGTATAATTGTAAGAGTTCAAACATAACACCTAAAAATGAGAAAGGTATACATTTACTACAGAAAATAAAACAGAGCTTACAGCCAAATGTATATATATATATATATATATATATATATATATATATATATATATATATATATATATATATATATATATATATATATACATAAATACATATATAACTCAGAGGCCTTCCTCAGGTCAGACTCTTACCTGAAGTAGGCTTCTGAGAAGGCCGAAATTTCATTCAGTCTAAAATGTGGGTGACCTTGCGCGATATGTATTTCATTTTTTGTTCTTTTATTCCGTTCCAATGCTCTCGTTAGTGCTTCTTCATTATATATATATGTGTGTGTATATAAATATGTATATATATATGTGTGTGTATATATATGTATATATGTATATATATATATATATATATATATATATATATATATATATATATATATATATATACTATATATATATATATATATATATATATACTATATATATATATATATATACTATATATATATATTTCGATTCCCGCCTATATGGCTTTTCTTCCATCTGGGGCTTGGGTGTATGAAATATTCGAATTGTTATATCGATGTTCAAAGTCTGAAGGAAAGGTCGAAGACCTGTTTTCGGACTAACGCAAGGTAAATAAATATATTATATACATGTATAAAAAATATGTGTACACATATTACATTAAATGTATACATGTTAATATTTATATTATATATATATATATATATATATATATATATATATATATATATATATATATATATACATTTGGATGTAAGCTCTGTTTTATTTTCTGTAGTAAATGTATACCTTTCTCATTTTTAGGTGTTATGTTTGAACTCTTACAATTATACAGGGTCGCACCCAAAAATGGTAGGACTGATTTTTTTACAAGAATTTTATTGACGATGTACTTACATCGACTTAATAATCTTCAAAGTACGGCGACGCACAAATATATAAAAACAAAGATATAGATTTTTAAACCATAGAGAGACAAAGAAAGGACACCCACAATATGTTGTTTGACATTTCGAAGGCTCGGCTGTCGTCTTCAGAATAATTCTGTTTCTGATCATGTTTTCACTAATATCGCATGTATTTCATGGCCCACTTTTCTTTCCATAAGCCAATTAGCTGGAAATTATTTCACGCTTTTTAGCAGAATTCTTCCAATTTGGGGTACTTTGACTGCGTTAATAACTTTATTAGACCCTCTCTTACAGAATAATTATCATTCTATGTCACGATTTACTGATTGACCACCTTAGAGCACGAAAAACAGTTCTTAGCGAAAGCATTGCATACATATTGAAAAATTGTTCGAGGCTTATTTTGATTTCAGTTTTGGGAACATATTCATTTACGTAATCGTATTTAGTGCATACTCAAATCAAAGAAATATAATTTTTTTATAATTACTGTGAATACTCTGGAAGTTGAAATTAACTACACGTATTGCGACAGAGGTTCAATGGAAAGGTAGTTAATGAATTCTTTCTACTTCCACTTGCCTACAAGGTGAATTATATGTATTTGCTTATATTACCGTGAATTTGGATATTTATTTGGTATCGGAACCGTGAAATTTGATGCATTTTCTGAACCAAAGCTCCCTCAAACATATTGTTATTTGGTAAATGAAGTTGTAACTTTGTATTAGACCATACGCAATGGCCGTGCAAGAAATTACTTTTTTAACGAGCGATTTGCGGGACTTCTTCCTCCTATTTACGCAAAAGAAAATTATGTCACCGAAATCGTATGACAGCCGATGCATTGAAACAACAAAAAGGAATGTGACGGTAATAACTGAAAGCAGGAAATAATTATGAAATGCAAACGTCAGTAAAATCTTGCAACGCACAATGCTACTTTTAATTACGTATCTACCACCACGTATGTATAATCCACGCCTAGGCATATTTACAGTAGGTGTAATAACTTTATTCCTAAAATTTATTTGAGTTATTTCTGACCTTTGGACTGCCATAAGGAGTAATATCACTTGCCACTATGTGAGTATGATAAATAATTTAGCATGGTCTTAGTCTACTGCTTGTGCTATACATATGTCTAGAATATCCACGAACATGTGGAAAATTTCTATCACAGAGTAAAAGCATTCACATTTTCGCATCAGAAACGCCTTATACAACGCGAAGGAATCGATGACTCAGAGCATGCTTAATATAATCCACCCTCGGAAGTCACATCAGCATCGTGGACATCCTAGTTTACCCCAATCTATCTTCCATGGCATGGTATTGAAAGAAAGTTCGTTAACAGTACGCGAAGACAATTGGAGACGGAGCCACATCAGGTTATATTTCCCCACTCCGATGTCATTCTCTGATTTTGTGAGAAGCATATAAATAGATTTTTTAGTTCTATGTCTAATCCAAGGTTTTATTTGGTTCCTTTTTAAGTGGAACATGATGGAGTAAGCAATGTAATTGGGTATCGAAAAATATGGATGCTGGCCGAAAAACGTCAGTTTTGTCAGCCGAACTAATATTATCCCCCTGGGGAAAAAATGGAGTAGTAAATTTAATATGGCATCATTAGAGTAAAGTAGAGAGTTATTTGGTCTTAAAATACTATTTAATTATTTGTATCGTGATCATAAATAAGAATGCTGTAGGCTTTGGTCATTCCGACTCAGTTTTAAACCAAACTTATTTATGTGAAAGTTAAATATTTGTACTCCATAAAGAGTTGATCGCGCTCCCAAATAATATGGCTCTCATAATACACGAATGATTCTGGCCGTTGTAGTAAGAGTACGTTTCGCCTATACGCGGAAGGGGCAAGAGGAACAGGAAAAGGGGTAGGCTTGGATAGGTATATGCGCATCAGGCGTCATGCGCTGACGTCGGTTCTGGCGAATGATGCCCACTGAGGGTGTGCATTTCATAGGCACATTACCAGATGTAAACAAGCTCACCTACTTTGTCGTGGGACAGGTACTCTCCCCTTTCTTTAATCTGTCCCATCTTCCTCATGCTAATAAGCATTGACTTCTCCATTATTTGAAAGGGACTAGGTTCAACTACACAGTAGATGGACCTAGTCCTAGGGTGTCAGGCTAAATACATCGCGAACTAAATACAATACACTTGGCTCATGGCTAGGCGCCCAAGGTAGCTAAAATCTCTCCACAGGCATTTGATGTGAGTTAGAGGATCAGTTTCTTAGTTCAGGAACTGACACCATATGGGTGACAAGATATGAATTTTACGGGCCTACTTTCACACACTCAGATTCGCCACATTCAATTGATATTTTTGTTTCAACACCCCGCATGTGTATTGAGTAATAATATACATACCTCCGTCAATCCATATTGCTTTCTTCCCTGTGCTACCTGCAGGTGAAATTTTAAGGACTTTAAGTGGTCGACCCTCGACAGAGCTTCCAATTGTCATCACACTGCAGAGTCTTGGATACGTTTGAGCTAGGAAATCCATGTATCCATGCATGTCAGACACGCGGTGGTAGCTGTGCCAGGTCATTCGGTGACCTAAAACAGAGTAAACACATTTTGATTCATGAGAATATTTCTGCACAAGGAAAAAATATTTAAGGCAATACATTTTTAGACCAAAATAGCAATAGAAAGATAATTAATGGAACTCTTTCAGGTCTCAAATCTTGTTTCTCTGATATTTCATTCTATGAGATACTTATGACCATGCTTACGGAAATAAATAAAAATTGCAGTATCCAGCTAAAGATTGCCTACAATTTATCATTAAAATTTGTTGTTTTTTTATATATCTTTAAAAAAATTTCTCGAAATCGCAATATAATGCAAACGTCTTATTTATCTTCACAAAAAAGGAAACAATATTTACAATAGTCTAAATCTTTATAATATTATATGTATATATAATATATATATATATAATATATATATATATATATATATATATATATATATATTTTTTATTAACATAAAAAATGCATATTTATATATCCAACGCAAATTGGGAAAAAACATTCATGCCTTTTGTACAGATGATGCCATAGATTGGGTGCATACAATACGTAAAAGCTTCCAACCAACATTTACTTGTGGAAATGTGACCGCATAAAAATAAAAGTTTTTGCAGTTCCTGCACAAGGAAAAAATATTTAAGGCAATGCATTTTTAAACCAAAATAGCAATAGAAAGATAATTAATGGAACTCTTTCAGGTCTCAAATCTTGTTTCTCTGATATTTCATTCTATGAGATACTTAACACCATGCTCACGGAAATAAATAAAAATTATAATATCCAGCTAAATATTGAAATCGCAATATAATGAAAACGACTTGTTTATCTTGACAAAAAAAGGAAACAAAATATATAATGGTCTTGGTCTTTATAACCAATTACGAGGGTCATCCGGAAAGTAGTACCCGTTCGTGCCGCATGAAGTGCTGACGACGCGAGTAGCCGCTGGACGAGGTCAGATAGCTTCAGTGGGTTGTCTGCCTTCTCTGAGCCAAGTTGAGTGACGCTAGCATTGCCTGTGTTGTTTCTGTGATTGTTTACAATGTTTAAAAAAATTGAGAACGCCGCCAGTTGTGAAGTGAGGGCAGTGATTAAATTCCTCAATGCAAGAAACGTTCGCCCATGTGATATTCATCGCCAATTAAAGAGGTGTATGGAGACAATGTAATGGACGAGTCGTCTGTTCGGCGGTGGTGTCGCAACTTCAACATGGGGAGGGGGAACACACACGACGATGAGCGTTCGGAGAGACCGTCTGTCATTACAGACCAACTGGTGAGCTCAGTTGACGAATTCGTGAGGAACGATCGGCGCGTCACAATTGATGACATCTGTGAGCATTTTCCCAATGTTTCTCGAACAATTGTTCATGAAATTGTTAAACACCATCTGCATTATGCAAAAATTTGTGCAAGATGGGTCCCTCGCGTATCTCAATGAGCTGGCGGCGAAAGACTATGCAGCAGGAATACAGAAACTTGTCACACGTTATGACAAATGCCTTAATTTGCTTGGAGATTATGTTGAGAAGTAGTTTAAAGTATCCTCTTTCAAATAAAATTTTTTATGTTTGTTAATATTTACTTTTGTGTCTTTATTTCACGAACGGGTACTACTTTCCGGATGACCCTCGTATATATATATTTTATTAACGTAAGAAATATATATTGATATTGGAAAAAATATTCATGTTTTTTGCACAGATGATGCCATAGATTAGTTGCATACAATACGTAAAAGCTTCCTACCAACATTGACTTCTAGAAATGCGACCGCATTAAAATAAATTTTTTTCAGTTACTACAATTTTAAAAATATTTACGTATTAAATAATTACTTCAATTTTTAAATGTCTTTACAAATTAAACACGCTTTTTAATAAAAACCTTCCGGTTATATTACACGCATTAAAATGTTCTCCCTAATGAGCCAATTGGTTGGCCACCTGTCAATTAATAGAAGTACAACTATGCAAATCTCGTTACAAAATGGTTACTTCGACTTGCTTGATTTATTTGAGCTACTCGAAGAATTGATGGGTGATTATCTTCCCAAGCATCAATTGGTGAAATATTAAGAGTCCCTTAACCTTGTTGGACCAATTTTATGGAGGTATGTCGTATCACCCTCAAAATCAAAGATGTAATATTTTATGGTAACACATATCATAGATCAAAACGTGAACTAATATCTATTGATAGTATTGAGCTCCCCCTCCCCGGACTACAACCTTGACGTGGTGGAAGGGCTTGTGCGTTCCGATGACCCCTAGAGCTGTGCTGGCGGGAGTAATAAAAATTGCTCCTGGTAGGGTCACCCATGCCAGATAGGTCGAAGGTTAGGAGCCAGACGAAAGGTAGTCCACGCAGCGTCTGTTCCTCAGTGAGGCGGCTGCAATGGCGTCTGACCCCGGTGGGGCGGCCAGTAAGTGATGGTGTCACGTTAAAAAACACTATTGAGGAAGGCAACGGGAAACCACCTCAATTATAATTCCCAAGATTTACATGATGGACAAAACTGAGATTTTGAGTCCTGGCAACAACGGGGCTCGGCCCAATCGGCCGTGTGTCGTGCCCGGCAGCGGGGGAGGTAAGGCTTCCGCGGTCGTCATCCCACGAAGCGCTTGCAAGGGAAAACCAGCAGCAGCAGGACAGAAGACGCAGGGGAAGAAGACCAACTTGGTTAGAATAGGAACGTGGAATGTTAGGACAATGATGAGGACAGGGAAATTGGGAAATGTTAAGCGTGAGATGGAAAGGGGAAATATAGATATTTTAGGTCTATGCGAGGTGAGATGGAAGGATAGCGGGGATTACTGGAGTGATAAGTATAGAATTATATACAGCGGCGGGGACGAGAACCAACGAGGGGTTGCCATAGTATTAAATGAAGAGGTAGGAAGAAGAGTAATCAACATAGAGCAGGTAACGGATAGATTATTACTAATAGAAATAAAAGCCGAACCGACGAACTTGGTTATTATTCAGGTATACATGCCGCCGAGCAACCATAAGGAAGAAGAGGTCGATAGGATATACGATCAGTTAGAGGACATAATCGCATGTGTTCCTGCTGAGAAACATTTGATAGTGATGGGGGATTGGAATGCGACGGTAGGCGAAGGAAGAGATGGTGATGAGGTCGGGGACTACGGTTTAGGCACGAGGAATGACCGTGGAGAGAAAGCAGTTGAGTTCTGCAGGAGAAAGGGGTTAGTCATCACCAACACTTGGTTTAGACACCACAAAAGACGCATGTATACATGGAAAATGCCAGGTGACTCAGGAAGGTATCAGCTAAATTATATCATGGTTAGACAAAGGTTTAGGAACAGTGTGATAAATTCGCACAGATTCCCGGGAGCGGATGCGGACTCTGACCACAATTTAGTTATGAAATGTATCGTCCGTTTCAAAAAGATAAGGCAGGGGAGGCGAGTTAGAAAATGGAATATAGAAGCATTAAATGGTTTGAAAAGAAAGGAGTACCAACAGGCTGTAGAGGAAATCATGGAGGATGGTAAAGAGCCTAGTACTATCGAAGAAAAAATGGGAAAGTATCAAGAAAGGGTTATCGAAAGCCGCAAAAGGCACTATTGGAACCGCTAACGCTAGAAGGACTAGGAAACCATGGATCACTGATGAGATGATCACAAAGATGGATGAGATGACAAAATGGAAGAATGTACACACAGAGTTAGGCAAAATGAAGTACAAAGAGTTAAACGATAAATTGAGGCGGGCAACAAATAAAGGAAAAGAAGCTTGGCGAAAGACACAGTGCGAGGATATGGAAAGTCGGCAGAGGAAGGGTGAAATTGGTGCGCTGTATAGCAAAGTTAAATCTTTATCAGGAAGTAAGAAAGGGAGATCTATGCTAACAGTTAGAGATAAGGCGGGCATTATAATATTTGACGCAGGAAATATCCAAGAGAGATGGAAGAACTGTATAGTAAAGAACTTAGACCAACAAAGTTAGACATAAAAAGGAACATGACGTAGAGGAAGATAGCTTAGGTCCAGACATACTCGACGATGAGATAGAAAGGTCATTAATGGAGATGAAATTAAATAAGGCCGTGGGGGATGGATAACATCCCCGCGGAACTATTGAAATGTTTAGGAAAATGCGGGAGTAAGAGGCTATATGGGACGATTCGTAGTATCTATGACGAAGGAATCTGGCCGGAAGACTTTGTGAGATCAGTTTTAGTTCCTATTCCGAAAAAGGAAAAGGCTACATCATGTGAGGACTACAGGACATAAGTTTGATATCCCACGCAGCTAAAGTTGTTCTCAGGATCATAAACAAAAGGATAGAGCATAGGGCAAATGTTTACTTAGTGGATGATCAGTTTGAGTTAAGGAAGGGGAAAGGTTCACATGATGCCATTGCAGTAATGAGATTATTAATCGAGAGGAATATAGAACACAACCAGGAGGTATTAGCCTGTTTCGTAGATTTCGAAAAAGCTTTTGATAGAGTGAACTGGGAAAAACTAATGAGTATTTGGAGAAAATAGGAATAGATTGGAGAGAAAGGAGGCTAATCCGCAACCTGTACATGTCTCAGACTGCTCAGGTGAGGGTGGGGAACGGGGAGTCAGGATGGGCAGTGTTAGGAAGAGGTGTAAGGCAGGGTTGCCGATTATCACCGTTTCTGTTCAACCTGTATGCAGAGGAAATGATTAAAGAGGCATGGGAAGAATTGGAGATAGGAATAAAGGTGGGCGGGGAATTCGTAAAATCAGTTAGGTTTGCTGATGACCAAGCTTTAGTTTGTCAGTCAGCCAAGGGGCTGCAAGCATTGCTTAGTGAATTGGAAATTCAGTGCGAAATGTATGGGATGAAAATCAATATTCATAAAACAAAGGTTATAAGATTTTCTAGAAAGAAAAAGGCTAAGCTTAACATTAAAATAGGAGGGCAAAAACTAGAGTAGGTAGAACAGTTTACGTATCTCGGTAGTGTTTTGGACCTACACGGTCAAAGTAGTAAGGACGTAAAGAGAAGAATTGCGCTAGGAAAAGAGGCTTTTACAAGGGGGAGGGAGTTGATGACGGGGACGTTGAGTAAGGATGTTAAGAAAAGACTCGTTAAAACTTTGATATGGAGCGTAGCTATGTACGGCGCGGAAACGTGGTAATTGAAGCAGGAGGATAGACGTAGACTGGAGGCTTTTGAAATGTGGGTATGGAGAAGAATGGAGAAGGTGAAATGGACTGAGAAGAAAACAAACGAAGAAGTACTTGGTATGGTGGGCGAAGAGAGGGGTTTGTTGGGAGCAATCCAATGGAGACAGGAAAAGTGGCTGAAGGGGATATTGACCGGCAGCGGGATGTTGAATACTGTAATTGAGGGGAGAATGTTAGGCAAACGAGGAAAGGGAAGGAACAGGATAGGGATGTTGGACGGGACGAAGGGAGGAAGAAAATACTCAGAGCTGAAGCGGGACCTGAATTAGAGTAGGATGTTGTGTTTTGCTATGGGCCACAAATTGTTAATTTAATTAGTAATTACGTCCATCCAAAAACCTACCTTAACCGGTAGATTACCTAATAATAATAGTATTGAGCTCTTGTGAAGTCAGGCGATCTGTTGTTTAATTCCTCTCCAAATGATCCAAATGCTCCCAGTGATTGGCAATGGTCGCATTTGAATTTGATAAGAGCGTTTCTTCATGTAAAACAGTGAAAAATAATGCATTCAACGCCTTAAGAATTTGATTTAAAGCGAATTATATTACCTAAATAAATTAAGTCATCCCTCCGCTTTGTATACGTACCAATAATAATAATGTCTTTTTCACATAAATCTAGCTTTTCTAGTTTCCATTGTGATATTTTTTAATATGGTGGGATGTATATCAACTTCTGATGTCTTCTATGCATCCAGATGTATATTTTTCTTGGTTTCCTTTACGTCGAGGATCGAAGTAACAAATTCAAAATTAAACCACCCCGAAGAGAGATGCTGAATGGCTTGATGATGCCCGGATATCGGGGAAAAGTGTCAAGAATCGGCACAGGAATTCGGACAGAATAGCTGCTTTTCAGGTCTTCAATGAAAAATCGCCCGTCAAAGTACTATGCTTTTTAGAGGAGAATTATTGTCAAGATAAATCGTTCGTGAGGAGAAGTAGACCTTGACAATGATGATAATAATGCTGTAGAACATCACAGAGAGCTACCGGTTTGCCTTGCTCCCGGAGCATTTATTTGAACAGGATCCCTTCCGTTATACCAGCGACTTTGCTTCTTTTATGGTATAACCATTATGATACGAGTATAGCCTCCGTATTTGAGCCTCATCCACTTGTGAAATAGGCTGAATTCAAATTCGGACAGCTCTCACGTATCGTTTTAATCTTTTTCAATACAGAAATAGTTCTGATTACAGGTCATCTGCCAAACTCTCCTCGTTCAGTTCCTACCAATATTTTGGTGGTTTAAGTGATTGTCTTGGTGGCAATTTAAGCCAAAGTTAAAGAAAAACAATTCTCTCTTAGAATTATTAATTAATCAATGAATAAGTCCAAAAAAATTCAAAACTCCTGTCTACTGAATATTTATATGTTAGTATCGTTGTTTACGAGCTAACAGTCGCATTAATTAAAGATCCTTAGTTTAGGGAACGTGCTAGCCCAGTGAATAGAGTGCTGAGCTACTGAGCAGAGGCCCAGGATCCGACTTCCCCTGAGAACCTTCAGCTGCACCTAGGCTGTGTGCTGTTGTGTGTACCAGAACTTCCTGATAAACCATTGGCGGATCAGGGAAAGGAACTGCCCCCCCCCTCTATTGTTACAGTTATTTCATCTCATAAATCCACGAGAACAAGAAGAAATATATAATTTGTATACTTAATTTATTCTAATACATAGTACGTATTTATTCTAATGAATAATACTTCACGTAAACGTAGAGTAAGTCGTATTATATACACGTACCCATAAACATATGATAGGATAGGTAGATCACTCGAATCTAAGAAATTCGCCGCCTGAATCACAGTTAAATTTATCAAGTGCATGAATTATCTCTTCAGGCACATCACCGAATTCACTCTTTGAAGTTTTGAAGTTAACCCTTCCTAATCTTCTAGCACTAGCGTTGAAATATTGCCGAAAGCTTTTTCAAATCCATTGTTTACACAAGTTACTCAGACACCCTGCCAACTTTCCAGGATCCACCAGCTAATTTTTTCATTAGGTAGTCTTTTAACCCTTCCCGATTCTGTGTAGTCTTTCATTCCAGACATCGTCCGCTTTTTCCAAATAGAACGTAAATTTGATTTAAAAGATTTATTAATGGATAAATCCTGGCAGCCTCGCGATTTCTTTTTTTTTCGCGAAATGGATGATTTCTAGCTTAAACATCGCTGCATACGATTTTTTCTCCATGGGCAATTTTCTTGAGAAAATCTTAAATTACAAAAGCTTAACTCAATTCAGGTTTGAAAAAATCATAGAACTTGAAGGGTGTCTAGAACAGCTAGGCGCCGTTGCTAACAAAGCGGAGTAAAGCAAACGAAACAAGAAAATTCTATTTCTTTCATTCCCTTATTTTTTTATACTTGATTTGCTGAAAGTTACTATACCGCATACAGAATATACTCGTATAAAGTATATACCCGTACAAAGCTATATAAAGGGCACACAGACCTATGCTTCGTTTCGACGTACGATTCATAGCGAAAAAACAATAAGGCAGCATATTTTATTGGCTTGTAAATATTGTTTATTTTTTTATCCTTCTGTTGTTTGGAATTAATTTCTATCGCCTGGTTCTAATCTTCTGTATACTTACGATAGATATAGCCACAAGTAATTATGATTTCATGTTTTCATTGGTTGTTACCATCTTCGTACATAGACGTATTTTTACACTATATATATATATATATATATATATATATATATATATATATATATATATATATATATATATATATATGTACATCCGGAGATATTCTGTGGAATATCAATGGACAAGAATTAAACAATCTGTTCTATCAACTGTAAAGGACATAATAGTTAAAGCGAAAGTAAAATGGAATGCAGATTGGTTTGATTATAAGTGTAAACTTGCAATGGAGGAAAAGAATAAGAATAGGTACAATATGTTACAAAGGGAGACTAGATTAACAAGAGAGAAGTATAGGCAGAGCAGGAAAGAAGCTGATAAATTACTGAAATGAAAGAAAAAGGAGTACTTAAAAAATCAGATGAAGGCTGTAGAAGAGCTCAATAACGCTAAAGAAAGCAAAATATTCTATCAAGCAGTAACATACATGACTAAAGGTTATCAACCAAAAGTGCACTCTTGTAAAAATAAAAAGGGTCCAGTCATTGGGGAGGAAAATGAGATACAGGAAAGATGGGCTGAATATTTTAAAGACCTGTCTAAAAAGGAATTAACTCCAGGGGTAGAAGAGCATGAATAAAGTCCCACAGAAATTGAGGAAGGGCTCATTCCAACAATACAAGAGGTAATTGAAAGTAACGGAAAACAAAGGAATGATGCAGCACCAGGGGAAGATGGAATAACAGCTGAATTGATTGACAATGGAGGTCAACATTTAAATAGAGCATTACATCAGCTAATTGTAGTATTTGGAAGTTGGAAGAGTTCCCAGAAGACTGGAAGACAGGATTGATTTGTCCAATATTTAAGAAAGGTGACAAACAGGATTGCAAAAACTATAGGGTCATTACATTGTTGAATGTAGCATATAACATTTTCACCAGTCTTCTTCTAAAACGCATAAGCACCTATGCTGAAGACATACTGGAAGAATATCAGTGGGGCTTTAGAGCTGGTAGAAGTACCATGGACCAGATATTCTCAGTAAGACAAACAATGGAGAAATCTATAAATATAATGTAGACTTGTACATACTCTTCATTGACTTCAAACAAGCTTTTGGCAGCATGAACAGGAAAGAGAGGCTACGTATGTTAAGAGGTTATGATATTCAAGAGAAACTGATTAGACTGGTTCTATTGACATTGCTTGAATCACAATGTAAAGCCTTTATTGGGGGTAGAGCAAGTTGAGAATTAAATATGTCCTCAAGGGTAAGAGAAGAAGATGCTTTCTCAGCCACGTTATTCAACCTGGCCCTACATAATGTAATGAAAGAATTGAATTTAAGAGGGACCATTGTGCAGAAATCCCAGCAAGGATTTGCATATGCAGACGAAATAGCACTAATTGCATGAAATGTGAATGACCTAAAAGAAATGTTTAACATTTTAGAAAACACTGATAAAGAACTAGGGCTGATGTTCATGAAGAGAAGACCAAATACTTGAAAATGTTAGCTTCGCTGAACAAGCAGGACCTACAAAACATAATAACTGGAAATTATGAGGGTGTCAAGGAATTTACCGATCTAGGAGTAAGACTTATGAATGAAAATACGATTTCCACAGATATCAACCAAAGGGCAATGGAAGTTAACAAGGCATATTTTGCAAATGTAATACTCCTCAAAACAAGGTTACTATCAAGGAATAAAAACTGAAGATCTATAGATTGCTTACTACACCCGTTGTTGTAACTTATGGAGCTGAGACATGGACATTAAAGAGTCAGAACAAAGACACCATTAAAATATTTGAAAGAAAATCATAAGGAGAAATTATGGCCCAATTGGATAAGGAGAGGGATGGAGAATTAAAATGGACATGGAGATAAATTAACATCTAGAAGGGAAGGACATAATTAGATTTGCCAAGTCACTGCCACTGGCATTGTTGGGCCATGTAGAAAGGATGGAAAATGACAGAATGCCCAAACTGATATATAATAGCAAGATGGAAGGGGTCAGAAGAAGAGGTAGACAAAGGAAGAGATAGATACAGGATGTGGAAGATGATTTGAAGGCATTAAGAGTCACAAGATGAAAGGAAAAAGCAAGAATAATGGATGATATGGAGGCATATCATAGAGGCAGTCAAGGTCCACACCAGGTTGTAGAGCTGTAGATGATGATGATATATGTGTGTATATATTATTATTATTATTAGGTAATCTGCCGGTTAAGGTAGGTTTTTGGATGGACACAGCTCCTAAATAAATATTTTGTGACTCCTAACAAAACACAAAATCCATCATCCTACTTTATATCAGGTCCCTCTTCATCTCTGAGTACTTTCTTCCTCCCTTCATCCCGCCCAACATCCCTATCCGTTCCTTCCCTTGCCTCATTTGCTTAACATTCACCCCTCAATTACAGTCTTCAAAATCCCACTGCCGGTCAATACCCCCTTCATCCACTTTTCCTGCCTCCATTGGATTTCTCCCAACAAACCCCTCTCTTCACCCACCATTCCAAGTACTTCCTCATTTGTTTTCTTCTCTGCCCATTTCACCTTCTCCATTCTTCTCCACACCCACATTTCAAAAGCTTCCAGTCTACATCTATCCTCCTGCTTCAATGACCACGTTTCCGCACCATACAGAACTAGGCTCCATATCAAAGTTTTAACGAGTCTTTTCTCAATATCCTCACTCAACGTCCCTCTCAACCATTCCCTCCTCCTTGTGAAAGCCTCTTTGCCTAGCGCAATTCTTCTCCTTACGTCCCTACTACTTTGATCGTGTTGGTCGAAAACACTTCTGAGATACGTAAACTGTTCTACCTGCTCTAGTTTTTGCCCTCCTATTATAATGTTCACCATAGCCTTTTTCTTTCTAGAAAATCGCATAGCCTTTGTTTTATTAATATTGATTCTCATCCCATACCTGTCGCGCTGAATTTCCAATTCACTCAGCAATGCTTGTAACCCCTTGGCCGACTGACAAAGTAAAGCTTGGTCATCAGCAAACCTAACTGATTTTAAGAATTCCCTGGCCACTTTCATTCCTATCTCTAGTTCTTCCCAGCGTGTGTATATATATATATATAAATATATATATGTATGTATGTATATATGTATATATATAAAATTATATATACACCATATATATATATATATATATATATATATATATATATATATATATATATATAAATATATATATATATATATATATATACATATATATATATATATATATATATATATATATATATATATATAAATATATATATATATATATATACATATATATATATATATATATATATATATATATATATATAAATATATATATATATATGTGTGGGTCGCGGTAGTCCAGGGAGTAGAGCGTTGGACTGCTGACCGGAGGGGCCCAGGTTCGATTTCCAGGCAAGGCACTCTGGGCACCTGCAGCTCAACCCAAGCTAAGTGATTTTTTGGGTGCCAGATCTTCCTGGGAAATCATAACCGGCACAGAGAAAAGAACTGGTCCGCATACCCAGATGTGTGAATTTCACACGATGTCGGGCTTAGTACTGGGTGAACTCTACCATCACCTACTCAACTGACCTTCGGGTTGATTACTGTGTTTATGGTTTATATATACTATATATATATATATATATATATATATATATATATATATATATATATATATATATATATATATATATATATATATATATATATACACACACACACACACACATATTCATGACACATACATGTTCAAGATAACTATGAAGCCCTGGGCCCAAAGTATCTATACAAATTTATGACAACTACAAATACAGTAGCTGGGGCATAAGGGGGAGAGTCATGCTAGGCACAGAGGCCTTCACATGGAGGAGGGAGTTGATAACAAGGACATTGAGTGAGGGTGTTATAAAAGGACTCGTTAAAACTTTTATACAGGTCATAATAATGTATGACATAGAAACACAGTCACTGAAACAGGATGATAGAAGTAGATTGGAGTGTTTTGAAATGTGGGTGTGGAGAGGTGAAATGGACTAAAAGGAAAATTATAGGGAGGCAGAAAAAGATGGATGAAGGGCGAATTGATCAGCAGTGGTATGTTGAAGACTGATAGAATGGAGAATGTTAGGCAAACAAAGTAAGGGCAGGAATAGGATAGGGATGATGGATGGGATGAAGGAAGGAAGTATACAGGGATGAAGAGGACTTTTGTTGAGTAGGTATTTGGCTTGTGTTTTGTTAGGAGAAACAAAATATTTATTTGGCAGTTGTGTCCATTTTAAGTCAACCTTATTCATTAGATCACTTATTAACATTAAATGTGACTGTGCCAGGAATATAGTGCGTATCATAGGGTAAAAATCATAATGACTGGAAATCTTTGTCAGCGCTATTAAGAGTAATTACTTTTCATTACCCTAGTAATAATAATAAATTATTTGTCCTCGGACCAGATACTAAAAAAGATAAATTTCATTGCAACGATTTCAGAGTGTAAAAATCATTCGCCTTGACTGGGATTCGAACCCAGATCCCTCAATATCAGGTCGAGTGCTTTAGCCACTTAAGCTACCAAAATTTTGAGGATTTTAAAGGAACAAGTTGTTGTGACAAAATACCATACATACAATGTCACAGGCATTCGCAGTCGTGTGCGATGCGCCAGTTACTGTTGTGGCATCTCCCGCAGTTTCTTTGGAATTTGATAAATTTCATATTTAGTAAAGAATGCATCAAATGAGAATGGATAACATTAGAAACAAAAAAGTTATTCATTGGTGCTATTGAACATTCTTTTCAGCAAAACGAAATATAATGGAAGTCTATAGATCTCATTGAGGGTTCAAATTTAGCTGTCTAGCTTTCAAAGTTTAGTAAAAAGTTATGGATAGTGTATATATATTTTTGTAAATGTTCACCAACCCAGATCTCCTTAATGGAGTCACTTCAATCCTGTGAAGATTCCCATTTGGTTTGAGTATATGTATCTGTTATCGGACACTGGTGAGGAAGTAACATTCCCAAAAGTCACTGTAGAAGATTATTTGGGTTGAAAGGTTGTGACCGTTCATTGCTGTGAAATATCTTTTCCCATGAACCATCACAACAAATTTAGTTTTATTTGCAGATTGAGTGGTACTAGCTTATTACAACTTTAGCAGGTTTTCTTTGATTTTTTATCGAAGAATCCCAAATATTTCCAATAATTTGGATGAAACCTAAAGAATGCAAAGTTTAAAGAAGAAAACATGGGCTATTAAATTCTCATGAGAAAAAATTATTTAATGGAATGGCCTTTTCAAAAACTATGTTGAAACTCTAATTTGAAATTGATTGTATGAATTCAATGATGAAAAAATACAGCAATCCAAAAAAAACTGCCATAAAAAACAGTTCAAATGAAATAATATCAATAGATTTTCTGTATAAATAGAGACCTAATATGATAAAGGAAGCAAGTTGATATAATAGCTAATTTAATGGCTTCCCATCCTAAGTGCTCAGTTTTGAATCCTAGACATTATTTTTCATTGGCATTTTAATCACAGTTTGGGATTGTATATCAAAGCTCTCCAATGAGTGTACAGCATTTTTTGGCTACTCAAAAAAGGAAGTAGAAATGAATAGGTAATTCAATGGAAATGAAAGTATATTTTTGGACTGAAGTCATCAATGTAGCAAAGTAGAGAACCAAAATAGAATTTAACTTAAGGTGATATTTCAATTCGATTGTTTGTTTGAATAAGTTGCGTTTCCAAAGTGTACAGTTTTTTCAGTATTTTCTTTTTATTATGTTGTCTTGAAGGCCTTGCCTAAGTAGTAAAGATATAAGTGGATTACTGTTAGTCCTTAGGTGGACAACGCTTCATGCAAAGAGCTTTTTATAGAATAAATAAGGTATTGATCTCTTGTATAACTATTTTTAGCTATATTTGACTACTTTTAGCACTTTACACTACATTATTCAGAATTTCTTTATTGCCAAAATTGCAGCATTCAGAAAGAATATATGCACATGCTGGATATTTTAATACTGTAAAGTCTTGCTGATGTGGACCCATTTCCAGGTAGATGCTAAAGATACAGAACCAGTGGCTGCATTTGCTTGCTAAGCATTATAAAATTATTTAAGAAACCTGAGCTCTAGAGGCTCATAAACTAACAAATTTGACAAAAATCTCCAACGACCATTATAAATTAGCACCACTCATACAAAAGAGAAATTATAAATTGCTGTGGTCGTTTGTGGGAGAAGGAATTCCACAACAGTGACCAACCACAACCTGTCAATGAGAATTGCCTTCCTATGAAGGTTTGCATGAATGTTACCTCCTCATCAGAAACCAAATACTGACACACACACTCAATCCAAAATGGGATCCTTCACAGAGTTGAAGAGACCACACTAAGGATGCCTGGGTTATGGCCACATATACACTCTCTGTGACCACTTACCAGATTTAATTCCATGCCAGGGATAAATACTGAGTAGACACACTCACAAACACTGACTCACACATTCAAAGAGGGCCTAAATACTGGGAGAATATTACTCAAATTGAGTAAAATGAAGGAAAAGCAACAAAAAGGGAAATATGAGGGTGTGCATCAGATGTTAATGCTTATGCCAAAAGTGGACACTCCGCATTAAAACTGAAGGAAAAAGACACTTGCAATAGAAGGTTATTGCCAAATCAGGACATATACAAGCATTCAATATGTACCAGATGTATGCTAAGATGAAGAAGGGGAGGAAATTAAAAGAACCAATGATGTTAAAAAAGAGAGGGTTTGATGTGGGGGAAGGAAAAAAGGGAAAGAGTAAGGCAGTGGGAGAGGGAAAAGCTATTTCATAAAACTAGTTATGTTATATAACATCATACATATTATGTAATCCAAGTCAGAGAGTTCTGCTGAGAACTGCTCATCTTTACCATTGTGATGTGAAAGTTTAATTTCCCTCACATAGGTGACCTAAAGGACATCAGTTGATTTATATTTCTGCAAGAATGATAGCATTTGTAGGTAGGTATTAAATACTGACAAAGTCATACATAAACATGAGACATTATGGGCTAATTAGTATAGCATGAAATTAGTAATTGTTGACTCAAATTAACTTGAGGTAATCAGGGCAGTACTTAACATCAACATAAAAAATTTATTTCAATTAAAATGTTTTTATTTCACAAAAATTCAGCATTTATATTTTCTATAATCTAGGTATGCTGCAAATTACAGGTACACATACATGTTCCCTAACAGCAATTTATTTCCAGATACCATTATAAAAAAACCATTATATTTTGCTCATATTGACCTATTTTATTTCTTCATAACATCTTACTACCTTCTTGCTGTTTTAACATACCATCCTCTTCCTTTCCCTAACCCATTTACTCAACCTTGTCCCATATTCACAAACATTCAACATCCTTTTTAAATTTTATTCCTCACATCCATGAATCAAAAGCCGCCTTACATCCAGAAGACACTAATAATGTGTTTAGTAATTTTCACATATTTAATCATTATATCCATCAGCAGGTGTCCTCTTCTTGCAAATTCCACTTGCTCTAGCAATATTTCAATCTGCCTTTCTCTAAATATGGCCTAGCAAGTTAGACTGCTCCTGGTTAATCCATTCTGCTTCAATATCTAGCTACTTCACTTTTTATAAGGTTAATCCCAAACAATATCTCTTTCATTTTTCATGCAACTCTCTTAATTATAAATGCAATTCCTTGTCTGTTTGTATAACTGTAGTTAAAATGAGAATATATGACTTAATTCAATTTCCTCCCATGTTTATTTATAACTCACCCTTTTACCCTCTAGATTATGTCAGCATATGTGCTGAAAATTACTGGCGATAAAGGTGATATTTCTTCCTAAAACACAGTTTTCAATGTCAAATCACCTATCATTCCAATTTTTCTCAAATTCTTTAGTATTTCTTTAGGCATATCACAAATCCCATTCACCATAATTGACTTTATCTCGGTGAGTACTTTTTATAACTTGCTATATAACATCCATGGACAAAGTTCCATTTATGTTCCATTCCATTTCAATTTCTGAAGTTGTGGCATAATATCTTCAACATAAATCTTTTCCTCGTGTTTTTACCACTAATGATGAATCCCTTCATTATAATTTTCTAACCTAAACAATATCCTGCAAACATCTCATTGTGATTTCTTCTAGTTCATAAATTCACCTATCTCAAGTGAATATGTAAGAAAATTTACATGCTTTGGGGCACTTTCTTAGTGAGCAAGGTTATTCTGAGCAAAGAATTTTTGGAATTTCAAATGTAGCCTCAAATCTCACCACAGGTAAAGTGCACGCTTAAAATTGTTCATAAATTGTACTGACAAAATATTATATATACAAATATTATAAATCAAGCATGGATAGATTGGATAACATTTTTACGAAAGGCTTAAGTATTAATTACCACTTACAGTTATCTAGGCCAATTTAATGAAAATAAAAAAATGTTGTAATATTTCTTATACTGATTACTCTAGGTCATTTACCTGTAATGGTAGGTTTTGAATAGACAAAATTAACAAATTAAATCTTGTCTCTCCTAACAAAACACAACCCAACAACCTACTTTACAAAAAGCCCCTCTTCATCTCTGTATACTTCCAATTTTTTCCTTGCAAATCCCTACTCCTCCACACCATACTGAGCACCTCTTCATTTTTTTCTTTTTTTCCAATTTACCTTCTCCATCCGTCTCCATAGCCACTTTTCAAAAGCCTCTGATCTACGCCTATCATCCTGTTTCAATGACCACATTTCCACTTCGTACATAACTATGCTCCATATTAAAGTTTTGATGAGCCTTTTGTTAACATCTGCATTTAATGTCCCTGTCATCAATTTGCTCTTCTTTGTGAAAGCCTCTTTGCCTATCACAATTTCTCTCCTTGTGTCCCAACTACTTTTACCATTCTGATAAAAACACTTCACAGATATATAAACTATTCCAACCTCTCTGGTTTTTAATTTTCTATTTCAAAGTTCACCTTAAACTTTCTGTTTCAGGACAAGTGAACTTCTTTTGTTTTATTACACCTATCCAATATCTATCTCCCTGTATTTCC
This sequence comes from Hetaerina americana, assembly GCF_022747635.1. Lineage (NCBI taxonomy): Eukaryota > Metazoa > Arthropoda > Insecta > Odonata > Calopterygidae > Hetaerina > Hetaerina americana. Next base: position 3,170,158 of record NW_027286719.1, on the reverse strand, counting down.
AATTCCTTCAGTAATGCTGGCAACCCCTTGGCTGACTTGAAAACTGATGCTTGGCCATCAGCAAACTTTATCAATTTTATGGATTCCCCACTGACTTGCATCCCAATCTTCAGTTCTTCCTATGCTTCTTTATTGATTTCCTTCTCATAAAATGTTGAACAACAAATTTGTTAATGGACAACCCTGCCTTACTCCTCTTCCTAACATTGGCCATCCTAACCTTTTATTCCTCCCTTCACCAATGGCATCACTCGTGACTCTCCACTTCCTGAAACCAAACTGATCATCCCCTTAGTAATCATTTGCCCTGCTCTCCATCCTTTTATGGATGATCCTGAGAACCAGTTTAGCTGCAAGCAAAATCAAAGTGGCTGTTCTGTGGTCCTCACATAATATAGCCTTTACCATTTTTGGAATAGGAGTTAACCCTGGTCTGACAAAGTCTTCTGGCCAGATTCCTTTCTTGTAAATGATACTGATCAGTCCATAAAGGCTCTTCCTATTACATTTTCCTAAACCTTTCAGTAGCTCTGCAGGAATGTTGTCTGCCCTCACAGCTTTATTTGATATCATCTCCCTTTATGACCTTTCTATCTCATCGTCGAGTATGCCTGGAATTCTCTACGTTATGTTCCTTTTCCATGTCTAACCTTGCTGGGATAAGTTCTTTCCCATACAGTTCTTTTATGCATTCTTTCCATCTCTTTTAGATCTATTCTTTTTCAGCTGTTATTTTATTTAATTTAACTCTAGATGTTAACAAAGGTTTTGCCTTCTTACTTCCTGATAGCGTTTCAGCCTTCTTGAATAGCACACCAATTTTGCCCTTCTTCTGCAAACTTTCCATATCCTTGCACTGCATATTCCACTATACTTCTTTTGCTCTTCCTTATCTCAATTTAGTGTGTCAAACCATACCTTTACATAAAGAATACCTTTGCCTTTTGTGGGATCTACACCAAGTGGTTAGTCTCTTTCCCCTGCAAAATGCAATAGCTCTCTCCCCGGGGTCATTCCTAGTACCTAAACTGTATTCTTTCATCTCATCAGTCTCTTTTTTTTGCCTGCAATTGCTTCCAAATTCCCCTTATATAACAAATGTTTCCCTGTAGGAATGATTATGTCCTCTGACAGATCATATACCAAATTGACTTCTTCGACCTTATGATTGCTAGGTGGCAAGTTTCCCTGAACATTGACCAAGTTCATCAATACTGCATTCACCCCTGCTAGTAATATTTTGTCCAATTGCTTGATCTATGTTGGCTTTTTTTTCTTGCTTGGTGTGCTTTTCTTTACCTTTTTATTCAATATCATGGCAACCCATCGGTGGCTCTCGTCCCCTCCACTTTATATTACTCTCTAACTATCACTCCAGTCCTATGGAAGCAGGAAAAGTGGATGAAGGGGGTATTGACCGGCAGTGGGATTTTGAAGACTGTAATTGAGGGGTGAATGTTAAGCAAATGAGGCAAGGGAAGGAACGGATAGGGATGTTGGGCAGGATGAAGGGAGGAAGAAAGTACTCAGAGATGAAGAGGGACCTGATATAAAGTAGGATGATGGATTTTGTGTTTTGTTAGGAGTCACAAAATATTTATTTAGGAGCTGTGTCCATCCAAAAACCTACCTTAACCGGTAGATTACCTAATAATAATAATATCACTCCAGTTATTCCCATTATACTTCCATCTCACCTCGCATTGACCTAAAATATCTATTGTCCCTTATTCCATCTCTCGCTCTTTATCCTGTCATTTTCCTTTATTCAAAATTACCCTAACACTTCAGCTCCCTATTCCAACTCATTAGATCTTCCGCTGTGTCTTCTGTGGCGCTGCTGGTGGTATTTCTTTGCGAGGATTCCGTGAAATGAACGTGGAAGATTAGTAGGGCATTGCGCACGGCCAATTAGACTGAGTCCTGTATTTGCTAGGACTCATTTTCTCTGTAGTGTCCATTTATTTTAATCTTGGGAATAATAACTGAGGTGGTTTCCCGTTGGCTTCGTAAATAGTGTTTTTAACGTGACACTATCGTTCAATGGCCGCCACACTGGAGTCAAACGCCTCAGCAGCCGCCTCACTGAGGAACCGACGCTGCGTGGACTTCCTTTCGTCTGACTCCTAACCTTTGATCTATCTGGCTTGAGTGAACCTACCCGGAGGAATTCTCAATACTCCCGCCAGCACAGGTCGCTTAATTGATACAACTGGCATACTTAATTTTTCAAGTTTACATCTCAAATATGCTTTAATAAACAACTTTCCTCGATATCAAAGAATGTGAAATTAAATTATTTACTTTCGAGTTTTTATACTGGTGGTTAAAGGAAATTGTGTTGAAAATTTGATTCGAACCAGATGCCAAAAGTTCACATGAGCCCTTCAATGATGATCATTTAAAGGTTTTCACAATCAGCTTTTATTTGAACTAAAATCTCACTTACCTAGACAATTAGATCTATTTGCTGCGCCAACGGGCACTGAACTTCCCGGCGGTTCCATCACTCGTTTTCTCATGACAAGTTGTTTACGTTTACAAACCAACTACTAGCGGTCAACGTAGTGTGACTGATAAATGTTCGCGTAGTAACAGCCTTGATGTGGCATTCGTTAATTAATTAAAAACACCATTCGTGTACGGCGACTGCTGATTGGCTAAGAGTGTTATGAACGGCCAATGATATTACACTGCTATTGTTTGTGTTCACACGTGACCATAATATTATTTTCGATTGATGCATTTGACAATGATGCCAACTGTTGGTGTACTATGAGATTCTTATGCAATGAAAGTTAAGAAAATGTGGTGCTAAAACTTGTGACCTAAGTCACTGATTCAATATTGATTGAATAAAAAAGTAAATTTAAAAGGAAGTATAATTATATTTCAGTTTCTTTTTACTTTAACTCTAACTCTACTGATTGCCAGATTCATAGGATAAGATTTGATCTACAAACCATCCTTGAAGTACTGCATTATTATCAAATTGTAATTACGTTTTTATCTATATAACTATTATTAAACAGTTCTTTACTCACATAGAGGGATGGAGACTAAATTTTGCAAATATAGCTTCCTGCATAGGAATAATTATAGTAATCAAATAAGAAAAACTGCTGCTACAAGGTCAATTAATTCCAGATATTAAAAAACAAACTAGAAGCTTCACAATAAATAGCAAGAGTAACTTTTATCCCTAGCATGGTCAGGTACAGTTCTGATTTCAGGTGGTTTGTCGTAAAAAATAATCACAGATCTCTCTGATTAAAACTGAACATGTGCACTTATGTTGGCATGGGTTCCACAACCATTGTACCATTAAGCTATTAACAATTTTCTATGTTATCGCTAAAGAGACCTACTTCGAGTTTTACAGGAAATTTCAAACTATATTTATGGTAGCTCTGTAAGTGATTCCCAACTAAGTTCTACAGGCATTTTAATCATAAGGCCTTATGAGAGCTTTAATATATAGTTTTGGGTTGAAACTTGAATTTGTGAATCACGCTTCAGAACACGGAAATTAGGCCGCTGAAAGTCGTTTTGGTCCACACCCTACTGAGAAGATGATTTGAGAGTAGAGGGATAAGAAGGGAGATTTAGTAAATGAAGATATGAGTCAAACATTTACGTTCATGTGCTGCTAAATGGTCAAAGCTTCCTCTAAAGCTGCCGCTTCAATACGAAAGAATGGTTGTAAAGACATCATTTTATGGCGTCATTCCGAGATTACGATTGAAACGGACATCGATTTTTAGTGTTTGTAATCGAAAAGATCCTTACGGAAATTTAAAAGTTGGCATCATAATGTATTTTTCAAAACAAGGAATTAGCAATGCCCTACATGAAAATAAATATGACATTAAGTAAGTGGAAATTAACCACCACAGCGAAAATAACATCAATCAAGTGAATATGTTTTCAAAATTTTTTGTGATGCATGCTAACTTTTAACGAATGGGCTACTCATCAGTAATTATCCTTAAGTTGCCAGTTTTATAGCCCAGTTGCTAAGAAACAAAATTGGCAACGTAGTATTGGCAACATGAGTATAAATTATCATGCTTGGAGAACTTATAAGGCTAAGCTAACGAACACTTGACAAAGAGGCTTCAATTAAATGTATTTCATTGTCAATTATCCATGGCATACGATAAACTATTTACCTAGATTGACCATGATATGACCGGTATAAAAATTGGATATCCCGCAAAACTCCTCGTTTACCTCATTCAAACAAACGTAAACGAAATGCGGTGTTCGGAAGTTGTAAGCAGCCTGCTGTTACGTGCAACTTTGTGGGAGTTCCTCGCAAGACTCTTCTACGTTGGTCGTGTCCAGTCCAATGCGACGCCTAATGACATTGTGAAGCATCTTTCCGGAATTTTTCCTGGGAATGAATTCAAATGTGAAAGTTTAAGAGTTGGTGAAGTATATAGTTCTTTTAAACTCAGTGCGCAAATTAGCCTTAGAGATCATCTTCTTAAAGAAGATATTTGGCTAGTTGAGGTGAAAGTGGGGAAATTTTACCCCGCAAAACCACGGAAACTGACCCCCACTCATGAAGAGAGAGAGAATATTCCAGAAGTTTCAGCTGCCGTGATAAATCGGAACTCCGATTTGAAAACTTGTGATGCGTCGGCATCCACCTCAGCAACAAGGGGCCACAACGACAACACAACAGAAAAGTGTTCGTTAGAGAAGCGTATTTCCGGCCTCCAAACGGGAATATCAAAGCCTAAGTCCTTCTGACCAGGTAGTGGCATTAATTTATTTTGCCAAAATGTGAGATGTCTACGAAGTAAGACGACGGAGATGGAGTCAGTTGTTGAGCATGGTGGCTACAATGTGCTATGTCTCAATAAACATTGGATCACAACAAATGAAGTTGATGTGTATACCATTAGTGATTTTAGCTTGGCATCATTCTACTGCTGATCCTTGGCAAAAAACGGTGGTACCTGTATTTATGTCTTGAAAGGTATGACCTTCAAAGTAATTGGCTTGGACAAATTCTGTCTGGAATTGCACTTCAAAATATCTGCAATCATGTTGAAGGACCTGAATCTGATCATTGCTTCTGTGTATCGATCCCCTAATGGTGTATTTGAACATTTCTGCAGTCAGCTGGAACTAGTGCTATCCCTATTCTTGACTCTGGAAGCCAACATTATAATTTGTGGACATTTTAACATTGGCATAACACTGGAAACCTGCGATTGTCAGGTTCTTGAAAATCTTTTGCTTTCTTATAACTTATACTGGGCAAACAAACAGCCTACTCGATTGTCTGCCTGCCTAGATAATGTAATTACCAATTATGTACCTGAACTGTACAGTATAAGTATCATTGACTATCTCCTATCTGACCATCAAGGTATAAGCTTCACGTTACATACTCAAATAACCCAAATAATTGTCTCAAATAAAGGGAAAACCATTATCATGAGGCCAATAACAAGAGAAGGTTTAGAGAGTTTCCAACTGCTTCTATCTTGAATGATTTGGAATGGTATTTGCACTCTGTAGAGAAAACTTGTTTTTCTGGTAATGTCCTCGACATTTTTGAACAATGATTTCGGAAAAAAATACTAAACTCTATGCCCACTAAAAATAAAAATAATCTCTGGTATACTGGGGAATTATTAGCTCTTTGAAATGATTTACTTAGTTACTATCACTCTTACAAAACCAAGGGAAACCTGCATGACAGAGAGACTTACTTGAAGCAAAAAAGAGATTATTATAATTCAGTTAGGTGTGCGAAAAGTAAAGCTCATAAGGATTTTATATTGAATGCAAAAAATAAACAAAAGGTAGCATGGAGAGCAATCATTGAAGAAGTTTGTCATGGTAATGGAAAAGAAAATCTTCCTTTCATCCCAGATGCTGTAAATAATTTTTTTTTAAAGCTGTTAAAAACAATTTTTTCTCTCAAAACTTTGATTCTGCCAATATTGGCAATTTGCTGCAAAATCTTCCTTTGAATAAGTTAAATTTTTTATGGAATTTTGTTACTCCATTTGGTATTATATCAGCTCTTAAAAAATTTAAAAAATCCAACTGTAAGGATATTTATGGTCTGTCTAATTCCCTAATAAAGGACATTATTGTGTTAATTGCAGAGCCATTAGCTATGTTAGTCAAATTATGTTTTGAGACAGGAGATTTTCCAACAGCTCTAAAATATTCCAAAACAGTACCTGTCTACAAGATAGGTAATAAAGATGATTTAGCTAACTATCGCCCCACTTCCATTGTCCCAGTTTTTGCCAACTATGTCATTAATGCATTTGAAGAGAAGGAGTCAGTCTCTGTGACACTATGTGATCTTAGTAAGGCTTTTGACGGTGTTAATCATTCAATATTACTAACGAAGATAGAATATTATGGTATTAAGGGAATTTCACTGAAACTAATGAAGTCATATTTGGATGATCACCACTAATTGGTTAAACTTGATGGTTGTCGATCTACAGCTCTTGAATTAAAATGCTGTGTACCACAGGGCTCTGTGCTTGGCCCAATAGTTTTCATCATCATGATTAATGATTTGCCCTGTTATATGAAACCTACATCTGTTTTATATGCTGATCACATTACTTTTGTGCAAAAATGTCAACATCTTGAAGATGCAAAGGTACAACCTAGCACTACGCAAAGACAGGCTAAGGAATGGTTTGATGTTAGTCATTTACATTTAAATACTAGCAAAACTCAGCACATTGTGTGCAGTCTTAAATAAAAAATAAGTGATGTTGACACTGTTAAAATATTAGGAATTAGGAAAGGTTAAGAATAGGAATAAGTCAGACCTGTAATAAACTGAGTAAAGCTGTTAAGAAAGCACAACTTTCTCATTTCCAATGAGTATCGTTTAACACTTTACCATGCCTTCATTCAATGTCATTTGAATTATGGTTTTGAGTTATGGGGTCATTCCCCACATGTTAAACAAATTTTACTTCTACAAAAGAGAGCTATACACTCTCTTGCTAATATACCACCACATGATTCCTGCAAACCTTTTTTTATTAGGTATGGAATCATGATTGTACTTAGTTTAGATATCTTTGAGGCTCTGATTCATGTGACAGTTAATCTAGAAACTTACCAATTAAGATCTAACATCCATGACTACTCCCCAAGAGGTAAATCAAATCTAAATACTACATATTGTAGATTGTCATTAACTTAAAACACATTTCCTAATATGATCATACGTCTGTACAACTATCTGCCTACTCAGTTGAAATCAGACTGTATCCAGAGTCTCAAGAATATGGCATACGCCTGGTTACTTGCTCATCCACTTTACTCATTTGATGAACTCTTTTGTTACAATCTTCATCACATTTAAGAAGTTATGTTTATATGTTAAATAATATTTATATTGATGACATTTAATATGGTTGTACCATTTTTCAAAATAAATAAAGTATTATTATTATTATCAAATTCTTACAACTACCGATGCAAGAATAAATATCTTTTTGGGCCTATAGTATAACTCTTGCATATGCATACTAGAACTGAAATATCTCTTTAATAATGCCTCTTCCCACTAAAAATGCATTTCCAAACTATATTCAGAGTCCCATCAGAAAAATGGAGATAACTCATTTAATTGGAGTTCACATAAATGCATTGAATTTCAAAAGCCTCCTTCAATGCCAATCCCAATTACCCATTTCTGCAAAAAATAACTTAATCCTCATTATTATCAGAAAAGTAAATATAGAATTTTACCATAAAATAAAAAATTTACAAGTTGATATGATTTGTTATTCCCGCCATTGCAAACTTCCTTCAAGCAGTGGACCACAAAGCGAGCTTTTCTGGGCAAAACGGTGGACCTTGCAACATTTTCAGATTTAGCACTGAACCCCTTGACCCATTATCTAGAGGTATCATTTTAAACAGTGGTGAATCTCAATTCACACGTATAAAAATTCAAACTTTCTCTGGCACATGATCATGTTAGGACCCAGAATGAAGGGTTATCCTTCTACTCTAGCAAGACAACGGGTTGATTAGGGCCTAATAATCAAACATTTTATATGTAAACAAGTTTTATTCATAAAATGATACAGAACACAGTGGTTATAATATATGAGTTTGTGTAACCAAGTTGAATGATGGTGACTGACTAGCCTGGTATCCTCGATCTCTTTTCTTTCAACTCCAGTCACTGTGACATTTGGCAGTGACTTCCAGAATGTAGAACAACTGAAGGTCTTCATACACATCATGTTCCATCTGCTCACTCTGGATGCACCAGGACATCCTTAAAGGGAAGGAAACATTCTTGTATATATGTATAGGACCCTGCAGGAGAAATATTCTCATACATTTGTACATCTCTCATTCCCAGAGTCACCTTTCCTAGCATTAGAGCCTGAACTTTTTCATCTCAATAAAAGGTCAACTTGTTCAAGAATGAAACTTCAGTTAATAGATATATCTGTGCTTTAGCTAGATTGAAAGGATTCATTTAATTTTGGAAGATTAAAATTAACTAAATTATCTCCTAGATGTGAAAACAAGTGGATTGAGTACAGATAATGATTAAAAGATTCCATCCTGTGATATTAAATTTTTAATTGAGTTGATGACAATGAATACTATCAAAATAATTATCATTGTTTTTATAAATCTATTGGTAAAGGGAGACAAGGAAAGATACCTGTGTGTTGGGTACTGCATTTACTCACTTTGGACCAATTAGGCATTCAAAAGAATATTTTGAAGACCCTGTTGGAGCAATTTAGGCAAGGCAATTCAGATTGAGCCAGAGTTCTTACGTCGATTGATAACTTGGATCCACCACCACACTCCTAAGATGAAAGAACTGTGAAAACAGAGGGATACAAAATATGAATCTGCCTCAAAAAAGATAAAGATGATTCCATCAACCAGGAAGGTGATGGCAATATTCAAGGGATTCTGTTCATTGACAATCTTCAAAAAGGTATGGCCATAAGAGGAGAGTATTTATCACCATTTCTTGATAACCTGAGGGTACAAATAGCAAAAAAAGCAACATTTGGAGAATTTGAAAGTGCATTTTCATCAGAATAATGTGCCTGCATATACTTTGATGGTTTCCATGGTGAAAATTCAAAAATTGAACTTTGAATTGGTTGATCACTCACCCAATTGATTTGTTTACATTTATTCTAACAGCACAACTATTGCATTGACTTTTCAATGCCCTCAGAAATGCTTACAATCTCCTGGCTATCAGTCAAAATAAGTTTGATAATTTGAAAACCTAACTTGAATATTTCTCACTGACTTTTATTTCTATCTACAGTTCTTCCTAAGCAATTTCCTTGACTAATACGAGTGCATTGAGCAGCGCAGGTGGTGAAAAAGTATGCAGTTCTTCCTATGCTAATTCTTTTCATGTACATTGAGCAGCACAGGTGGTAACAAACACTCCTGCCTAATTCCTCTTCCTAGTACATTCCATCAAGTCTCTCCATCAACCCCTCACTCCTGTCCAGAATGTGGCAGGTAAACACTGTAGATAAATTTTCCATCACTCTATTCTCTTCTTATTTTTTGCAACCCCATCAATGACTTTGCCCTCATTACTCTATTAATTGCCTTTTCAAAATCCTTAAAAAGCCAAATACGTCCTGGGGGTATTTTATCCTCCTCTCTATTAGCAGCCTGAATATTGCTCTTGCGTCTATCCCCCTCCTTTGCAATTATTTGCCTTGCTGTCCAATCTTTTATTGTTAACCCAGAGACCCACTAATGCTGCATGCAAATCAAATTTATTCTTATCTTTTCCTGATACCTGCCCACCCTTCCCTTTTTTTGGAATAATACTGGTCTGATGATGACTTCCAGCCTAATTTGTCCCTCATGATTCCTATGAGTACATCCATGAAAAGTCTTCCTCCCACATTTCTTTAAACATTCAAATATTTCTGCAATAATATTGTATACACCCTTGGTCTTAGGTTATTTCAATTGCCTTAATACCCATTCCTCTCACCATCAAGTAACCTTGATGTATATTAAATCAAGGTTATATACATACATATACACATACATATGAGGTCTGTCCAATAACAACATGAACTGAGGCCATCAAAACATTATTTTGCAAACTTTAGTGTACATAGATTTTGTCCCCTTGAAAGTACTCTCTATTTGTTGCTAAGCATTTACCCCACCTTTTTTTCCACTGTATAAAGCACCCTTGGAAGTCCTTGGCAGTTAGGCTTTTTAGTTTTCTCAGCATTTCTTGCTTTGTTGTGTCCACAGGGGTTCAAAGGGGCATATCAAGTATATATATATATATATATATATATATATATATATATAATACTGGGACGGCACAATAGAACACAAATAGAATAGCAACATATAAAAGAACACTCATACGATAAATTGTTCCAGCTTTCAGCCCTCTCCGAGGCCTTCTTCAATGAAGACTGAAAATATGCTGGATAGGGGAAAGTGGTATGGTCGGGGAGGGGAGGGGTGGTGCAGGGAATGCTGGGAGGGAAATTAAAGATGGCGGTTAAGGGTGGGAATTTTGAAAGATCAGTAAGCTAATATGTAGGCGGATTCTCGAGTTTTCACCTCGATATTGGTGGCTGAATCGGGTGGGGATTCTGGGATGCTAAGAGCAAAACACTTGTTGAATGAAAGGCTGTGGGAATTGGCGTGTGAAGGGATAGGAAGAGAAGAGAGTGAGGCAGAATTGTAGGAGTACCAGTGATTGTTCATTCGAATGGATAAGGGGGTAATGCATTTGCCTATGTAAAAGGAAGTGCAATGTTTGCATGACAAAAGATAAATAATGTATTTTGAGAGGCAATTAGTGTGGGAATGAGGTGAGGGGGCAATGAAGGGATGCAGGGAGAGGGGAGTAGATCTAATAAGTAGACAAGTTCTACATTGGGGGCAGTTGCAAGTAGGAGAAATATTAGGATATTTGTCGCGGGGGGGCGCCAAAGGGTTGGTGGATCTCAGAAGGTTTTTGAGATTGGCGGGTTGTCTGTATGCGATAGATGGGCATTGGGGTAGTAAGGGTGAGGTCTTGTCATTGTCATGTAAAATTGGAAACAGTTCTTTGAGGAATGTTTTCACTCTCTGTGATCCGGGTAAATAGGTGGTGCAAAGGTGGAGTCCTGCGTCAGATGTGGGCTTGTTTTTATGTGGTGTGTATGGTCGGGTGAAGCGGTGGATTTTATTATGTAGGAGCTTTTCTGGGTAACCGCGTTTGAGGAGTGCAAGATGAAGATTGTCAAGGTATTTGTTGAGAATGGCTGTGGTGTTGAAAATTCGATGTCCACAGATTATGAGAAAGTTAGGAATCGAGTTTTTGGTGTGTTGAGGATGACAGCTTGTGTGGTGTAGGTATTGCTGATGGTTAGTGGCTTTGATGTGTACTGAAGCGGTGAATTTGTTGTTTTGAAGTGAGATGTCTGTGTCAAGAAAGGTGATGGTAGAGTCTGAAATGGAAGAGGTGAATTTAACAGTAAAAGATGAATTTAAGGCAGATAGGAAATTATTGAGAGACTCAGAGCCATGTGTCCAGAGAATAAAAATGTTATCTATGTAGCATACCTAGAAAAGATGTTGGAAGGGATGCTGTGACAGGAAAGTCTCTTCGAGATGGCCCATGAAGAGATTGGCATATGATGGTGCCATCCTCGTTCCCATCACTGTGCCTTTGGTCTGTAGGTAACAATTTTGGAAAGAGAATGCATTTTTAGTCAGGACAAAGGTGGCAAGATTGAGGAGAAATCCAGTCAAGGGGCCCTGGGGTAGGGGGCATAAAGAAAGATCATGCCGGAGGGAGGATAAGCCTTCTGCATGGGGAATAGAGGTATAAAGCGAGGTAACGTCAATGGTGGCCATAAGTAGGTTGGGTGTGGAGGGAATAGAGACAGAATTTAGATGGTTGAGGAAGTGGTATGTGTCTTTCATGAAGGAGGGCAAGGAGAGTACAAGTGGTTGTAGGTGGTGGTCAAGGAATGCGGAGACACTATCGGTGGGAGAATTGTAACTGGAAACTATAGGACAACAGGGGATGTTGCGTTGGTGTATTTTTGGGAGGAGATAAAACTGGGGTGTTCTGGGATTTCAAGATGAATGTAGGGATATGTCTTGGGAGGCGAGGCCTTCCTCTGGTCCGGAATTGAGTTGAGGAGAAAAGACCGAATTTTGGTTTGGAAAGTTTGTGTTGGGGTTTTGATGAGAGTGGTATAGGTGGATGTATCGTTCAAGTGAGCGAGGGCTTTGAAAATATAATCATTGGTGTTTAGAATTACAACAGAGGAGCCCTTATCAGCAGAGGTGACAACGATGTTGGGATTGAACTGTAAGGTTTTTAGGGCATGACGTTCGTTCATGGAGAGGTTATTTTTTGGCCTGAGATGTTTTCTGAAGGATTGATTGGCAACTTTTTCGACAAGGAGACATAAAAATTTTGACGGGATGGTTACTAGGAAGGGGTTTTGGCTCATGAGTTGAAGCCGGGCGGAATTGGTCAAGTGCGGGATTGGTGTTTAAGTTACTGAAAGGTTTACTTTGTGATTTCCAGAAGGGGCACCATCTAAGTTTTCAGCAGAAATTGAGGGTATCAGTGAGTATGTTTATGTGGTTTATTTTTGGTGTAAGGGAGAAGGATAGGGCTTTACTAGAAAGGCTGGTGTTTGAAAGGTTTACAATGTCATGGGCATTGTCTGAGGGAGGGTGTTGGGATCGTTCGGTGGTGGCTGGCATCTGGGAAAAACCGGAGGGCCTTTGGGAGGAGGGGGAAGGTTGTCAATGCTGTGGAGGTCAGGCTTATATTGAAAGAGTGGGGGTGGTTGAGGAGGAGGTGGCGGGAAAGGGTAGGAGTGTTAAATTTTGAGACCTACTTGGAATTAGGAAATATACAAATTGGACAGCTTTAAGGAGAGTTTGATGTTTTTGTTGGATGGAACATAGGACAGATGAAATTATGGTGTTGAGTAGTGGAATTAGGTGAGCAGCTATATATATATATGTATATATATATATATATATATATATATATATATATATATATATATATATATATATATACATATACATAAAATATATATATATATATATATATATATACATAAAATATATATATATATATATACATATACATAAAATATATATATATATATATATATATACATAAAATATATATATATATATACTACCTTGATCAAAAATTTCCCGGAATTTATTCAGAAAATTAAAAATACAAGTTTATTCATCTAAATCTATATTGTCCCCTTCAAAGTAATCCCCATCGACTGCAACACACTTATGCCAGCGCTTGATCCAATCCTCGAAACATTTTTTATATTCGGTTTTCGGTATGTCCATCAGTGCTTCCTGCGATTTTTCCATTACCTCCTCTCGGCTGCTAAAACGCGTTCCCCGTAATGGTTTTTTTAACTCGATTGAACAGAAAGAAGTCACAGGGAGCCAAATCAGGTGAATTCGGTGGCTGTTGGATGGTATTTGTTGCATTTTTCGTCAAAAAATTACGAATAATGATAGCACTGTGCGACGGTGCGTTATCATGGTGCAAAATCCACGTGTTTTCTGCCCACATTTCTGGTCTCTTTCGGCGAATTGCTTCACACAAACGTCTCATAACGCCCAAATAATACTCTTTGTTTACTGTCTGGCCTTCTGGCAAAAATTCATGATGCACTACACCGTTGTAATCCATGAAAACCGTCAGCATTGCCTTCTTTTTTGACTGAAAACGACGTGGTTTTTTTGGTCTCGGCTCATTTGGTGAACGCCATTCACTTGCCTGATGTCTGGATTGCGTGTCGTACTCATAAACCCACGTCTCGTCTCCAGTAATGATCCTTTTGATGAATGTGGGATCGGATTCAGCCTCGCAAATCATGTCTTTTGCGACGTCGACACGGTCTCTTTTTTGCATGAAATTGAGGTCTTTTTGCTGCTACACGACGGAAACCCAAATCATTAACCACAATGTCTTGGGCGGATCCATAGGCAATGTTCAAGTCCTCCGCTATTTCTCTGATGGTTAATTTGCGGTTATTGACCAACATTTCTTTTACTTTATCAATTTTTTCACCGACTTTCGATGTCGATGGTCTGCCACTACGTTCATCATCTTCGATTGACTCACGACCACTTCTGAACCGCTCGTGCCACTGGTAAACGACCGTTTTTTTTAGAGAATCGTTGCCGAAACACTTTTCCAACATTTCCAACGTCCGTGCGCCACTAAATCCGTTTTTTACGCAAAATTTAATACAAGTTCGTTGTTGCAAATTTAAATCCATTTCTGCAATTGTAAAAAATCGCCAACACACACAGAGATAGATGTACTCTTGGCTACGTAACTTTTGCAAATGTCAAGTTATGGCACTAAGATTAAAAGGGAATATCAACAACAGATGTACCAATTTAACAAAAAAAACAGAACTCAAATCGGAACGATGGGAGCGCCACACGGTGGTTATTCCGGGAACTTTTTGATCAAGGTAGTATATACATATACATAAAATATATATATATAGATATATAACCATAACTATAAATACTTGTAAGTAATCAACCCAAAGGTTGGTTTGGTAGGTGATGGTAGAGTTCACCCAATACTAAGCCCGACGGCGTGTGAAATTTACACATCAGGGTAGGGGGGCAAGTTCCTTTACCTGTGCCAGTTATGGTTTCCCAGGAAGATCTGGTACAATATATGTATGGTAAATATTTATATATTGTATATTATTGTGTAATATATATATATATATATATATATATATATATATATATATATATATATATATATATATATATATATATATATATATATATATATATATATATATGTATATATATGTATAAAAAGTACAATACGCAGTAACACACAATATAGAAACACAAAAGAAGAAGAACACTCACACGTTTCTTGATATTTCGACGGAAACAATCCGTCTTCATCTGAAGATATAGAAGTAATGACTGCTGGAATTATAGAGGTGAGGGGTGCGAGAGAAAGGGAAGGGGGCCAGGGGAAGGGGAGAACGGGAGGTGGAGGAGGGGTGAGAGGAATGGTTGGGGAGAGGAAAGGGAGAGGAGAGGCTAGAGGGAAGCGGAGATAGGCAAGGAGGGAGAGGGAGGAGGTGGAATTGACACAAAATCGGAAAATAGAACAACATGCTCACCGCAACTATTGCAGCATACGAGACCCAGGCTTCAACTACAAAGTATTGATCAAGACTTCGCAAGTCGAAACAAAGGCCACGTACGCCAAAACTCATGTAAAAAAACACAGTGTCCACCCTCCGATATGCATCGCTTCCACAAAGTAACAATTTTAGGCCACTCCCATCAGTGAACGACATTGAGGCCCGGATGCTGATAGGCCATACAGATGTAAATGAATGCCATTTCAAGAGTTATATATATACACACACACACACATTTACATACAAGGTTTGTTCAATAAATACACGAACTGAGGCCATTAAAACTTTATTTTGCAAAATTTAGTCTACATTGATTTTGACCCCTTTAAATTACTCTCCATTCATTACCATGTACTTATTCTATCTTCTTTTCTGCTATTTAAAGCACCTTTGGAAGTCCTCCGCAGTTAGGCTTTTTAGTTTTTTTGTTGTTTCTTGCTTTATTGTGTCCTGATTTTTCCATTTATATCTCTTCATCATATTTCTTCATCTTGAAAATGGGAAAAAGTCACAGTGACCGATATCATGAGAATTAGGATGATGATCAAGGATGGTGTTTCAATTTTTGCCAGAAACTTGCGAGCAATCAATGCTAAATGTGCAGGTGGATTGCCCTGGTGAAGGACCCATCGATCATGTGAAACAGTGTGCATTGCTGATTTTCCTAGGATCAGTTAATCAGCTATCATTCAATTGTTTTTCGTCGATGGATAAGGAAAAGGGACTGCATACGAACAATGTTATCTCCATCCAAGGTGGTTGAAGGTCGTCCAGGCCCAGCAAAATCCCTGACGTCTTGCCGGCCATCTTGAAAACGCCTAATCTAATTAAAATCGATGTTTTCTTCAGAGCATTATCACCGTAATAGCTCTTGATGTTTTAATTTCTTGATGACATTTACCGCCACCGTTACCAAAAAATTTTATGTTGATTCCTTGCTCCGGGATTTCTTCAATTTCCATTTTCGATAAAACAAGGATAGCAGAAACTAACATAACTGGAACCAAACGGACAGCTTGACCTACTCCCTAGCATAGATGGCTCGTATGGTCTCAGGCTACTGGCATCGTTAGTGGGCAGGGCAATCTGGCATGGCTGCCAGATTGTGTCAGTTTCCGCATTTATTGCACAGACCACAAATGTATATATTCCATTTCTCTTGATCATTCCCAAGTCCATTAATTGACTTCCTGACATATCTTTGATTGTTTGCATAGATTTTCCCTTCTTTCTTCCTAACAAGGTTTTAACTTTCCTGCATAGTGCAAAAATGTACCCTTCCTTTGAAAACTTTCCACTCCCTTTCACTCTCATCCATCATAGGTCTTTCGTCTTTTTTTCCTGTAGCAGCTAGGGTGTTTATTTGTCTTGACTGTATGGACCGGTCTTCACTTGTTTTCATTGCAGGGCCGGGTGGATAAGAGTACCAGGGCAGAGGAACCAGAAGCAGCCATTCAAGCGTCAATGGCCATCTGTGATCTGGTAACCTCTTGTAAAGCTGCAAATAAAAGGGGTCGCCCTTATTAGTGACTTTAATTTCTAAATAATTCCTATTTCCAAACTCAATTAAATATTCTATACTTTATACTTTCTCCTAGTAAACTCTGCTTTATATTTTTTCGTTCACTTCTCATTTCTATCTTTCTAATCATCTATATCAATAATTGATGACTTTCTCCTCTTTCATGTTTTTACAATATTATTTGGAACTGTCAATATTCCTATTTGGCTTTATTCCAATTTTTCTCTACAGTACCCCCCCCCCTTTGCCTGCTCATGGCTTTCTCTAGTGGCTCCCAATACTTTTTTCTTGTCATTCCAGTGACTGTACTTCTTCAGATCTAAGATGCCCACAGATTTGAGATACACCCAATTTTTAACACCTTGAAACCAAAAAAATTGACGGGCGATTCTAAGACGCAGCATATTTTGGTTTCAAAGGGGCATATTTGTTGCCCAAACAGGCATTGGCTCTCAGGCTTGGTTAGTGTTAAGAGGTGCCCCTTATTTCAGGGGATTAATAGAGATTAGTGAGTGGCCGTTTCTTGGACAAGGGGTGGTGCATTTGAGCATGGGCAAAACAAGTACAAAGGAAGGGAAAAGGTGGGAATATTTGTACCGTAATACTTCCCAAGTGGTTGACGCCACAATTTTTGGATGATCAGGGAAATGTTGGCCTCTAGGTTATTTTTTTAGATAGCTTCCTAAGAGCAGGGATTTCGAGCATGGGTAAAGAACCAAGGCTTGGCATTTGTTGGAAAGAGACGTACACCCTGAAATTAAAATAATCATCTTGTTTGTTGAAGAAAATGGGAGCAGAAAAGCAGCTGCAAGATTTGGTATAAACAAGTGTCATGTAAGACCATGGCATTAGAGAAAGACTGCGATTTTTGCATGCAAGGTTTTGCCAAAGAAATTCACTGGTCCAAAACAAAGGAGATACCCTGAAGTCAGCAGTGTTGGAATATTTCGACACAAGGCGGAAAGGTGGATGTTTTGTGAGCTACAACCTACTATGCCAGGAAGTCAACAAGAAAGCAAAATCTTTGGCATCCCACACTCACAATTTTCAGGGCAGTTGAGGATGGCCAATGATTCATGCGATGAACAGGGCTGGAACTTCAAACACAAATTGGTGTCCTACCAAAAGCACATACTTGATTTTTGAAAGAAAGGGAATTTCATGCTGGGACAGATGGCTATGACAGTCAAAGTGGCAATTTTCTTAGATATGCAAACAGAATACAAGCTTGAGAGAAAAGGGGTCAAAGAAGTTTTTCAGATGACCACAGGGCTTGAAAGACTATGAGTGTTGACAGTATTGGCCATTACATCCGATGGTCACAAGTTGCCACCATTTTTCATCTTAAAAAGAAAAATGATCCCGAACGGAGAGATGTTCCCAAATGATGTCATCTCCAAGGGCCAAGAAAAAGGTTGGAAGACAGAAGTACTAATGATTGACTGATAAAACAGTGTGGGGATGCAGACCAGGAGCCTGTTTGAATCTGCCCTCTAAGCTTGTACTGGACTTTTTCCAGGATTGTCACACTGATGTCGTGGAAGATGAAATCATAAGGATGAATTCAGATCTTATGGTCATACCTAACTGATCATTCTTGTGGGAATGACATCCATTTTGCAATTGATGGATGCTGGCATTAATAAGCATATCAAGGAATTACTCTGAGAACAGTGCATTTTATGGTTGTCTGCACCCTAGCATGAGTGAAGGATACAGGAAAAATAAAATGAGTTTCTCCTGACAATGTCACATGAGGGTTTCTGCGGCTTGGAGAACCCTTTCTGAGGATGAGATCATGAAGAATTTCAAGAAGTGCTGCACCAGAAGCAAGATGGATGACACGGAAGATGATTCCATATGGGAGTAGGATGATGAAAGTACATGTATTTTCATAACCATAGGTTATAACTTGGTCTGTCCCTTCCTTCAGCTTCACAACACACGTTTAAATGCACCTTATTTTCTATTCGGACGCCGAGTTGGGGCAAAGTTATTACTCCAGCACTTCACACTAAAAAGATTGCAAGTAAAGAGGTTACCTAATATTGCATCAAAACAAAAAATCAAAGCAACCTAAACCATCACATTACCTTGTACCTACTTTCTAGTATTGTGTGCTTACCAGAGCTCCTATTACAATCAATAACTAAGATGTCTGTTACATTTCCCTTATGCTTCCTAGTAATAAACCTACATGTATATTGGTACAGCACTACAATGTCTGGGTGCAATATAGAGCATCTATTTGGGTTGCGTATGTCATCTTTTGCCCATTATAACATTAACCTACATATCTAAGGTTCCTGCAAATCTAAGATGTACCTTGATTTTTGAGGGGAAGATTTACTAAAAAAGGTGCTTCTTAGATTTCTTAGAAATACAGTTATTCTTGCTAATTCCATTTCTTAAACAGTTTTCCCTGTTTCATTTTTTTCTATTGGATGCTACTTTTCATGATTATTATTATTTCGTGAATTCATATCTACTCCCAGGAAACTGCATATTGCTCATCCTTTTCCTTAATCTTTGCATAGAGATAACATAGTCCACCTGATATCTTCTTGAATCCCTGGGCCTATTTCCCATGTTTTCTTATACCTTTTGGGGTATCTAAACCATGTGTTGTAATGATTTACTATTGTCTTCTGCAGAATTCCATTGCATTCACCCTGCAGTAATTTTTCTCCAAAATTATAATCTCCAACATATGATCTCTTACATCACATCTAGACACATCCCAATCTCTCATTATCATCATATTTTTCCCTCTAGGAACAGCCTCAATTATGAGAACATATCATAAACCTTTAATTATAACTAAAACCTAATGGAAATAAAACTTAATTTTTATTTTTTATTGTTTAGGCATAGTCACCGTCCAAAGTTATACATTTTTCCTAGTGTATCTTGATCTTCTAGAGATAGTCTTTAAAACTTACCCAGTTGCATTCAAAATCATTGTTCTACCTCCCATAAACACCATTTGTTTTGTCAATTCTTTGACCCTGCAAAGGTTTTTTTGTGTTCTTGGAGTAAGGACAGTTGCTTAGGCACAATTGAGGAAATGAAGTGGATGCCGCAAGAGTTCAAAGCCGCATAACTTTGTTTGCCACCATGGACACGACTGCAGGGCATACCGTGTCTGCTTCTGAAAAGGAGTCAAGTGTTGAAACCCACAGTGCTGACACCTTTAACATCTGCAATTTCTCGTGAATATTTTTCCACTCATTGTCATAACTAAGATCAGTCTCATTCATGATCATTTGGATTGGTGCTCTTTGGTCCAATATGATGAAGTCATCCACTTTCTTAACTGTGGAAGTATCATCCATGATTTAATTGGTCTTCCATTTCTTGTATTGTCTGAGAGTCTCTTTCGGTTAATTTGAAAATGCCTTTTCCTCCATACAACTGTGTCATGTGATAGGCAATCATTTCCATAAAAAACCATCATGTGAACATGCATTTGCCAAGCCATGTAACCTTTTAAATGTAGGATCCTTAATCTCACGGAGACTCTCTGTAGCAAGTAACTTAATTCAATGGCTTCCTGAATCAAAATAAATTAATATTAATAGCTGTAATTTATAATATATGGGTATAAGGATCAATTAATATGCATAAAAAATTTTTCCTAGATATTTTGGTTGTTTCTTATTAATTATTACTTAAACCCCCATATAAGTTCTGTCATAATATGCCCTGTCAACTTCTTTTTCACTCTGATTGCTTGGTGACATGCAGACTTTAACAATAACCAAGTTTGTTTGTTCTGTGTATACTTATATTATCCTATTAATCATAATATTTAAGGCTTTTTTCCTTCCTCCATGTCAGGGTGTCTCTTGGTGATTACAGTTTCTCCAGCCATGCTGCTGGCATCTTCAGGTGAGAAGTGAGAATGCATCAATTTTGAGAATCTTATACAGGGAACTGAGAACTATTTGTCACTTGCTCAATGTTTAATAAGATATTTCCATTATTTTTGTTCAACATTACTTCCACCTCTTGCTGCCTCTCTGCCCCGTCATGTTATATTACTCTATAACTTTTTTTCCAGTAATGCCTGCCTTCCATCTACTTTACTTTTGAACTCCCATAAAATATTCATATTCTTCAATTCATCTCTTAATTTCCTAATTTCCCTATCCTAACTAAACATTGTCCTAACATTCCAAGTCCCTACGCTAACTAGGTTGCCCTTTTTCTGTGTGTTGTGCTACCGCTGCCGCAACCAATTTGATGAGACAATGAACATGCAAGTCTTTTCACTCTTTCTGCTGGACATGACACGTGGCCTCATGGGCCAAATCTCATTGTTGCCAGGGCTCATACTCAGATCTCTGCCGATCATTGTTTTATGGAATGGTTAATTAAGGTGAATTCCCATTATGTTCCTCAAAATTATTTCTAACAGTAGAACAATGCTCAAATGGCTGCCCTTCTAGATTCAAATGTCTTTGCAGCTGCCTCACTGAGGAGCGGCTGTTGTGCACTCTTGCTCATCTCGATCCTACCCTTAAGACCATCTGGCTTGGGTAAAACTACCAGGGGCGCTCATTATTGCCCTCACCAGTGCAGCTCTAGTGAATGCACCAGCCTTTTCATCAAATTAAGGTCCATGTGGAGTGTTTTGATAATTATGTTTGATTAATATTTCAATTTTATGACCAAAAACAATAACTTTATTTCAAACAGAATTTACTTTCCATGTAACATTTTCTCCCTCTAGACTGGTGCCATATTGATAGACATTGACTTAGAATAACTCCACATGATGCATGTCAGATGATCCCATTTAATTATCAAATAAACTTATTTGAAAAAAATATTATGACAATTTTCCTCTAAAATTAGGCCATTGATAAATGGTACATTTCTTTGAAAATAAAAATGCAGTTAACTCTTGATTATGCATAAACAGATCATCCATTTTGCCGATTATCAATGTTGTAGACAATCTGAGCTCTTCTCTCTTCCCAGCACCTCAAAATTTTCATAAAATTATAATTGTAAAATTTATTAAATGTTTTGAAACTTAAAAACACTTTGGAAAAATACATGTTTGAAATACCTTGGCTTTTTAAAAAGTTTCTAATTTCCTAGCCTCAAAAGTTATGAATAGTACTTATTGTTTTAATTTAAATATTTGAGCAGTTGTACTTTCCCATTATTGTTTCCTTTGCATTCATTATCCCTAGGAATTCCATATTATCCTATAAGGAAAGAAAAAGAGTCGCTTTTGAGGAAAGGATAACAGAAAAAATAATTCATTAACTATCTAAAAACCATTATCTAGATCAATATCATATGATAAATATGAATTTATATTAGCAATATTTTTTTTTATTTGTCTATTTCTAGTCAATTGTTTTTTTCCTGGCTATAAGATTGTTTAAGCTTCCTAAAAAAAAGTCACTTTATGATAGTTCCATGTTCTTATAAATTCACGTTTTTTCCCTCACAAAATGACTTAAAAAATGGAAAAAATGTACACACCATAGTTCAAAAAACTCATAAGAATCACAAAGAACGAAATTTTAGAGTTTACATAAGCATCCTTCAGTTTATTTCATGACCACCTATGCATGCCCTCAGGCTCATAGCCTTCCCATGTATTGTATAAAAATGGTAATTCAAAGCTGAGATTCTATAGCTCAACCTTAACCTTATTTTCTTGATTAGTAGGTCTATAATACCAGAATTAAACTCCCACGGGAACAGCCACATCATTTTTCTCAATAAACTTCCCAATGTTTAACACAGGTGGGTGATACCAGTTTCTTCAGTACAGTACAGTTTCCTGTATTTCCCTGTCAGTGTTCCCCACCCAAGTGCCATGCTGTCCTATGATCCCTAAATGAAATTTGAAAGCAGACGTTGGATGGTATTGCAAATTGAAGGGTCCCCCCACATTAATAATTATATTCAATTTTTGTTTCATATTGCATGAATTATCATTTTAGCGAACCAAATATACACACACAAGATGAAAAAGGTGAAATTCACTCCGAATTGGCTGAGAGAGTGTGGAGGACGAGCCTCACGCTGGTCAGCCGTCGACGTCGAGAACCGATGACAAACCTCTAAATGTGCCTGAAGTGCTGAATTCAGAACGTCGGTTGAGTGTGCTCATGATCGCAGATCGTATCGGCATTTATACGATGACAATGCCGACCATAATCACTGAAAATTTGGCGATGCAAAATATCTACGCTAAACTCATCCCGAAGGTCTTGACGGACGACCAAAAGCAGAGTCGAGTATCTGCTTGCGAAGACCTTCTGCAACGGCATCGTGACGATTCCCCAACCATCTTTCAGTCCCCGCTTGCCACCAGCAGACAATTTCCTATTCCCAAAAATGAAATCCTCTCTCACTCCACCATGGGACCCTGAATGCCGTCAAAGAAGCTGCACGCGTACCCTTAAGGACCTTCCGGAAGCCGCCGACCAGGGACCCTTAGAGTCGTGAAAAAGCCGCAGGCAAACGGGTTACGATGCTGAAGGGTGTTTGTATTTTGAAGAACCAACAGGTATTGTAGCAATATGTGAAAAACGTCTATATTTCCGGGACTTTTCCCGATACCTTTTATGTTATATTTGTATTATGCTTAAGCATAGGTAATAGGAACAATGCAATTGATCCTTGCAGATTCCCGAGAGCGGATTCAAGTAATAATTTATTCCTAAACAAGGTGAAACGTCAGGTTCAAGAGAATAAAACATGGAAGGCGGATGAAGAAATGGAATTTAGAGGCATAAACCGGGACGAAAAGCAGCTCCAGGAGGGAGCAAATAAATTTACGAGGGAAAAGAGGAAGGCAGATGCAGTTGGAAAAAAATAACAGAAAGATGTATCGAAATTCAAAAATGAAAATGAAGAAGCAGGTAGTAGGAAAAGAGTAAGATAAGCACGATAGAAAGAAATTGAAGAAGGTTAACAGGGAATGAGGTAGAATGTAGTTCAAAGAGGACAAGCATCAACAAAGGCGGGGAGATATTAGGGCAAAAGATGCGTGGTGGAAGACGCAGTGCAAGAATACAAATAGTTTACAAATGAAAGGTGAAATGAGTGTGTTGTACGGAAAGCTGAACGAATTAACATGGAAGAAAGATGGGAAACTCATTCCCCCTATACAGCAGGAAGATTATTAATCGTACCACGAATAGTTCAAGAGAGGGAAAGAATTAAATAGAGGACCTTATGGAAACAAAATTGAGTTCAGCAAACAAGTTAAGGGAGAAAGAGAATATAAAGCAGATGAGGATAGCTTAGGTCCAGCCATTCTCGATTGCGAGATGGAATGGCATATTGTGAATTTAAATCAAATTATGCCGCGATCAGGGATACCCTCACCGTGGAACTAGCTTAGGGTCTAGAAAAACATAGAACAAAAAGCTTTTTAGGCTAATTCGTAACATTTATGAGGGAGGAATTTGGCGGGAAGACTTCAGATCGGTGTTAACTCCCATTCCCAAAAAAGGGTATAACGTCCATATGGGAAGGCCAAATACAATAAGTTTGATTTTGGACGCGTTTCTCTTCGTGCTTTTATGCAATACCAAGAAACATAGCGGTTTTCAATCCGTTTCTAACCAAAACCTACATTTTTACGGTAGTCTACCAAACAAAACGAGGTCTGGCCAATACATACGCGAACTGGTGCAATCTGGCGGCCATGACCTGGACTATAGAATCCCCCACCAACGGCGCTAGTTGCCTGAGACCCAATGAGCCGTCTGTGCTAGGCGGATCGTCGAGCTGTGCGTATAGTGCCAGTTATGTTTATTTCTGTTATTCTCGTTTTTACTGTTTGTCGAAAATGGAAATTGACAAAATCACGGAGCAACGACTTGGCATCAAGTTTTTTGGTGAAATGCGGTAAAAGTTTTCGAGAAATGACTGAAATGTTGACAGCTTTATACGGTGATAATGCTCCGAAGAAAATATCCGTTTCCAAGTGGATTAAGCGTTTTAAAGATGGCCGACAAGACGCCAAGACGGATGACGCAAGGCCGAGACGACCTTCAACCATCTGTATTGACGATAATAATGATCGTGTGCGGTCCCTTGTCCGTACCGATCGTCGAAAAACTGTCCCAGCGATAGCTGATGAACTGAATTTAGGAAAATCAACAGTGCACACTATGTTATCCGAACATGATGCATGGATCCTTCACCATGACAATGCACCTGCACATTCAGCATTGATTTTTCGGCAGTTGCTAGCAAAAAATTCAATTACAATCCTTGATCATCCTCCTTATTCGCCAGATTTCGCCCCCTGCGTCTTTTTCCTACTCCAAAATATGCATAAATAAGTTGAGGGATTATCACTGGGAAAATGCGGACATGATAAAGCAAGAAACGACGAGAAAACTAAAAAGCCTAACTGGCGAGGACTTCCAAGGGTGCCTTAAACAGTGGAAAAGAAGATGGAACAAGTGCATAGCAACAAATGGAGAGTTCTTTGAAGGGGATAAAATCGATGTAGACCAAATTTGCAAAATAAAATTTTTATGGTCTCAGGTCGCGTATTTATTGGACAGACCTCATATTACCTCGTTCATACGTAGTATTTCATTTTATGTGTGGCTGCCCTTGATTTACTCATGCCATTTACAGACATCATCAACGTTTAATTTTTCAAACTTATGCCAATCCCGGTTACTGATAAAATTTCCACCTCAAAAATCATCACATCGAATGACTATGAAAACTCCCTGCTTCGCAATCGTAGAACGTGGTAGAATGGCTGTCTAGCATGAAATCCCGCTTAACGGAACGACTCCGGCGCCTCGTTTCAAATGGCACCCATGGAATTCGGTGCGTGTTTGGGATGCCTTTGCGTCGGCGAAAGTATGGAGTTACCTTGCGTCAATAGCGAAATTTTCCCTCAAACTTGGCATTCTACCGGTTAAGATATGTTTTGGATGACCACAGCCTACAGTTCATCACAAAGATTTGCAATCCTTGTCACTTCCAACAAAACACCAAGTGACACCCGACGCCAGAGTAAGTTCCTCTTCATTTCCGCAAACTTTCCTTCCTCGTTAATGTATATATATACCACTAAGTTATTTATGTCCATTAAAAATTAAATGCATATCATTTGGATAATACATTTTTTGCACTAAAACGAAAAGTATAAATACATAATAAGTGAAAACGAGAACCTTTTTATTATCAATTAAAATCCATAACTTCTGAGTAAAGAAGATACTTCCACGTCATGGATGGATGGATCACAATTTAAATAACATTTATTATCTTTTCAATCTATTTTGCTTTTATAATAAAGAATAAATAGCCCTCTTATTTGTACACATCCAGCGTAAAATTTTGATTAAAAAAATACTATTTATTGAAAATTAGATACTTATTAAATTAATTATTCCTTTTTAAATTGATTCTTAAGCTTTTGAGGTCAAATCAGGTGCACAGTTTTATTTTCAACGAAATCTGGGATCAAGCATAAATTCAAGGAGTTATTCTTTCTCTGATTTAATATGATAAGTCAGTATATATCAGTATTTTTCAGCACGACCTCGGCACCTTAACATGTGCGCCTATAAAATGTTTAAGCTATAATTACAATATTCCCTGGCATTAATTATTTTGCTTTCCCCTTTAGTATCATGGTTTCCTTTGCCACCTTCAATACCTAAGCTTAAGAACCATCACATTTCTGTGGAATTATTTCTTTCACAAAATCTTATGAACAGCAAATGCTATTATAACATCTGGCCTAACCAAAATACCTAATTAAAATTTTCAATTTCATTATATCTATGGCTCTTGAGATGCTGCCTCGCCTACAACTTTGAGTGCTGCTAAAGCTTCGTTCCCACTGGGTATGATGTATTCAGCAGGGAGTATAAAACCATATCTTCCAGTATCTCTGAGCTCAATGGTATACGTATACTTTATTCTTGCAGATCCCTTCGCCCAATCATCAGAGCCTCCTGCAAGGAAATAAGAGGTGCAATTTAAGATTACAAGAGT
This sequence comes from Hetaerina americana, assembly GCF_022747635.1. Classification (NCBI taxonomy): domain Eukaryota; kingdom Metazoa; phylum Arthropoda; class Insecta; order Odonata; family Calopterygidae; genus Hetaerina; species Hetaerina americana. The sequence continues at coordinate 3,143,392 of NW_027286719.1, read as the reverse complement.
CATTAGGATAGCATAGTTTTTTTACATTGTAAATTAAGGTGCATACTTTGATCAAGTTAGTTATAAAAATACTGTATCGGAAATAAACAATTGCACAATAACAAAAATAAACTTACCTGATGCTGGGTAAAGAGTTGCAGCTGATGATCCGACAGTGTACGAGCCTCCTCCGACAGATCTAATTGCTTGAGCTATTTTTTGCCCGACGCTGTTTAAGTCACGGTAGTCAGGTGGTACTTTGCGATCATATCCCCAAGGGTATAGTATGTATTGGCCATAACTATGAAAGGTAATATAAGCCTGAAATACAAAAAAATAATTAAGTTTATAGGCTACGTTAAAATTTCTCCTAATTCCGCCTGTATGATTGGCACTCACTTGATTTAATCAACATGGAATTGCTAACCAATTCTGTCAAATTTTGCGTTTATGTGTTAAATTTAACTAAGCAATAAAATACTTGTTACGGTATGTTAAAAATCAGTACATCCGCGCTATATATATATATCGGGTCGCGGTAGTCTAGTGCGTAGAGCGTTGGACTGCTGACCGGAGGGTCCCGGGTTCGATTCCCGGGCAAGGCACTCTGGGCACCTGCAGCTCCACCCAAGCGAAAGTGATTTTCCGGGTACCAGGTCTTCCTGGGAAATCATAACCGGCATAGGGAAAGGAACTAGGCCTCCTACCCTGATGTGTGAATTTCACACGCCGTATAGGGCTTAGTACTGGGTGATCTCGACCATCGCCCACTAAACCGACCTTCGGGTTGATTACTGTGTTTATGGTTATGGTCTATATATGGTATGGTATGGTATGGTATCATATCCCCAAGGGTATAGTATGTATTGGCCATAACTATGAAAGGTAATATAAGCCTGAAATACAAAAAAATAATTAAGTTTATAGGCTACGTTAAAATTTCTCCTAATTCCGCCTGTATGATTGGCACTCACTTGATTTAATCAACATGGAATTGCTATATATATATAGTATATATTGATATATATATATATATATAATTGATATATATATATATATATATATATATATATATATATATATATATATATATATATATATATATATATATATATATATATATATATATCATTTTAAACCGCAAATTTTTCTACAGGAATTTTAGAAAAGGGTATATGACAGTTAATAAGCTAATCCCTAAAGAAGCTATAGATAGAAATAAATATTATTAATTTATAGTCTACTTAATGAATTATTATTATGAGGTAATCTACCGGTTAAGGTAGGTTTTGGATGGACACAACTACCAAATAAATATTTCGTTACTCCTGACAAAACACATCCCAGCAACCTAATCAAGTCCTTCATCTCTGTGTGCATACTTCCTCCCTTCAAGCCGTCCAATATCCCTATCCTATTCCTCCCCTTTCCTCGTTTACCTAAAATTTTCCCCTCCATTGCAGTCTTCAGCATCCCATCCCCCTGCCGACCAATATGCCCTTTTTCCATTTTTCCTGCCTCCTCAGGATTTCTCTCAACAAATCCCTCTCCTCGCCCACCATACCTGGTACTTCCTCATTTTTTTTCCTTTCGGTCCATTTCACCTCCATTCTTCTCCACACCCACATTTCAAAAGCCTCCAATCTACTTCTATCATCCTACTTCAATGGCCACGTTTCCGCGCCGTACATAACTACCCTCCATATCAAAGTTTTTACGAGTCTTTTCTTAACATCACTGCTCAACGTCCCTGTCATCAACTCCCTCCTCCTTGTGAAAGCCTCTAGAGCAATTCTTCTCCTTTTGTCCCTACTATTTTGACCTCGTTGGTCCAAAACACTTCGGCGCGGCAACGTGGTCTCTGAAACAGGATGGTAGAAGTAGATTGGAGGCTTTTGAAATGTGGGTGTAGAGAAGGATAGAGAAGGTAAAATGATTCGAAATGAAAACAAATGAGGAAGTGCTAGGTATAGTGGGCGAGGAAAGGGATTTGTTTGGAGAAATTATAGGGAGGCAGAAAAAGATGGATGAAGGGCGAATTGATCAGCAGTGGTATGTTGAAGACTGATAGAATGGAGAATAATAGGCAAACGAGGGAAGGGAAGGAACAGGATAGGGATGTTGGACGGGATGAAGGGAGGAAGGAAGTACTCTGATATGAAGAGGGACTGGATGTAGACAAGGTTGCTGGGTTGTGTTTTGTTAGGAGTCATAATATATTTATTTGGTAGTTATGTCCATCCAAAACCTACCTTAACCGGCAGATCGCTTAAAAAAATGAATTAACTACCTTCACACTCTGTCCTTTGGACTTCACGAAATTTGAAATCGCCGCCGTCTCAGGCTCTGAGAATGCATTCCTGCCGGCATATATCTCACGGCAAGGGTCACGACTCGAGCCAGCACCTCCCCATCGGTAGCCGAAATTACGGTTAAGATCCGTCCCGGCGCAGGAACCCTTATGGGCGTCATGTCGGTTTTTCCGCCATAGTCGATCTTGTGAGTGTGAGTGCTCGTATCCATCAGGGTTAGCTATTGGTAAGAAATACCAATCCAATGATCCAAGAGTTGATTCTTTGCCATTGAAGTGCATATCATGATTTTCAACGAGCTCTTTCAAGGCAAACGACACCGATGCCGGCGATATCCATTCCCTGGCATGAATACCTGGATATTGGAAAAGATTATTTATGGTTCATTATATCGAAATGAATTAACATGATGGCATAGTCTCATTACATTATTTGGGCAACAGGATCATTTTGATCCTATTACCCAAATTTCTTTTTAAATGTTATCCCAATTGTCAGCTTATTATTTAAAATATTTCCTTAATAATAGCTAATTTTAGAATCATCAATAGAATGATGGAGTAAATAGAAAAACGATTATTCAGGGTAGGGCTGTCCAAGATGTCCAATAATTCGTACGAGTTACTTTAATTTACTAAAACAACTACGCAACTACCCGTGTAACGGGCGGAAAGAAACTAAGAAACCTATTTTAACGATTAATTGACATGTCTGGTGCAAACATTTGTGAAAATGTGTACAAATCAGTAGTAAATTATAAGTATCATAATGTAAAACATATAATACGGGTGGTGACCTAACACCCCCCACCACACACCCTTTTGGCGGCTTGCGGGGTATTATGTAGATGCAGATAATTTCACCAGAGTTCAAATATAGCTTATATGAAAATGAGAAAGGTATTCATTTAATAATAGAAATCAAAGAGAGTAAATATCTAAATGTGAATATTGAAATAAATTTAAATGAAAAAAAACAGAAATGGATAAATATGGATCAGAGTTTTGATATCGCACCATTTCTTCAAAATCTGGACCATAAGTAAAAAAGGAACTCGAGAACATTGATTCATCGATTAAGGAATGTCTTAGCTCTGATGTTATGGAGATCGCACGTGCAAGTACTGATTACGTCATAAATGTGTAAGTAGAAGCGAAACAAAAACATATTTATCTTCGATATTTTTCAATGTTGGATCCGTGGATAGTTTAGGGAGCGTTGGACTGCTGACCGGAGGGGCCCATGTTCGATTCCCGGGAAAGGCACTCTGGGCAACTGCAGCTCCACCCAAGCTAAGTGATTTTTCCCGATTAAGCCCGTCGGGCTTAGTACCGGGTGAACTCTACCTTAACCTACCAAACCGACCTTCGGGTTGATTACTGTGTTTATGTGTATATATGTGTGTGTGTGTGTATATATATATATATATATACACATTCAAACACGAAATCCCGCCAAACGGCGAATAAATACTCATATATACAGAAACAGATATAAGGAAAAGGGATAGGAACACATATAAAGGACGAACACAATAGAGGTGGGGAAGGCGGAATCGAACGGATCACAAGAGTAAAAATATTTCCTCAACCGGGACTCGAACACCGGATCTTTCCACTTGCCGGGCGGATGCTATTAACCACTTGAGCTATCGAGGATAGTCAATTTACCCTGAGATCCGTGGGTCTAATATGTCGCCAAGCGCCCCGATTCTTTCAGCCAAGAGATGGCGTCAGGGGGCTGTTTCACCCACCAAAGGAGAAATAGACAATACACAAGGAAAGGAAAGGACAGAGGGTTAGAATTCATACAACATCATACAGGAAAGGAACAGTGCGTTTCGTGGCACGCATAGCCAGAAGAAAGAGATGAGCCACATTGGCCAAATACACATTCAAACACGAAATCCCGCCAAACGGCGAATAAATACTCATATATACAGAAACAGATATAAGGAAAAGGGATAGGAACACATATAAAGGACGAACACAATAGAGGTGGGGAAGCATATATATATATTTATTTATATATATTGATATTTAGATGATGCACACCCTCCACCTCCAACGTACTTATGGCCACCATCGACGTTAATTCCTTCTATACCCCTATTCTCAATGCAGAAGGCTTGTCCTCTCTTATTTTTCATCTATTTTTTTCTCCACGCCCTCCAGCCCAGCGCCCTTCGACCGAATTTCCAGCCACTTTCTTCCTGACAAAAAAACGCATTTTTGTTTCAAAATTGTTTCTATTATAAACCAAAGGCACAGTGATGGGAACGAGGATGGCGCCATCACGCGCCAATCTCTTCATGGGTCACCTTGAAGAGACTCCTTTCACAGCAACCCCTCCAACCTCTTTTCTGGCTCCGCTGCATTGACGACATTTTTATTCTGTGGACACTCGGCACTGAGTCTCTCAATAATATTTTATCGGTCTGAAAATCTTCTTTACGGTGAAATTCTCTTCCTTACTGACATCTCACTTCACAATAAAATATTCACCACTTTACTACATATCAAAGCCACTAACCATCAGCAATACCTACACTTCACTAGCTGTCACCCTTCTCACACGATTTCTAACTCTCTATTTATCCGCAGACACCTAATTTAAAACACCACAGCCACCCTCAACAATTACCTGCACAAACGCGGCTACACAGAAAAGCTCCAACAGAATAAAATCCACCGCTGCACCCGACCACACACACCACAGAAAAACAACCCCATATCTTACACAGGACTCAACCTGTGCAACACCTTTCTCCCCGGATCCCACAGACTGAAAACCTTAATTAAAGAACTGCTTCTTATTTTAGACGACAATGGCACCACCTCATCCTTACTGCCCCAATGCTCCTCTCTCGCATGCAGACGACCCCTTGATCTCAAAAACCCTCTAAGATCCACCAACGTTTTGGCTCCCCTCCCCCGTCGTCATATTTCCCCCACTTGCAACTACCCCCGATGCTACACATGTCTGCTTATCTGATGATATGCTGATTATGATCTGCTCCCCTCTCCCCAAATCCCCTCATTGCCCCCTCACCTCGTTCCCGCGTCAAATTTGACACTATCTCATGTTTGCATGAGAAATATTTAAAATGGTTTTATTCTATTCTTTGTGCTTTACATATGTCTAGAATATCTGAAAAGATTTCATTTTACTCCGTAATGGAAAATTTCTATTACGGAGTAAAAGCATTCACATTTTCGCATCAGAAACGCCTTCTACAACGCGAAGGAATCGTTGACTCAGAGCATGCTTAATATAATCCACCCTCGGAAGTCACATCAGCATCGTGGACATCCTAGTTTACCCCAATCTATCTTCCATGGCATGGTATTGAAAGAAAGTTCGTTAACAGTACGCGAAGACAATTGGAGACGGAGCCACATCAGGTTATATTTCCCCACTCCGATGTCATTCTCTGATTTTGTGAGAAGCATATAAATAGATTTTTTAGTTCTATGTCTAATCCAAGGTTTTATTTGGTTCCTTTTTAAGTGGAACATGATGGAGTAAGCAATGTAATTGGGTATCGAAAAATATGGATGCTGGCCGAAAAACGTCAGTTTTGTCAGCCGAACTAATATTATCCCCCTGGGGAAAAAATGGAGTAGTAAATTTAATATGGCATCATTAGAGTAAAGTAGAGAGTTATTTGGTCTTAAAATACTATTTAATTATTTGTATCGTGATCATAAATAAGAATGCTGTAGGCTTTGGTCATTCCGACTCAGTTTTAAACCAAACTTATTTATGTGAAAGTTAAATATTTGTACTCCATAAAGAGTTGATCGCGCTCCCAAATAATATGGCTCTCATAATACACGAATGATTCTGGCCGTTGTAGTAAGAGTACGTTTCGCCTATACGCGGAAGGGGCAAGAGGAACAGGAAAAGGGGTAGGCTTGGATAGGTATATGCGCATCAGGCGTCATGCGCTGACTTCGGTTCTGGCGAATGATGCCCACTGAGGGTGTGCATTTCATAGGCACATTACCAGATGTAAACAAGCTCACCTACTTTGTCGTGGGACAGGTACTCTCCCCTTTCTTTAATCTGTCCCATCTTCCTCATGCTAATAAGCATTGACTTCTCCATTATTTGAAAGGGACTAGGTTCAACTACACAGTAGATGGACCTAGTCCTAGGGTGTCAGGCTAAATACATCGCGAACTAAATACAATACACTTGGCTCATGGCTAGGCGCCCAAGGTAGCTAAAATCTCTCCACAGGCATTTGATGTGAGTTAGAGGATCAGTTTCTTAGTTCAGGAACTGACACCATATGGGTGACAAGATATGAATTTTACGGGCCTACTTTCACACACTCAGATTCGCCACATTCAATTGATATTTTTGTTTCAACACCCCGCATGTGTATTGAGTAATAATATACATACCTCCGTCAATCCATATTGCTTTCTTCCCTGTGCTACCTGCAGGTGAAATTTTAAGGACTTTAAGTGGTCGACCCTCGACAGAGCTTCCAATTGTCATCACACTGCAGAGTCTTGGATACGTTTGAGCTAGGAAATCCATGTATCCATGCATGTCAGACACGCGGTGGTAGCTGTGCCAGGTCATTCGGTGACCTAAAACAGAGTAAACACATTTTGATTCATGAGAATATTTCTGCACAAGGAAAAAATATTTAAGGCAATACATTTTTAGACCAAAATAGCAATAGAAAGATAATTAATGGAACTCTTTCAGGTCTCAAATCTTGTTTCTCTGATATTTCATTCTATGAGATACTTATGACCATGCTTACGGAAATAAATAAAAATTGCAGTATCCAGCTAAAGATTGCCTACAATTTATCATTAAAATTTGTTGTTTTTTATATATCTTTAAAAAAATTTCTCGAAATCGCAATATAATGCAAACGTCTTATTTATCTTCACAAAAAAGGAAACAATATTTACAATAGTCTAAATCTTTATAATATTATATGTATATATAATTTATATATATATATATTTTTTATTAACATAAAAAATGCATATTTATATATCCAACGCAAATTGGGAAAAAACATTCATGCCTTTTGTACAGATGATGCCATAGATTGGGTGCATACAATACGTAAAAGCTTCCAACCAACATTTACTTGTGGAAATGTGACCGCATAAAAATAAAAGTTTTTGCATTTCCTTCAATTTTTAAATATCTTTACAAATTAAATACGCTTTTAAATAAAAACCTTCTGGTTACATCACACGCAATAAAATTTTCTCTCTAATCAACGAATTGGTTGACTACCTGTCAATCAATGGAAATGCAATTATGCAAATCTAGTTCGTTACAAAATGGCTACTTCGACGTGCTAGATTTATTTAAGCTACTCGAAGAATTGACGGGCGATCTCCCCGAGCATCAATTGGTGAAATATTAAGTCCCTTAACCTGGTTGGACGATTGTTATGGCGGGCCGTCGTATCACCCTCAAAATCAAAGATGTAGTATTTTATGGTAATCCATAACAGAAATCCAAAGGTATGCAATGGCATCTTGGAACTCTACAAACCTAATTAAAAGAGATGCTGAATGGCTTACTGATGCCCGGATATCGGAAAAAAGAGTCAAGAATCGGCACAGGAATTCGGACAGAATAGCTGCTTTTCCAGGTCTTCATTGAAAAATTGTCCGTAAGGCTATCATTTTTTGAGGAGAATTGCTGTCAAAATAAATCGTTCGTGAGGAAAAGAAGACGTTGGCAATGATTAAAATAATGTAGAACATCACAGAAAGCTACCGATTTGCCTTACTTCCCGGAGCATTTATTAGAACAGGATCTCTTCCATTTTGCCAGCGAATTTTCTGCTTTTACCATTATGGAATAGCCTCCGTCTTTGAGACTCGTCCACTTGTAAAATCGATTGACATTAAATTCCCACAGCTCTTACGTATCGTTTGAATCTTTTTCAACATAAAAATACTTCTGATTCCTGGAAATCGGTAAAACTCTCCTCGTTCAGCTCCTGCCAATATTTTGATGGTTTAAGCGATTGTCTTGGTTGCAATTCGATCCAACGTAAAAGGAAAAAATTACTCTTTTGGAATTAGTATTAAATCAATGAGTACGTCCAAAAGAATTTCAAAATTTCTGTCTACAGAATCTAGATCTTAGCATCGTCGCATACAAGCTAACTTATACACATGTGCCTATTTTAGTCGCATTAATTAAAAATCCTTAGTTTAGGGAACGTGCTAGCCGAGTGAATAGGACGATGGGCTACTGAGGAGAGGGCCCTGATCCGACTACCTCTGGGAACCTTCAGCTGCACCTAGGCTGTGTGCTGTTTTGAGCACCAGAACTTCCTGAGGAACCATTGGTGGAACAGGGAGAGGAACTTCCCCCCCTGCCCTGACATGTGAATTTCACACACCCTTCCGACTAGCACTAGGTGATCTCTACCCTCGCCTATCAAACCAACCTTCTGGTTGACAACCATTTGGTGTTGTTAGTTTGTTATTTTTTTCCATGTTAGTCACTAAAATGATGGCATATGCAGCATAATCAAAACCACATAACAATAAACGGTGTTAGTAACAAACAGTTCATATCTCTCTTTTTACTCTGAGTTATTGCTTTTATTTTCTTTGCTGTTTTTACTATTATTTTCCGTTGAATTGGTGAATGCGTCTAAAATAGTGGAGACACAGAAGTGCCTATCCAATATTTTCATAGTCAACCGTCATTTACACGAAGAATTATCGTCACTTAGAATGAAAAAATATGTCATAGTGATTTCACCAGAAAGAGAACGTCTAAGGTTGACGTTAAAAGAGGAGGGCGAAAACTAGAGCAGATGGAACAGTTTACGTATCTCGGAAGTGTTTTGGATCAAAATGGTCAAAGTAGTAGGCACGTAAGGAGAAGAATTGCGCTAGGCAAAGAGGCTTTCACAAGGAGGGGTTGATGATAGGGACGTTGAGTAAGGATATTAAGAAAAGGCTCGTAAAACCTTTGTTGTTGAGCGTAGTTATGTACGGCGCGGAAACATTGTCACTGAAGCAGGAGTAGACTCGAGGCTTTTGAAATGTGGGTGGGGAGAAGGATGGAGAAGGTGAAATGGAACGAAAGAAAAACAAATGAGGAGGTGCTAGTGGGGTAGGGATTTATTGGGGGAAAAGTTGTAAGGATGCAGAAAAAATGCGTGCAAATCATATTGATTGGCAATGTAGCGTTGAAGACGGTGTTAGCGGAAAGGAAATTAGGAAAATGAGGAAGGGGCGGGGATAGGATGAGGATGTTGGACGGAATGAGGGGAGGAAGGTAATGTACGGAGATGAAGAGGAGCCTGATGTAGAGTAGAATGTTGGGTTGTGTTTTGTTAGGAGAAACAAAGTATTTATTCGGTGTTTGTGTCCATCGAAACCCTACCTTAATCGGTAGAGTACCTAAATAACTCCTCTTTGGTCTGAATTGTTTCTTCATCCTTCGTGACTTCTATCTGCTTCCATGCCTCTCGGAAAGTCCATTCTCTTCCTTCCACTTCTCCACCACTCCACCTAATATTGTCCCTTCTATCTTCGGCATCCTGGCTCATTACAGTGCCTCGTTCATCCACTTTTTCACCTTTTTCGAATTTATTCATCAACTTGCCCTGTTTTCCTCATTTTTTAAATCTTATTCATGCATGTTCCTAACCATTTGATGAAAATTTCCTGCGATGTGGTCCCCATGTATTCGTTCGTACGTTAAACCACGCGCAAAGAAATGGTGGATTAGGAAAAGAATTTCATTGGCGAAAGAAGTATTCGCGAGAAGAAGAGAATTGACGGCAGGTAAACTGAGTAATGATGTGAAGAAATGATTAGTAAAAACTCTGTTTTTGAAGCTGGAGGACGGGCGTAGATTTGGTGGCTTCTGAGATGCATAAATAGAGAAGAATGGAGCAAATGAATGGGGCAAAGAGCAAGGCAAACGATAAAGATTCGATGGATGAAGAAAGGAAGTTGCCAGAGGAAATGCGAAAGCTGTAGACATGTTGATGGAAGGGAATGTTAAAATGTAGCGGGATACTGAAAGCCAAACTTGATCTAAAAATTTAAGTTAAGTAGCGTAGAAGAAAGAATATTATGGGATTTGTTAAACAGCATGAATGCAGAAAAAACGACGAATTGAAGAAAGAAATAATTTAGAGCAAATGGAAGGCCATTCCCGTGAAACTTGGAAATTAATAGTCATCAGAGACCGTACAAAGTCTCTTTTACGTATTCTGTGCGAACTGGTGAGATCTGGCGGCCATGGCGTTGACTATAGCCCTGCTCACTGAGCCCAATTAGCCGTCTGCGCTTGGCGGATCGTCGAGCTGTGCGTATAGTGCCAGTTATGTTAGTTCCTGTTATTCTCGTTTTTACTGTTTGTCGAAAATGGAAATTGACAAAATCACGGAGCAACGACTTGGCATCAAGTTTTTTGGTGAAATGCGGTAAAAGTTTTCGAGAAATGACTGAAATGTTGACAGCTTTATACGGTGATAATGCTCCGAAGAAAATATCCGTTTCCAAGTGGATTAAGCGTTTTAAAGATGGCCGACAAGACGCCAAGACGGATGACGCAAGGCCGAGACGACCTTCAACCATCTGTGTTGACGATAATAATGATCGTGTGCGGTCCCTTGTCCGTACCGATCGTCGAAAAACTGTCCCAGCGATAGCTGATGAACTGAATTTAGGAAAATCAACAGTGCACACTATGTTATCCGAACATGATGCATGGATCCTTCACCATGACAATGCACCTGCTCATTCAGCATTGATTTTTCGGCAGTTGCTAGCAAAAAATTCAATTACAATCCTTGATCATCCTCCTTATTCGCCAGATTTCGCCCCCTGCGTCTTTTTCCTACTCCAAAATATGCATAAATAAGTTGAGGGATTATCACTGGGAAAATGCGGACATGATAAAGCAAGAAACGACGAGAAAACTAAAAAGCCTAACTGGCGAGGACTTCCAAGGGTGCCTTAAACAGTGGAAAAGAAGATGGAACAAGTGCATAGCAACAAATGGAGAGTTCTTTGAAGGGGATAAAATCGATGTAGACCAAATTTGCAAAATAAAACTTTTATGGTCTCAGGTCGCGTATTTATTGGACAGACCTCGTATATTGGTAGAAATGCTTGAATAAATTATGCTTCCATCGTCTAGAATTATATTCTAAAATATGTATCCAAAAATATTAGAGAGTTATCACCAATGTTCGCTCCAGTCGAAGCCGAAAAAAGTGATGAACTGCATGTAACATGTAAAAAAACACTGAAGCTGCTGCATTTAGAAAAAATCATGGGCACCTGAAATTGCAATCATACGTGTAAGTTGCCTTCGGTTGGGAGAGAAGATAAGAATTATCGTTAACACTACTCAAACAGATTATTCGCCGACTAGGGAGACTGCATTTATTATCGAGAATGAATGAATCATTAAATTACGCATACGGCTAGCTTTATGAAGCCATTCTAGAAAAAAATCGATTCGCTAATTGAGCCAAGTGCAGGGAAAAGCTGCCCGAATCGTGAGAAAACTGGCACGGGAGAAGACCAAATGGCGCACTCTCTAACCGGGGCCGGTGTACCCTGGAGGCTCAGGATTACACTCGACGTTGGGGAAAGCCCAGCACCACATGAAAATAAGATACGAGAAAGAGAGTAAAATGTCTACATTCAATGATACAATTACCCTCGCACTATAAACGCTCCTTGCACAGAGGGTCGCGCATGAGCATTCATTACGACAGCAAATTAGTATCATCCTCCCTTTTAAAGGCTTCTTCCAACATGTTTTCTCTGGCTGGTGCCCCATTGGTCGGACGTCCCTCCCTCTTAGAATCGTGGGGGCATTGCAAATACGTAGATATCTTCCCAGGGGTGCCTGTTCCTCACGGCGTATTTGCAGGAGAGCCCTGTCGTGTGCTGGGTTGGTGAAGGAAAAGAGAGTCTAACAAGTAATCATCGGGAAGAAGAAGTTGATAGTGTAAAGGATCAATTAGGGAAAGTGATTGGGGGCGTTTTTTGGAGGAAACGCGTGATAATGATGGGGAGACTGGGACACTTCGGTGGAAAAAGAAAGAAATGGGAGTGGGGCACGGAGTATTGTTTAGTAAGAAGCAATGATATTGTGGGAAAACGATACAGATTTTCAGGAAAAGTGGTTTAAATATGAGCAAAATCTGGTTTAAACAAAAAACATATGTATGCGGACATAGAAAATGCCTGCAACAACAGTTAGAGTTATATTAGTCATAAAGGATATGGTCATCAGTCTATCTGAGGGACAAATATATCAATTTGCACAGTTTCTGGGCAGATGATGCCGAATGAGATAATGACTTAAGAGAGAGATAGAGCAAGGAGAGGGACGCGGCTGCAGTAGAGGGTGGCCGTTGGCGGGTCGGATTCATTCGAATGATTTAGGCTATAAAACAGAAAGAAATATTTTTCTCAGAATGGTACTGAAATAAGATATATTTTGTTTTTTAAATTTCCCTGTAAATTATTCATTATATAATGTTCTGTCGGTTTCTCTACTTTGTTCTCCAACGTTTCTCGTCCTATAACGGGGAGAATTATCAAGGAGAGATCAAATTCAAGTCAAATTCAAAGAACTGCGGCCAAATTCAAAGACCTGCGGACACATTCAAATAATTGCGAGATATGCCGCGACAAGGCCGTGACTCGCGATGCCGGGTAAAGGCGAATGATTTTTACACCCTAAAATTTCTGCATTTTAATATCTAATGTATTAAATACCTCTGGAACAACGTTTTCCACACCTCTGTGTTTAAAACGTTGTTCTAAACCTGGTGGTCTGCGACGCTACGCGCACGACTACGAATATCTGTGACTTTGTAGGCACGGTATTTCGACATAACGTCTTGTTCCTTTGAAGCCCCTAAATTTTCGGAGTGTGCGAGGACGCCTCGACAGCCTAACGGGCTAAAATCCTCGGTCAGCTGTAGAGGGATCCAGATTCGCATCCCGGTCAATGCAAATAATTTTTACACTTTGAAATTTCCGTATTGATGATACCACTAAAATTGCAAGGATCTATCATACCATACCTAAGGACAGTAAATAATTTAGGCTTAACCATAAATGAAACATTATCTTGGACTGATCATGCAATTGCTATCTGCAGAAAAATTAACTCATCCCTGCATTCACTGAAAAGGTTAAAGCACATTGCTCCCCCCTCCTTAAAGATGCTTCTTGTTTCCTCTCTTCTCATACCCCACTTTGATTACTGTGATGTAGTATACCAAGACCTTTCAGGCGAACTAAAAACCAAACTCCAGAAGACCCATAATTCCTGTGTGCGGTTCATATGTGATCTTAGGAAGTACGATCATATTTCCGACTCATTTAATAGAATATCCTGGTTAAAGCTAGAAGGCCGCAGGCATTTACATATTCTTTCACTTCTCTACGGAATACTTTCAAAGCACACACCTGAATATCTATACAAAAACTTCCTCTTCATCAACTCAATCCACAACAGAAATACCAGGGGTAATAATAAACTTCTTGTCCCACACCATCGCACGGAAATCTATCACAAATCTTTTCATGTTACAGCATGCCGTCTGTGGAACTCTCTCCCAGATGACATAAAAAACTCTTCATCAACAACAACATTTAGAAGAGCACTTCACAAGTTCATTTTCCTCAGGTACTTAACCAGTATCCCTCCGTCATTCCACTCAGCTGTTATACAGATCACTGTGTCTACTTTGTTTTTTACTTTACTTTTTGTTTTGTCATCTCAAGCGGTAGGAGTTTGCATAATTATTTTTAGAAACATCACGCTTCTCATTACTCCGCATGTGTTGTCAATGTATTTAATTTCTCCAATTCAATTTCAGTAACTTAATAATATGTATACTCTGTAAAAATGATTGTTACAATGTACATGTATCTTTCCTCTATTTAATAGGGTTTTCGCAGGTTTTTCACACCCCCCTTCTCTTCGTGGGTGTTTTTCCTGCGTGGGTTTTTACTAGTTGAGCAATGCCACGCTCTCCCTAGATTTTCCCACAAACCTCATTCTTTGCTTAGACTTTCCTCATTTTATTGTACTCTATCTTCACTGTCATTTAATTTGAGTACTTGAAGGAGTATTCTTAATTTATATATGTATATGTATGTATGTATGGGTGTGTATGTGCGTACTTATGTATGTATTTTATGCATGTGTATGAATGCATGTATGTATGTTTTATGTGTGTATATGTATGTGTGTGTGGATATGTATGTATATGTGTATGTATGTGTATGTGTGTGTCTATATATATGTATATACTTTTTTCTTTTCGATGTGCAAATTTGGATTAATGAATTTATGTCTATCTCTATGTGTTTATGTTTAGATTTGAATGTAACTGTAAGTTTAAATGGCTAATATAATATGTATATGACGATGGGTTAAATGGAAGAAGGGACCATTTGGTCTCAATTTCGCCCAAATAAAGACCACTATCTATCTATCTATCTATTGATGCACATGGGCTATCAGTCAGAAACATACGCATAATAGGATACAAAGTAAACCTCCTCCTTGAGGTTGCTGGCAAAGGAAAGTGATGTTTTTAGTATTCCGTCCAACTCTCAAAACTGTTTGGGCTGTGGGTAATACGAGGGCGTTGAGTCCGACTGAAGGGTTCATCTTAATGAGTGCTCCGACGGCATGAAAACTCCTTATGGATTTCTAGTAGCTGGGCATTTTATGAGCTTCCTCGGATTACAACAAACAAGGCATTGATTTTTCTCCTATGTTATCTGTGAACTTCTGCTTCATGTAGAGAAGCGATAGTAAATTGACCTAATCGGAACTCTTGACGTACTAAATAGAATGCTGCCTTTCTTCCAGCTGCCATTCTTCCTTTCCATCTTAAGAATCAAGCCCTAGGAACTGAAACTGCCAAGCCTTTCCCCAACCATGCATATACAATATACTCGTCTCATCCCAAATGACTCCGGTTTCGGTTTCCGCCCACCATCTCCTACTGCAAATCCCTCGTATCGGACCCATCTCTACTTTAAGTAGTCTTTCACTGAAACAATTAGCGACTATTTAATTACAAATTGGCAACTTTCCAAGCAATAAAATTTAATACGACCGGTTTCAGTGCAACTTTATCATCATCAGGTGTTATCACAAGTTACCCCTGATGATTATGTAGTTACATTGAAACCGGTCGTATAAAATTTTATTTTGGGGAAAATAGCCAATTTTTAATTAATCATGATATTCTAACATATCACGCCTGAAACATCTCTCTTTTTATAAGTAGCGACTAGTCACTCGGCTTCCTTTCCCATCCGGTATTCCTAACCACATCCCATTCACACTTCACCACAACACAGTAATCAACCCATCGCAAAAGACACCACGTTACTGTGGACGCCCCACCCTCACTCCCCGACCCCCCATTCACGGTCCTCCCCGCTCTACTCTCTCATTTCATTCGCATCCGGAATGTTCTCTCTTTCGGCAGAAACACTATCAGAAAACCAAAGTTTGACAGTTAATTACACATTGCCGACCCCGGTGGCGGCACGGTAACACCCTCGCCCGCCAATCCAGAGGTCGCGGGTTCAAGTCCCGCCTAAGTGGGTGTTCCTCCACCTAGGACATGGATGTTTGTGATTGTCTTCATTGTAATATGTGGGGATTAGGTGAAAAATGGGACCATGAAGTCTCAATCTCACCCCGATAAAGTCGTTAAATAAATAAATAATTAAGAAAGAACGAAAGGATATGTTTCCCACGGACTCTATGAGAAACTCGGCATTGAGTTATTCAATATAAACTCATTAAGACTGAGAGGATCGGTGCCCGTTAATGACGTTTTCATCACCGCGAACAACAGTGAGAAATCCATATCGAGTTTACTGCGAGATGCGCTCAAGGCCCTCTCAATGCATTCGTGCACATCCAGAGTGATGAACTAAAGTGGTATTTGAAATATATTTCCACAATATTTCACTATCTCCAGTCCAAAATGGTGATTTTTTTCATATGCTCAGACGATCACAGTTAACACTCAAGGTCGACAAATAAATCGGAATGCGCTCTTCATCGCTTTGGATCAGACTGGCTCGGGATTGCATTATCGAATTCCAAACTATGAGTATTCACACAAAAATGAAACGCCTCAGGCTCTGCACTGCTCAGTCTCAGGCTCTTCGGCGCCGGCTCCTTTGAATAAGGCAGTTCAGACTCTTAAATATGGCGTTCACGAGGAGGCTCGAATCTCCGGTTGATCCTCACCCTGGAGAACAATCGGCTGGATCAATGAAATTTTACTGTATTTAAAGTTACTTGCATTTCAACGAAGGACACCCTGGCATAGGAAAAATATGTATTATCAATCGGATAGCATTTGATAGATGAGGTAAACGGAAACCCACGTAAAATTATCACTGAAAACGATCTCATTATTTATTTGTCACACAAATTGATACCATTTTCTCATGGGCGTTAGCTAAAATCCACATCTAGATAAGACCATGGAAGCTTATCTGTATCTAGATATTGGGTTTTAGACATATAGAGGAACATTTGCTAAGAGGACCATTTGTAGAGTAAAATGTGTAGAGAAAGTTTGTACTATTGAGTGGAAAATTTTGAGAGGGTGATTATTGACAGTTTATTACACATTTAAGAGTAATCACAATGATGTTAGCACAGTAAAACAAATAGTACACAAGACAATTAATTAATCAACTTTTGGCACGTCTCACCATCTGTGAACCTGCAGCAATGCCAAATAGAATTGTACACCTCACCTTTCCTTGAAACATATTTTGCTGAAAACAAAGAAAATATATGATACCAGTTCACAAAGTTTTAAAATAAACCACATTCTCAACACTAACGTATTCTTTGTAACTCTTCAAAATATTCCGATTTGATTTATGCTTCGGGAAAAATATTAATTCTGAATGAATTTGAAAATCTAAAAGATAGTCATATTATTCTTTTCCCCGTTGAAAAATTCACCTTTTAGCAATTCCTCATAAGGCAGGAGAATCTAATTTAAATTGGCGAGCAATAATTCAGGTTGTTAGTTCTCTTTCACTAAGTATTATTTAGTGGATACATTTCATATTAATAACTGATATTAAATACATAAGTACATACTTATTGCTATCATTGCTCAATTAAGTGACTGATCACTTTGAAAAACACTTCCTCGAAAAGTTCTTCCAAAGCAAAGCAAGAAATTATAGCATGTTAATATTTGAATGACTCTCCATTCTCGGGATGTCACCGCGTAGGTTGTTTTTCTGACAACAGTTTCGCCCGTGTTTCAACGAGCGTCTTCAGGTCGAAGGGACGAGCATATTCGACCTGAAGATGCTCGTCGAAACACGGGCGAAACTGTTGTCAGAAAAACAACCTACGCGGTGACATCCCGAGAATGGAGAGTCATTCATCTGAACGCCGCGAAAATCTACGATCCCATGTTAATATTTTGTTAGAGGGGACCAAATTATTCAAAGCGCAGGTATTGGCAATCAAAGTCTCTGTTTATTAAGCCTACCTTTTATCTGTTTTTACGTAAAGAGAAATCCTCTGACCTTTTCGTCCTTCCAAAAGGAGCATTTCCGCTTCCGATAAAACTGGGTTTTCCTTTTGTATGGCATCTTGAAGGTTGTTTATCACAATGGCATACTCAGCTCTGATTTTTCTCAGTTTCTGCTTCACATCTTGAACCTTATCTGACTTGACCATCACATCAACCGTCTTCTTATGACTCACAATTCCTGACCACAAGTCCACATCTGTAGAAATGAAAGTAAAAGAATGTTTTAAATACTGATATTAACCTTTTATAAATTTGATTTGTAGTTTTAAAGCTGTAATGTCGTACACATATTTTATGTGTACAACAAAATTCAAAGAAACTGCGGGAGATTAATGCATTGAGAAAGAAAGTACATAATTTGTGATGAACATTAGACTTACGCTAACAACAACTTATGAGTTGGCGCTGCATATCCCTATGAATTACCTCGCATTTCTCATAAGCAATTTCTCACACCATTTCTTTTCCTCTTACCTCCAGAAATTCCTGGATACCTTTCAGCAATAACGTAGCACACGAATGCGACAAGGCTGTGAGTACGCGGGTCGCATTGGTGTAAGTGGCCTCAATTTCTTGGAACATAAACCAATGTTAGTTTTACTCAGATACCTTTTTGACACCGCTCTTAGATTTCCCGTCCCTGAACTCAATTGTAGTTTCCTTCAGAGCGGAGTCTCCCTTTGTTAAAATTTCTAAATATCACTTTTGAACTTAAATGAAAAATATTTGGTTAGTGTTCCATATTTTAATTGTGCATAAGGAAACGCCTAATGAATGTACCTGTGGGAAGTATTATAATAAATAAAATAGGCGCATAAAATTAGAGGTGCATGAATTTAATGTGGAGGGGATCTTAGAAACTCAAATACGTTATGTAGTATTATTACGTGTGAGACCCATTAGAAACATAAATAAGCGGGTGTGAAGAATAACTTTATGTTCAAAACCAGGTTACACCAATTCTAGGAAGTCTTCCCTCTGAACTAGCTTAGCGCTTGCGTTAATGGTCTTTGGGTCATAGAGCCCATCTGACAGACAGACGGGTGTGTTCCACAAGGGATCGAGTCCCCGAAGTAGAAATCCAGTGCACTAACCACCACACCAACCCGATCCCTAGGCATTTATTTTGTTGGAATGTTGAGCTTAATATGACTAGTTTTCCCCTGTGAGTTTTTCGTTGATGGACACAATTCAAACCCTGTTTTTATAATTATATCTTTTGTAATAAGATACCAAATTCAGTAAGGCAATGCGGTGGTGGTATGACCTCACCGTAAGAATAACTCTTCATTAGCGTATGTATTACCATTAAAATATTAAAGTTCAAACTGCAGTATGCCGCCGCGCTTTACTGGCTGTAAACTATTGACGTTGATTTGAAAAACTCAACCGGTAATAAAAATCGGCCACGATAATTTCTACGTAAAGAATATAATATTGTGCACTTTAAAAATTAGACGATAGAATTTTGGAAAAAAATTCCAAGGAAAGCGTAAACAAACGTATGGAACAAATAAATCACGTAATTATATTATATCCTTGTGTAAAAAATATGTGCTTGCTGTTATGGCCACCCTGCTAAAATGTAAAAATAGCTGTGAAACTAAATATATCTCACCACCTTTATATTCTTCGAATTCAATTTGTTGCGACAGTAAGCACTTAAAAGCATTGTCATCTACTCAAGCTGTGAATGAAAATGACGAATCTATCCAAATAATGACAAATAGATACATTTTCATCCACATCCGCCCTTCTGCGCTGTTCGCATGGGTGCAAACGCATGTTCTAAACTTGTGAAATAGTCGACAAAATGCAAAATTGAACATAGTAAGTACTATGCTCGAAGATAAGCATCAATTGGTGACGCTGGAAAATTAAATGCCTCTCAAAATGAACTCGTATTTGCAGTGAATGATACGGCATTCTTGGTATTTATTGAGCAAATCCAGAATAATGTAATCCGCTGACACAAGGCAGCGGTACACTTGATTGACAGCGGATTGTCATTGACTCTGGACACTGATGAAAGAAACGCAATCTTGAAGAGCTCCAAGGAAGCTTAATCACACATGGATACTTAATGCTCCACAATCTCATCAGTCAATAACGCGTTTGCATGCCTCGTCACCAACTTAATCAAAACACTGACGTTTCCGCGATGCCTCTTCGTAAGGAGTTCGCGTCATACATTCCTAAGTTCAAATGGAAAAGAAAATGGATTGAGTTGCCTCCTTGAAAAGTCGTTATTGACGACCGAAATAAATGTAACTACATTAGATGACTACGCATTCCATCCCACTTCATAAAATCACTGTCTGACGTAATTATTTGGAAAGGTGCGTATTACCTGGAAGATTCTACCCTCCCCTATATTGTGGGGAGGAATAAAATATTTATTTAAATTACTGGTAAGAGAATGTTATCGATAATATGACTAAAGACGCCACCATGCCACCACTGCTTTTCAATTGGATAATGATTTCGCGTAAACATTTGTTTCTACATGTTAACCAATACTTAGAAACCAATGCTCAAAATAAATTATCGATATCAATTTAGAGCAACATAAATGCCATCGACTTCTTCTCCACTCGAACATAATTATATATCACATTCTATGGCCAAGGGCATCACTGAAATGGTCACACCTGCACGCACTATTAAGCCTGTTGCCGAGAGGCATGGGATGACAACGGTTACGAGTGGAGGCTTATCCGCTGGGGAGTGAAACGAACGCCTAAGACACCACCGGGGTCAAGAAACGCCTTAAAAATGTCAAATATTATGAAATCATGGGAGGACGCCGTAGGGTAACCAGATAATTAAGTTCAGTTAATGAAAGTTGCTAAAAATATCGAGCCCTACCCTTTTTCGATAATCTTACCGACACGAATGATCTTTTTCCTAGGGATAGTTCTTCCCAAACGTTGCATAAAAAGAGGGCATTTTTGCTACATCCGAGAAGCTTGGCAAGTCTCGGTAGGAGCGGTGGGCCTGATAAAAACAACTTGTGAGCTGGTAGGTTTAAGGTCAAGACACCGAAGACCACGATCTGTAGACGTAGCCAGTGAGTGCACGTGTCTTGTAATTAATATGTAGACAATTGTTAAACACGAGACGTGATCGTTCACCTCGAAATCCAGCGAGGGGGAACTTTTTGGAGAAGTATCCTGAGGTGAGTCCAACGGGGGCGTCGACAGATAATTCGCCAAAAGGCGTTGGGCATCCGGCCGAGTTGACCCGGTGGTGATTCGGCGTCGGACGGAGTTCAAGGCGAAAGGCTAGGCGGGAAAGGCGAGTCGAGTCGTTATTCGACCGCATCGGCCAAATTGGCGTGACCAAGTAACGGGATTCGGGCGACCGAGGCGGGCGGCGTGGAAACATCCAGCCGGTTTGATTGTCACCCGGCTCCAAAATAAACTCCCCGTCCCCGAGGTCGTGCCCGCTAAATCTCCTGGCGGATGGGCCAACATCCTCAACAGGATACCTGCGATTTTTTTTTAAATATACATTTTTCTTTTTCAGGAAAGACGTTAGATTGGAACTTGAGCCGTAATTACTCGAGCGAGGCAAAGATTAATGAAGACATGACAAAAATTTATGACTGACTTGGGTTAACTTGGGGGCATAAACAGCTTTTGTGAAACATTAAAAATACGATCCGTTTTGCATCATTTGTTCCTCAAATTTAAAAGAAAAAAATTGGAATGCCAGTTTGCCATCTGGGATGGAATATTCGCTCTTGTATTTTGCAATGTTCTAATTAGCTTTTTACTTTATTTTTTCATTCATTTGTAACTTTTGCATCACAGCTTTGAGGAGCGAGTGAGATAATTCTTTGAAACATAAATTGAACATTATTTTCCTTATTTTCGAAGCCGATATATCAATATTCTTAATTTTAATAACGAAACCTGAGAAATAAAATACCTTGGCATTTTTCCTAACTTTTCCTAGACTTTTTTATCACAATAAATAGTTCTATTCGTCTTCAGCTCTATAAACCTAAAATAATGCTCAATGCCACGGCAGAATGTATCAACTCGCCGCCTTAGGGAAATTATTAAATAAGCGATAAAATAGCCTCGCCAGGTCAGTGACATAATGTATAGTGACGAACGGTTTGAGGAAAACACTAATTATGCCTGAGGGGAAATCGGAAGAAGCTTGAACGACTGCTGCGATGACTTTTCAGCCCGAAACGAATGAATATCACAGGAAAATGGAAAATCTCCTGCGCAATTCTTGGCTCCGTAAAACAATGGTATTTTTCATTCTTGGTGCTCCAGCACGCTATCACTTTTCATCGGATTCCTGGAGGTGACACGACCATATTGAATTCGTTTCCAATGTGCTACAGAAACTTATTTAACCCTCGACACTGGGCATCCATCCATCAGAGGCTTTGCCTACCACGATGGGTTTCTCCTTAAGGAATAAGGAGGTGGTGGATGGAAAACATTGTTACCGTCATTTTTTCGCGAACACAAGTATCTGGGGCGTAAGCATCCATTAGCTAAAGATATGCTATGTATTTTTTATACAGTTAAAAAAAGACATTGATATCATTAGCGCCGTGTAGGTCAATATTGGGAATACATTAGATGAGGTTTCATGCAAAATAATTGATTTTTCTGGGAGAATTTTCAGCTCTCATTTAGGATAATTAATGATCACTGCCTGTCAATTTTTTTTCAAATCAAGAAAAGAAAGTAACCTTGTATCATAAAAAAAGTACCAGCAGCAGTTTCCAAAATTCCGCGCGTAAGGTATTCGAAAAATCAACAAATCACATCCACAACATTAAAGCTTTATCGCTAAACTCAGCGAAAAATAAAATTAAATCACCATATTTAGCGTGAGTAGTTACACCAAAATTTGTACAACATTGCACGACGTTTGAAAATAAAATCTCACGGCCCACAAACCGGCTTACTTGGACTTCCTCAGGCGCGACTGAAGTTAGTGATATCTGTTTCACCCCTCGGCCGAAACAAATAATTTCTAATTGGTAAATGGTGCAGCTACCTTTAGATCAAAATCAAGCAACATATCGATTTTGCTCAGACATCAGAAATTGCGGCTGGGACCCATTCATCACGACTGAGTGATTCTTGAACACATGATGAGAGATTTGAGCGATTCCCTTCCGTCAGACGCGGCAGGGATTTATCAAAAGGCAAGGTTGGGAAGAAGAACTCCGTCGAAGACGGTGAGCTTCACGTACCTCCGGATTCCTCAAGCCGTCGAATGGCATCCTTCTGCTCAGGGGTGGACGCGTTGACGCGGAGGAGCTGCGCCCCCGCGTAGGACGTCGTCGGCGCCTCTTCGGCGTCGCGGGCGGAGCGCGAGGAGAGCGCGGAGCAAAAGGGAAGAAGGATCAGGAAGAGCAGCGCGAGGTAGCGGCGCCACAACACTCGGCTGCCCGCCTCCATGGTCGACGACGCGAGTGCTTCCAACGGGCTCCCAAAGGGTCGATGTACTGCGGCGACCAGCGCCGCTCCGACATTTTATACCACGGGTCACCACGTCCGAGGCCGCCAACCGCCCCCTCCCCTGCTCGGCCCCAACCTCCCCGTGGCCATCGATCCCCGCCCCACCCCTCGCGGAGGTTGGCGCGCGCAAACGGCACCGCGGGGCTGTTGAGGGAGTCGGTCGCTCCATCCCCGGTCCCCCCCCCCTGCTCTTCTCTCTCTCACGCCTCCACCCCCCTTGATGGAGCGCAAGGTAGACTCGTGCACCCCCACCCACCCACCGCCGATAGGCGAAGGAATCTCTTCACCGTCAATGACTGGCGCCAATTGCGATTAGCACTCACTTGGGAGCGAACACTCGGGGTAGACTGCCATCACTGTCTTCTTAACCGGACATTGTCTGTCACACCAAATTTATTACGAAGCTGAAGTTCAGTGTTTTAGGCGTTGCTTGTGGAAACGGGACGTGGTTATTCAGGTAACAGAATACTCAGTAGTGTTCAAATAAACTGAGGTAAAAATGCCCATGTGCTACCAATTTTGAAGGAGCTCTATATATTTATTGTGTGTTGTGGTTAATACTCGTATGAAGGTATCAATGGTGCAGTTTCATTGGCGACGTCGATTCTAGTCCCTCGCTGCATCGGAAGATGGGAAAATTGTGACTATATTGGAAGGGTGTATTGTTTGACTGGACTGAATATAAAATGACACATTTTCCCATTCACTTGGTCACGGCAGTGCGATAAAGGGAGTGAGACATTAACCAATTAATATGTATCTCCTCTTTACAGACTTATGTATCAATATTTTAAGCACCACTGTCCTAAAACCTTTTGCCAAACGTCCCTGCGGTATTGCGTCGATTTGAAGATGCAGAATTACCGCCAAGGTGGTGGTGCAACCATTCTCTATCACTTCCCCGCCGCAATCCACTCATTCACAATCAGGAAAACTGATAAAAGCACAATCAAAATTATCATCTCTTTACTCAAAACGGATTCGAATCCGCAAAGTGTGAGATGAACCCCGGGATGAAAATCCGCGAAGTGTGGTCACTGAAAACTGTAGGTTTGCCGGCGAAACAATACAGTGTCGTACCCATAAGTGGTAGGACTGATTTTCCCTGGCACGAACGGAGCGGTGGAGGGGGGTCTGCCTGGCAGGGTAAGGTGGAGGGGGCTCTTAGCAACAGACCGACACCAACCTCAGTTGCCTGCGGGCTGTCGTTGAGCGACAACGCCGTTTTTAGTGAAGCAAGTCTTTTGTCCGCGTCGAAAAACAAAATGAATCTGAATTTAGAGCGACGTTATTCCGTGGAGTTTTGTGCGAAACTCGGGAAGACGGCACCTGAGACCCTCGATATAATCAAGCAGGCTTATGGGGACACTGCCTTAAGCCGTTCCACAGTATTTGAGTGGCACAAGTTTTTTAAAGAGGGTAGGGAGCTCGTTGAAGACGACCATCGCTCCGGACGGCCGTCGACGGCAAGAACCGACACGAATGTGGACAGAGTGAGGACACTGCTGAACACAGACCGAAGCTTAACCAGTGAAGAAATTGCAGACCAGTTGGGTCTGTCTGCATCCAACGTCCAACGCATTATTTCACAGGATTTGGCCATGCGCAAGGTGTGCGCCAAGATGGTGCCGAAAATTCTAAGTGTCGACCAACAGGCAACGCGTGTGCGCTTTTCCGAAGAAGTGTTAGCCAATTTAGCCACGCTGCCGCACCCGCCCTATTCTCCCGATCTGGCACCACCGGACTTCTTCTTCTTCCCCCTGATGAAAAGACAGCTCAAGGGACGACGTTTTGACTCG
The DNA here is from genome assembly GCF_022747635.1 of Hetaerina americana. NCBI lineage: Eukaryota > Metazoa > Arthropoda > Insecta > Odonata > Calopterygidae > Hetaerina > Hetaerina americana. The sequence goes on along the minus strand of NW_027286719.1, from coordinate 3,118,197 downwards.
ATAAAGGCCGTTCAAGAGGCTTCGACGAGGGTCATCAACGGCATCCCCAAAGAAAATTTCCAGCGGGCGTTCGGGGAATGGCAGCAACGTTATACTAAGTGTGTAGCAGCTCAAGGAGCATACTTTGAAGATTATTAAGTCGATGTAAGTACGATATATATCGTATATCGTCAATAAAATTCTTGTAAAAAAATCAGTCCTACCACTTTTGGGTGCGACCCTGTAGATAGAACAATGAAAGATCCGAGGCTGTCGTAATCAAATGAGAATCCTGAAGTACAGGTATGGTTGTAGCACAGAGAAGGCAAGTGGTGGATGTGGATTTGATGGCTGAAGAATACGTGGAGAAAATATGAGTGGGAAGCCCCGCGTCGGCAGGCGCTAACGCTGGCACTGAGGAAGCCACTCAGATGAGCAGGACGGCGTGACTCAACTGGCGACCACGTAACGCTCAAGTGAGGTCCCAAATACCAGAGAAGGTCGTAAAATTCACACGGCAATTCGATCGAATGTCCACAGGCCTTCAATCCAATGAGTACGAGTTAGCAAGGGAAAATTAAAATACATGAGAAATATTATGTTTAATTTTTAATACTGCCACAACTACTATTTGTTTAATTGATGATTGGTGCATCTCGCCTCGCGCTTTGAAGCTCCAATTCACGTAAATTTATATCTTCAGATTATTGAGGTGGGTATATTTTTTCCTGTGCCATCTGCAGTTCTAGGGGAGAATAAAAGGTTTTCATACACAAAATATCACACAGGTATGGTGAATGTGGGATTCCTTCGGCTTCGCCTGGACCCAGTTACCTCCGGTCAGCTACGGAACGCAATGCCTACTCGGTTACTTCGATCGCCAAGTAACTACCCAATAATTTATTTTTTACCGTTCCGGATACCAATATTTCAGGCAATACTCTCCAGCGGCATTGTTTCACCATGATTTTATCTCATAGTGTAATCAGTGTTCTGAATAGCCTTAGCTCCAACTGCGAATGTCGCGTGTTTCACATTTTCGTGAGCCCTCGACGGGAAAGGATGCGTTTCATATTCAGAAATAACGGGAAGTGAAAGGATAGTTTCCATGTATTTTTTTACGTGTTTCAACGTTTTCAACCCTCATGACAGTGCAAAAAGCCAAAAATGATCAACGACCAAAACCAGAGGTCGACAACTCGGAGTTGGAAACAGCGAAAAGCAGAATGGAGAAGAATGGAAAAGGCGATGCAATGCTAGGAAGCAAGCCTGGGGTTCGATGAGAAATTAACTTTCGTTTTCTTTGCTGACAGAACACAAGAAAGCCAACCAGCGAAAATAGGGTATCCAACTTGACATGCGCTATGCGCTTGACGCCTATGATTTGAATGCTTAAACTTCACTTACAAGTGCCGAGTTTAATTAATTCGACGAATTCCGGCCGTTTCAAGCTCCGTGCATTCTTAATCAATCACTCATTTTTTCACATCTTCATCCTGCAGCTGTTCAACTTTTACTCTAAATACATTTTTTTGCCCAGATATTCTTTGCCTCCCGCTACCGAGTATTATTCTTATAATCGCATAAAAATCTTTCAAAAAAGAGGTAAAAACAAACAAACGGGATTGAATCTATACATATCTCGATAAACTCGATATATCGATGAATTACTTTGGAGTCTCCCTTCTTTTCGACTTTCAATGGAGAGCATGAAGGAATGGCCATATCCTGAGGGTGGACGAGCTCAAATGGGTGGGAAGAACTTATAGCTTTTTTGTAGTCCTTGAGCGATTTAATTCGACGTACGTTGCATCAAATACATAACTTAATGAATGTGTTCGGGAGGAATTGAGAAAACTTTTAAAGAACGAGCCCAATACGTAATTTGTGCAGGATGCAGTTATTCGAAAACCGATGGCCAGGAAGAATGAAATCTAAATGAAGCGCGAAGAGAAGCACTGGGCTTGTATTATCATTCGGGGAATGTATATATATGCCCAAATGAATTACCATAAAATTTGACTGCCCAAATGATAAAACGAATGACATTCGGCATTCATGGTTGTAAATTTGCATTTTCGATCCATTTGCGTTTACAAGAGACTCTAGTGTGAGAATTTCAACATTGAAGATAGAAGTGCTCTTTACGTGTATCATCTACCCTTCTTATACGAAAACTTTACATTATTGAGGCAATTCTCGATTCCGAAGTGTATCACTCCATCAGTGATTGGACTGCGGCCAATAACTAGATGCACTCATAAAACTCAGAGTGAGTTTGTTTTCTCCATTGTTTTGAATTGGAAAATGAAGTATTTAACGTCAATACTTTCTATTTTGCATTGATAGTTTGCGTTAGATAGCGATGAGTATAAAGGAAACCAAACAAAATGAATCTTGAACAAAAATATTTAGAAAATACTTGATTCCAATAGAAAAAAAGGCAATCATTGTTTGGGCAACCTAAAACATATTGCAGAACAATAAGCATTGAATTTATTGCATTTGAACAACAGATGCTGTTGCAAATGTGCAAGCTTACTACGGCAATGGTTCATCAAGACGTATTCCAGAGGTTATGGCTATTTTCCGATCTTTGAAATCACCCTAAGAAAATAAATACTTTTAATGAGCAAATTGCTTAGTAATTATTCTGTATTATTCCTCTGAACTTTTAGCCCTTGGGTTTACACACCAACGGAAATCTCTCCTCTCTATAAACACACACATATATAAAAAGCCATAAACACAGTAATCAACCCGAAGGTCTGTTTGGTAGGTGATGGTTGAGTTCATCCGGTGCTAAGCCCTATGCGGCGAGTGAAATTCTCACATCAGAGTAGCGGGGGCAGTTCCTTTCCTGTGCCGGTTATGGTTTCCCAGGAAGACCTGGTACCCGAAAAATCACAAAGCTTGGGTGGAGCTTCAGGTGCCTAGAGACTTGCTTGGGAATATATATATATATATATATGTATATATATATATATATATATATATATATATATATAATGTATATCAAGTTAGCACTAGCGAACGAAAACAGAAACACGCAGAAAAGGAAAGAAACTCTCTCGTTTTCGAATTTTTGGTGGTCAAGCCACCGTTCTCAAGGCAGAGAAGGAAGGAACTGAGGAGAAAGTTATAATAGAAGGAGTCGGAGACCCTGGTTGGGAGGGAGTGTGGGGAAAGGTTTGCGAGTGGAAGATTTGGGAGTGGAATTTTTAGAAGTGTGGGAATAATATGGAAGGTGTTGGGAGCGGAGGGCGGATGAAAATATTTGAAGAATGGGGTAATTAATACCTAATATTAATATTACTTTCTTTCCAGGAATCCAGGAGTCAGATAAACGCCTGCCCTACGTCGCTGAACTGTATATATATATATATATATATATATATATATATATATATATATATATATATATATATATATATATATATGTGTGTGTGTGTGTGTGTGTGTTTATTATGCTATATCCATTTATGTGGAAATAACTAATAACTTCGTCGCTATGGCCAGAGACAGTTGGATGGTAAACCAAGTGTTATAGAAGAAGTCGAGGGCGCCACCTAAATACTGAAAACCTTCAGCTTTACATCATGAACACAATACATTACAATACGTTTATTTGTTTCATACTGCTGTCATCTTTTCAACGCGAATTACCCTTTATAAAACCAGATCGGAATATAATATTGCGCGCTCTTAGATATATTTGGAGAGAAATTCGTTCTCTTTTCTGTCTTACAATATTTTTTCTCCCGCTGCCAAGGGATGGGTAAATTGACTTGATTTCGTCCCAGCGAAAACGCCAAACGTTCATGGCCGCTCGCGTCGGTCCTGACCACGCCACTGCCTGCTCACCTCATCTTTGAATGTCAAGAGCGTGGTTGGAACCAGTTCCCAGCCCCTCGAGAGGTCACCGTGGCCCGAAAGCTCATGCGGCGCGCGCGCTAACGCTTGGGGAGGCCGCGCGGAGGTGGGTGTTGGGCTTCGGCGGCGCCTGGGACCGGCGACGTGTCGCCGCGGGCGCCCCCGAAACGCCCGATTGATGCCGGCGGAAAGTATACAAGGGCGGTTCGGGGACCGCATTTCCTGCCGAAAGATCCACTTGCGAAACTGGTGCCGAAACCAGTATCCCGACATTACGACAAGGTCGGTGGTAAAAAAAATGAAAAATGTGGCGACGAATTTAAGTGAAGATGAGCGTCATTTAAAAAAGATCACCCGGTTGGGCAGTTTGCCGAAATGAAGCCAAAAAAAATTACACCAAATCCGCGCAAACAGTTATGTCGTTCCCGTTTTTTGTTCGGGCAGGACGTTCGAAGGACAGGTTTGGGATAAGTCCGCGGCAGTTCGCCCGGGCATTTCGGGCACTAGATTCCCCGGAGGCGATTGCATTGACGTCGAAAAAGTGCATTATTGTTTCTCCAAAGCCACTTTTCTACGCCAAATTTATTTTCTCAAAGTTCAGGTTTTGGAAACATTCTTAGATCATAGACTCCACTGTCAACATCATACCAGGCTCATGAGCCAAAACCAGCAGACCCTACTACTTTTTCATTATGTTATCCCGCGTGTCCTTCCAGCTTCCTCTTTCTTTTTCGCTATCATTTATAAACTTCGTGTCTAATACCGAAGGGCTGTTATCGTTTTTCAGGTTTTTCCTCCTGGCGACTATTCCGACTCCTTGAATTATCGCGCTCATTTTTCCTTATCGTAGAAGTTTCTGCACACTTTTGCACTGCTCTTTCGATCACATTACCATCTCCCCGTTGATTTATTACTTGAATTCATTTTTCTGTGCGGATGTGAAAATTTAGGCCCCACACTTGGGAAAAAATATGAAAAAGACGGTAGCAGAGTTTGCACGAAGCGGTCCCATTTTCCTAGGTCGGCGAAGGGCTGTTTAGTCTTCAATAAAATCGAATCCACGCGCCAACAATTAAAAGCAATTGCCACACTGCTGACAGGAATTCTGCTATGGCGAGGTTCGTAGTTTGGGGCACGAGACTACACTTCCACCAAGGGCCACCGCCGCATTCACTCACCAAGAGCCATCGCCGCATTCACTCCCGTTTAGTAGAGTTGGGATCGCACGCCGACTTCGGGGACTTCACGCGCCGTGATCCTTGATGAGACGGCTGAAATAATACATAGCTTTCAAAGGAGGAACCCGGGTTCAAACTCCGGAGAGTGTGACGAAGGTCTCATTGACTTCTCAATCCTTGCTCGAGTGCCGTCTGAAGGGATCAGATAGTTCATAACTCCATCCTTTGAAATGTTCGTTAAATTTTTTGACTCGTGAGAGCATTTCGTTAAGACTAGACTAATACACGTCGGGTTTCTCCCTTCCGTTCTTCTGTTTCGTTTATGCATATCTCTAAACGGTGCAAATGACCACACTTCTTCGTCACCTTTCGTTTTAACTAGTCATTCGTTCCGGGAACATTTGGCAAAACTCATTTGTAAGCGTATTAACTCTTTTCCAATGGAATTAGAGTTTGTGAACCTGACGAGTACGTATTCTGTTTAAACAAAGTCTGAGTACTCTCTATTGATTCCTTTCCATCCGGCCACGGTGGGATAGGATTTCAGGATGGATATGAGAAACGCTGAGTTTTCCGAAATCTTCCGATATCTTATTTCAGAGCCACGGACTTGAGACAAATATATGTATTGCGGTCGGCATTTTTTTATCGTAAAATAAGTGAGCCCGTAAAAGATATTTTAGTGTTTTGTGCCGTAACTTGTCGTATTTCGTGTACATTTGGATGTTATAGAGTCGCTGTCACGTCATGAATGCCGCTCAATTTGAATTAGAGCGAGGTGCCGGCTAAAAACAAATCTTGGTTTGTTTTTAGCCCGTCTACGTACTTCGCGAGAGGAACAAGGGAGGACGACAGACCTCTTTTCTGTGCGGGAAAAGATATTCAGTAATGTGTGAAACATTACTGAATATCTTTTCCCCGAAGCCGCGGGGAAAAACGCCAATTATGAGTCGGGTGCAATCATTTTCACGATTCACCCTCTGGTGAAACAGAGACTAGATAGAAAGTCGAGCGGATAAATTGAGGACGGGTGATGAGGAGACTACTGTATGATCAGTTTGCATTTACCAGGCCAATGACGTCACGGGAAGGAGGGATTAAATACAGGAAAGGAGGTAGAACTAAGGGTAAGGCGTTCATTGGGAGTCCACCGCAGTGACATTTGGGGCAGTGACAGCAGTTGGATCGGAAATCATTTGAAGAAATACGATCCAATGCTAGGTTAAACTTACAAAATAAATTCAGAGCCGCATGTTTTAGCGCCAAGGTCTTCTTATTCGCAATCCAACATACATTTGTTGCTTAGATCATGAATATAAAGTTCGAGAAATAGATGCCGGAACTAGCAGACTCAAGGACTCCTACCCACGGACCACACGGGATAGTAACTGCAGGGTTATGGCTAATGAATATCCAACTTGCTACCCTCATCGCAAAGGGAATAATTAGTTTTACTCAAATTCATGAACTTTCACTAATCTCGTGTGTTTTGTTGTCAAAACCCTTCCCGTATGGCATTGTCATTAAAGAATTATAGTGCTCGTTACAGTATTGTTTGCCCTGCTTTGTTCGTTTCCAAGTTTCTCCTTCCATCCCTCGTCTCTCTCTCTCTCTGGGCGTCACATTCCCTACCTGTTTCTTTGGAGGAGGAGGCCATGAGTTGCGAGTCCATGTAATGGTAGAGTTTCCCCTTCTTGCTTTTCAATTCTAATTTCCACGCGACTGGATTGATGTTTGCTAAATTTCATGTTGTTTGATGGCATACGTATTTGCATGCGTATGGGTTGAGAAGGTTTTTGCATGAATATATACGCCTCTTTGAGTGTAGACTTGCATGAATATGTTGGTTTTGCATGTGGTTTTATTTTCTTTTACGGGTGGTGACCTAACAGCCCTCGCCACACGCCCTTGCGGAGGCTTGCGGGAAAATATATAGATGTAGATTACCCTGACGGTGTATATAATAAATCGACGGAGTGAGTTCCAAGTGACGGGATAAGTAAGAAGTTACCTGTGATTGGCCACCATGGGGAATGTTTTGCATTTAAGGATAAAGTTAAGGGAATGAATGCCTGGAGGGAAGAAGGGTATGCTGATGGAGATGGTTATTAATTTGTGAATGCTTGTGAGCGTGGATATTTTTGAGAATGTTTTCCCAGTAGGATCCCGGGATATTCACGGCTGGGGAGTCAATTGCGCAGATAAATTGAGAAATTTGTAAAGGGAGTCAAACCTTCGGGTTTATGGTAGTTTTTCTGGTCTAGTTCTGCCCTCGTCCAACAAGGATTGATTACTGTTCGTTTAGTAGTGATCAAATGATCGAGGATCAATGAGCAATCAGTGGTGCCGGGACCAGGACCGCCCTTCGGGGTCTGGACAAAAAATTACGGCACGTGATGCTTCAACGGGTCTACCGTCTGTTCAGGATAAGCTGGTCGGTACTCCGACCGAGAATAATTAAACTTAAACTTTCCGAGAAGAATTAAATGCACCTACTGAGTAGGTGAATTTAATAATTCTCGGAAAAAGGGAGGTAATTCCTACTCAAAGGACATATGGTTTGTATAAAAAAATCGGGAAAAGTTTCGGAAAAACAGATTTATTTCGGATATTCCTACAATGCCTCTAAATTCCTCAGAGTACATTACTTTAGCGTCGACAGACTTCTTCCAGCGGCTTGTCAACGACTCTAAGGCTCCATGGTACGCGGATTCCGGGAGGTACTTCACGGTACGCGTGCAAGCTTCTTTGGTAGCCTCTAGGGTCCCATGGTGGTGCCCTTTGAGGGACGATTTCACTTTTTGGTATAGGGAAAAGTATGTTGGTGCAAAATCAGGACTATAAGGGGGTTGGGAAATCGTCGGGATGGCGTTGCAGAAGGTCTTCGCAAGAAGGCACTCGAATCTGCTTTTGGTCGTCCGTCAAGACCTTCGAGACAAGTTTAGCGTAGATATTTTGCATCACCAAATTCTCTGTGATTATGGTGTGCACTGTCATCTTATCAATGTCAATACCATATGCGATCATGAGCACAGTTAACCGACGTTCTGAATTCAGCACTTGACGCACACGTCAGGAATAAGTTGTTACCGATACTTATTATAAAAACCTTGTAAAGAGGTGAAGATACATTCGAAGAGGAAAGAGTGAAAAATATTGAGTAGAGTATGGAGTACTAAATGCCTTCTTCTTTGCCGGAGTGGATGAGGTTATTTACTGGGAACTTTTGTCGAAGTAACGGCACTGCAATTCTCACACAGTTTATTTTCGACGACCATGGTTCCGTTGCAAAGCAACATCTTCAGGTGTAATGACAGGAAACGCAGTCGTTTATATATTCAAGATGGGTGGGGGAGGGAGCCAGGGTTTATTTTGGGGGCAGGGAGGGGTGGTAGTGTACTACCATCCGTAAATAATTCGTAAGGCTGCTGCTACCCACGCCTATATCCGTCGTAATCGGAGAAACAAATAATCCTTTTTTTTGTTTCTGATTTTTTTCAGCAATCATATTGAATTCAACAGAAAAGTGGTCACTAAGACCTTCAAGTGATTTTATATTTAAGACTCCTAATAAATGTTTTACATCGAGATGAGCTATATTATTTCCTATGGAGGGGTGTTAGTACTGAATGCTTTAACGAGTGTGATGTAAGTACCCGAAGCATGGACTCTCATGACTCCATACTTTTACTTCCTGCTACAAAACTATAATTGCTCGAGTTCAAAGAGGGAAGACTGAAATCCCCTCCGATTATATCTTTCTTCTTATTGTGATGGGAATATGAACTTGTGACCGTTCTTTCTAGTTTTAAAAACAATGTATATCCGGAATCCGGAGGTGTCTAGTAGGAAAAAATGTATGCTCTTCTCGACCTAAGGCTTTTTATTGAGCGCCAAAAGCTTTCATTCTTATTGTTAGAGGAGGACTCAAATCTTCTTTCGAGAATACCATTAACAGCTATGAACTGCTATGAACAGCTGTGAAAACCACAGTACAATATTCAACCTAAACTGCACTACAATACAGATGCTGCTTGTACTACATCTATTACACCAGAGAGCAAAAATAAAGATTATCGTTGCTTCAACTCATCAATCAACTTCTAGCGCAGGCATAGCAGCAATAGATGAGTTCTATGAGCAGACAAAAATATCTTCATGAATGAGACTAAAAAGCCCGAGATATTCCCCGAGCGTTTAACGTTTAATTGCATTCCCCATGCAGGGAAATTCATGGAGCATGGTTCTACAGAGGAGGAATGGAAAATGCAAGAGGAGATAAAAAAAATTTAGGGGAAGATTGGAAAGGAAACACTTGGTTTTTCCACATAAAATATTTATTCACGACCTAGGTTTCGACGCTCAGCGTCATCTTCAGGTGAAATACAGGCCAAAATCTTTCTTTATATAACAGAAGGAATGGAGAGGTGGGGGGGGGGGTGTATGGATGTAAGAAAGGAAGAGGAGATGGTGGGGGAGGGAAAGGAGCGGGATTGGGGTATTACTGAGAAGGAGGAGTCAAGGTTAGTCTCCGGGGGGGGGGAGGGGGGGGGGAGGTTAAGGAAGCATGGTAGGGAAAGGGTTGCCTGGCGGGGGTCCGCCTTGGGGTTAGTGGAGATAGGACAAAGAGTTTGGGAGTTTAAGGTTGAGGAGGGGTGACCGGGAGTTACATAGCACGTCGTTCACTATATTACAGGAAGAATTTGCTCTTTCCAATATCTCCATATTTTCCAAAATGTCCAACCGGGGGCCTTTTCTTTCGAAATGGAGAAACTCCACGCTGAAATCACTCTTATGGTTCTGGTCAATCAAATGCTTGGCAAATTGAGATTTTCCATTACCGTTCTTCAGGCAGGCCTGGTGCTCCTTCACACGTTCACGGAACTTCCTTCCCGTCTGGCCTACGTAGACGGCGGAGCATTCACAGGTTAGCTTGTACACTCCGCTCCTTTCCGATTTTGGGATTTCGTCTTTGTTATTTGCGAGGATGTTTCGCAAGTTGCGTCTATTGTAAAAGGCTGGCTTTATCCGTTTTTTGGTAACACTTTAGCGACCGAGAGAGACAACTGTCCTAGGAAGGGAAGCCTGCGCCACTTGGCTTCTGAAAAAACATTATGATTGAAACCATATATTAACAGCGTGCTTAGTTTTTTTCTCTCGTTTAGACGCAACTTGCGAAACATCCTCGCAAATAACAAAGACGAAATCCCAAAATCGGAAAGGAGCGGAGTGTACAAGCTAACCTGTGAATGCTCCGCCGTCTACGTAGGCCAGACGGGAAGGAAGTTCCGTGAACGTGTGAAGGAGCACCAGGCCTGCCTGAAGAACGGTAATGGAAAATCTCAATTTGCCAAGCATTTGATTGACCAGAACCATAAGAGTGATTTCAGCGTGGAGTTTCTCCATTTCGAAAGAAAAGGCCCCCGGTTGGACATTTTGGAAAATATGGAGATATTGGAAAGAGCAAATTCTTCCTGTAATATAGTGAACGACGTGCTATGTAACTCCCGGTCACCCCTCCTCAACCTTAAACTCCCAAACTCTTTGTCCTATCTCCACTAACCCCAAGGCGGACCCCCGCCAGGCAACCCTTTCCCTACCATGCTTCCTTAACCTCCCCCCCCTCCCCCCCCCCCGGAGACTAACCTTGACTCCTCCTTCTCAGTAATACCCCAATCCCGCTCCTTTCCCTCCCCCACCATCTCCTCTTCCTTTCTTACATCCATACACACCCCCCCCCCCACCTCCCCATTCCTTCTGTTATATAAAGAAAGATTTTGGCCTGTATTTCACCTGAAGATGACGCTGAGCGTCGAAACCTAGGTCGTGAATAAATATTTTATGTGGAAAAACCAAGTGTTTCCTTTGCAATATGTATCGTTTCCACAAAGTGACGCCTGAAGCTATCTCCTTTAGGGGAAGATGTAAAAGTTACTGCAACTTGTGTAAGAGTACCCGCCTTTATCGGTCACGCAATGACAGTAAATGTAGAATTGACATATTGACAGTGATGAATCTCCTCCTATATTAATTTCTCTGTCCTTTCTGTAAATTCTAAAACCTTTTGGGAAATCCCCTTGTGTGCGATATCTTCCGATAACCAGCTCTCGTTTCCTATAATATATCGGCTTTTGTACTTTGTATCATACGCTAAAAGTGAGTCGATTTGTTTTTCAAACTTCGGCTGCTGATTATCGGAGACGGAGAGGGTTTTATCCATACACAATTCATTGTGTTTTCCTTTCGTGATGCTAATTATTCTGTGCATTATTTTTGCCTGCTCATTCTCGTATATTTAGTCTTTCCTTTCATGACTTTTCGTCATTATTTTTGCGATTTTTCGACTAGTCCATCTAACCCAACAACTACGGTAAAGCCTCCTCATATACTCACGTATCCGATAGTTTTTCATGGGTTTACCTATATTTATTCTTAACGTTGTCAGTAGAATAGTTACTGGTTACTGAGAGTACTATGCTCGTCATGGCTGTGAATGGATTTTGCATGAATTGTGTGTTTGATCGCTGTATTTCTACGTGCCCTTTCGGTGAATCGCGGGGTGCCATGAGGAGCAGTACAGTAGAAGTAGAAGCTGGTGACCTAACACCCCCTGCCACGCGTCCTCAGGATAGACTGCGGAGTAGTGTATATGGGTAGGTGTAATCAAAATTCTTGTTTATAAGAGCATATTCTTGGCTATCAGCACATATTAATTCCAACGGACTCTTTCCTTTGTGGAATTGTTATAAGGTCCCTACTCTTCATGATTTACATTGAGGACCCTATGTTCCCATGTTTGCAGCAAAGTTAAATTATTTCCTGGGAAACAGGACACCGTCTCATTGCGTGCTACACCACAACGATATAGATCAGATGCCACTGTGGAGGGGATCATGATAGTAAGGTGGCCCCACGCAGAGAGCTCGAGTTCGAATCCTGGAGACCATAGATCTTTTGCAGTGGTATCCCGATCCATACTTGAGGTGCTTTGTGGAGAGCACATTGAGTGAGTACGCCGTCCGTCGGATGGGACGATAACCTCTGGACCCCTTGGCGCCTTTCATTAAGATATATGCCCCCACCCTTCCTCCTTTCCCTTCCATCCCTAAAGGGGAAAATGGCCTCAGCCATGGATCGCCTACTCTAATGGCTACCATAACTCGCTGTGGAGCAAGAAATTGCTGTTAGAATTAAATATCAGGAAATATTTTCAGACAAATTATAAAATGTTGACCATTTCAAATAACATTAAAGATAAAATGGGTCTAATATGGGATCGAGGATAGCATCTCAAAGTGATAAAATTCTTTGGGATTTACACAGAACCCGAACATTTTCATGGGGTGAACAGAGTAGAGGACTCATGACTCACCAGGTCAGCCTAAAAAAACTAGGTTTATTTTGACTGAGTGTAGGAAAATTATACGAAAAAATAAGAGAGATTTCCTATTACACTGTCGTTAAGCCATACTTGGAATACACGGAGAGTACCTGGGCTCCGTGGAAGAAAACTTTATTTAAAGACCTGATGGTTTTGTTGAAAATCGCAAGGAAAAGAAAGCAAGAATAACGGACATGCAGGAGGAATTGAGATTGGAGCGTCTTGATTCTCGAAGAGGGGAAATCCCTCAGACTTTTCGAACGGTACAGGGCTCCCGAGTTTTCTTGCGACGGAGGGGAATTACTATGGCTCCAAATGCCATTGGTAGATTTTCACTCACCGAGATGAAACAAGAGAGATGCACGCCGTTATAGAAAAACTCTACGAATCGTTCTCCCCTCGCACGATACACAATCGTGCGGCAATGGAATGCTGGCCTCCAATTGCATTATCTTTAAGACTGAAATCAAGCACAACAATTCTTGCATGGTGTACGTAGGCATGCATGTGCAACAGTGTTTTTTTTTTCGAGTCATTAGTCAATGATTCGATAGTCGCCTTGCCGTCACTGTGCATTCAAATGCATGTGCGAACATGTATTTCTGCAAGAATGGCTGGTTCCCTAACACATCCCCCCACACGCCCTAGTGGCGACATACGGTGGTGATGAAGATGAACAAAATTGAAGCGCACGAAAAAAATGAAATTAACTTAAGTACTAAAATTTAAAAAAATAGTTATATATATAACTATAAAATATATATATGTATATATATGTGTATATATATATAATTATATACATATATAACTATATATATATATATATATATATATATATATATATATATATATAATAATTGGCTGACACAACATAACACAAATAGAAATAGAAAAGAATAGACACATATAAAAGAACACTTACACGGTAAATTGTTCGAGCTTTCGGCCCTCTCAGGGGCCTTCTTCAAGAGAGACTGAAAATATGCTATGGAACAGGAGAGGGGAAAGAGTTATGGGCGTGGAGGGGAGGTGTGGAGGGAATGCTGGGAGGGAAATTAAATATGGCGGTTAAGGGTGGGAATTTTAAAGGAACGGAAGGATAGTATGTAGGCGGATTCACGAGTTCTCACCTCTATGTTGGTAGCTGAATCAGGTAGGGATTCTAGGATGCTGAGGGAAAAACACTGGTCGAATGAAAGGTTGTGGGAATTGGCGTGTGAAGGGATAGGAAGAGAAGAGAGTGAGGCAGAATTACAGGAGCATCGGTGATTATTCATTCGGATGGATAAGGGGGTAATGCATTCACCTATGTAGAAGGAAGTGCAATGCTTGCATGATAAAAGATAAATAATATTATATGTTGTGTCAGCCAATTATTGTGCCGCTCGTATGAGTTTTTCCGTACAATCGTTATATATATATATATATATATCTGTGGGTCGCGGTAGTCCAAGGGGTAGAGCGTTGGACAACTGACCGGGCCCTGGGTTCGATTCCCGGGCAAGTCACTGAGCACCTGCAGCTCCACCCAAGCTATGTGATTTTTCGGGTACCAGATCTTCCTGGGAAACCATAACCAATATAAATAATACATATACATATATATACAGGTATATAAATAAATATAAATATATATACAGGTATATAAATAAATAAATAAATATATATATATATATATAATGTATAACACTTAGCACTAGTGGACACAGACAAAAACACAGAAACACACAAAAAAAGAGACTCACTATTTTTCGAATTTTCGGTGGTCGTTGCCACCTTTATCAAGGAAGAGAGGGACAGAACTGAAGGGAATACGAGGGCTGGAGCGATGGATGGAAGGGGAAGGTGGGGAGGGAATTCCGAAGGGACGGGTTTGGAGGGGCAGCGTTAGAAGGGTGGGGAAAATGTAGAAGGTGATGGGGGTGGAAGGGGGATGAAAATATAATTAGAGCAGGGTAATTAGTGCCTAATATTGATTCCTGGCCAGTTCCAGGACTCCAAAAGCCAGATGAAGGATTGCTCTAGTGTTTTCAGTTTCAGAGGAGGATCAGAGGGTGGGAGGGATGCTATGATGGATACACTATAGCATTTATCAAAGGGAGTGTTGTGTTCGGAGGCGTGTTTGGGGATAGGGAGCATGTCAGTTAAGGAAGAGTTTTTGCATGAGGCTCGGTGGTTGTTGATTCTGATATTGAGGGGTGTGGTGGTTTGCCCAATATAATAGGCAGGGCAAAGTTGGCACTTCAGAAGGTACACTACATTGCTAGAAGTGCAAGTAGAGGAGGGAATTGGTGGGAGAGAGTTAAAACGCGGGTGGGAGAGGGATGGGATTTTGGTTTTGAAAATAGGGCATGTTTTACATCTGGGTTTATTGCATGGCGTTGGAGTGGTTTTAGGACGGGTTGGGGATTTAAGGAGTGGATTTGTTGATTTGAGGAGATCGGATAGGTTGGCGGGGCGTTTGAAAGTAACTGAGGGGCATTTGGGAAAAAGGTTGGCGGTGGCATTATGATTTTTTAGGATAGGGTAGAGGTCTTTCAGGATTGATCGTATAGATTCTATGCCCGGGAAGTATGTTGTGCAAATTGAGAGAGGGTGGGGTTCCGCGGTGGAGGAAGGTTTGGGAGTGTACGCATGTTTTCGGATTCTTTTGTTCAGGAGGGATTCGGGATAACTTCTTTTGAGGAGGGAACAGTGTAGACTTGAAAGGAAATAATCAAGGGAATCAGGGTCACTACAAATTCTGTGTCCTCTTGTGTCCTCCTTTGTGTGTTTCTGTGTTTTTGTCTGTGCCCACTAGTGCTAAGTGTTATACATTATTATTCACGTCCGTGAGACTTTCAAAAAGTGTTATATATATATATATATATATATATATCTTCGAAATGGAACGCTCTTCGGCGACGCACAAATATATAAAAACACAAATGAAGATTTTTAGAATATAGAGATACAAAGAAAGGACACTCACAATTTGTTATTTGACGTTTCGACAGCTCGGCTGTCGTCTTCAGAAGATATATATCCTACTCTAATACTACTCTGATATAGAGTAGGATGATGGATTTTGTGTTTTGTTAGGAATAAAATATTTGT
This sequence comes from Hetaerina americana, assembly GCF_022747635.1. Lineage (NCBI taxonomy): Eukaryota > Metazoa > Arthropoda > Insecta > Odonata > Calopterygidae > Hetaerina > Hetaerina americana. Next base: position 3,102,690 of record NW_027286719.1, on the reverse strand, counting down.
TTGGTAGTTGTGTCCATCCAAAAACCTACCTTAACCGGTAGATTACCTTAAAAAAAAAAATATATATATATATATATATATACATGGGTCGCGGCAGTCCAGGGGTAGAGCGTTGGAACTCTCTGGGCACCTGCAGCTCCACCCAAGCTATGTGATTTTTCGGGTACCTGATCTTCCTGGGAAACCATAACCGGCACAGGAAGGTAACTGCCCCCGCTACTCTGGTGTGTGAATTTCACACGCCGCATAGGGCTTAGTACTGAGTGAACTCTACCATCACCTACCAAACCGACCTTACGGTTGATTTCTGTGTTTATGGTACATTAGGCGTATATTTATGCATGTGGACGAGTATTTTTGCGCTTGAGCGAACACATGAAAATGAATGTAAAAACTAATACTAAAAAAATATGCGTGGCTGGCGTCCCAACACCCGCCGCCACACGCCCCTGCAGCGGTTCGGGTATTGTGTGGATTGGGATGTATGTATGTAGTTATCATCAGTGGGCTGATGGGGGAGTGGTAGCTTAGTGATTAGATCAATCGACTACAGACTGAAGCAGACGAGTTTCCTCCTCCGATGACTTTTGACATCTCTAGTTCTACTATTTTTTCAGACACTAGTGCTTTTAAGGAAACCGAAGGTGGCTTAGGGAAAGGAACTGTGACCCCTTTGCCCTGATGTGCGAAATCCAGGCACAGGCTGTTGAGCTTAATACTACGTAGTGATCTCTCCCTATACCTGCTTCGGTGTGACTTGTATGCTCTTGGAACGGGGAATGATGGGGCTACTTGAATGTCGTTGATGAGGATGGCCCTCTGCTGCTCGCCCCCCCCTCCCCGCGACATCGCTTCCCGCCCCCTTCTCCGTTGAGGAGATCGTCGCCGCTCCGAGCGCCACTCTCAAATTTGCGGGCCGTCGCCGAATTGCTCGAAAGTCTTGGCCCCGCACTCAAACGAAATACGACGCTCAAATGGGAGACATCATTAAATGTTCAGCATTGCAACGATAGCATGTCAATCCGTGGACGAGTAAAAACGAAAAAAGGGAACTTTACTGGACATACTCGCAGTAAATCCGGTCACCTGCCGCGGGGGTGATAAACAAGTAGTATTTTGTTCCTTCCACAGGGGTCCACCGAAAGGTTACCTTCGACATAGGTCCTAGTGTTATTATCACGGTCACGGGATTTTAAGATATTCGTTAAATTTGTAAAAGTATATGATGTCCCTCTACTACCTCGTGCAAATAAAGATTAATAATATTTTTAACTTCTGCAGGTCAAAAAAATTCCACCGCTTGGATTTTGAACTTGCCCTTAGGCATCACCCGTTATTTGAACCTTAAACCCACCGATATAAATAGCCGGACGCACTGTCCACGAGGAAGAAGTGATCGGGTTGCATCCCTTTAGCACAAAGCTGGCGGCTGCGTCACCGATGGCTTCTCATGAGGAGAGACCGACGCGAAAGTCAAGCCTCCCCTCCTTCTCGTGGTTCCGCATCTTGGGCTTCGGGTGCTTTCGCATTGGCTTTCGTTTCCTCGAGCTGTAAATCCACCCGGAGGACCCTGGCTCCGTGAATCTCGCTTTCCGTTGTCCTGCGTTATGAGGTCAGCGGTCCGCGGGTCCCCTCGAAAACAACGTCACTTCGGATTTCACCACAGCGTGTCTCCTGTAGCGTTACTTGACAGCTGGGTCAGCTAGTGTACATAGTCCTCTTTCCTTATCTATTATTTACCCCTGCAAATACCCTTTGCTCTCTGCTGTCTTGAATCGACATCGAGCTAAGCTAACGCAGACGCTCGGTGGCCCTCGACTTATCATCTCAAAGGAGGTTTACTATTATTAAAATGTAACCATACCGTGGTAACAAATTTAGTTAAACATTTTTTTCAAAGATTTTGTAATCGTTATGCAGTGTTTTTTTCATCAAAATACCAGCGGTATTCAATAAATATCAATCATATATTTTATTCACATAAGGTATTCTTAAAAATTTAAATTTGTGCTATGTTTTTAATCTTAACGTGCAATGTTAATGGTGTAATGATTTACTTGTTTGACTGATTTTCACCGACAGGGCCCGGGTTCAAATCCTGGAGACAACGAATATATTTCAGCGATATCCCGATCCCTAATTGAGGTGCTTTATGGAGAGCACTTTGAGTGAGTTCAACGTCCGTCAGATGGGACGTTACACTGCGGACCCATTGGCGCCTTTCGTTAAGAGTAAGCCAATGCCGACGCCGGGTTCCTCTCCACCCTTCATCCTTTCCTGTCCATCCCCTATGGCGCAAATGACCTCAGCTGTCGGTCACCTCCCATAAAAACCACTACTACTCGACTGATTATTTTTGCTTTGACTCCAGCATAGCGAAATAAAGAGCAGTTTCAAATTGAAACACGCCCAATTTGCTGTTACCGTTATGTTTACAGCTATTACGGAAATAATTATTAACATCGCTGCTACCACCATGAGAGAGTATCGTCGAATACATTACGAGCGCTATTAGAAATATTAAAATTTTATTTGGTGTCACCCACACGTTGGCGAGAGAGAAATAGGGCATGAGACGTGTTTGTTCGCGGTGGGTTCCGCGAATCCAACCACGAAATCACTAATCTCTCACGAAAACCAATGTAAAGTGTATTATAGATCTTGTGTACTCATTCCAGCTCCCCAATGTGAAGTAACACCTGGGCAATGAGGAATAGGCGTAGGCGAACCGAACATATTTCGAATTTCAACAGCCGCCGCTGACGCAAGAATAGGGTAAAATCAATGAAAATCATGCTTTTAAAATCGATGACCTACCTGTCAAGGTAGGTTTTGAATGGACAAAAGACCTATCCTCCTCCTGCCCCTTCCTCACTTGCCCAATATTCTCTCCTCTACCACAGTCTTCGACATCCCATCTCCAATTAAAACGCTCCGTGTTCATCTTTTCTTCACGCTTTGAATTTCTCCCTCTCCTCCCCCGCTATTCCCAGTCCTTTCTCGTTTGTTTTCCTTACTGTCCATTTCACCTTCTCCATCCCTCTCCACACTAACATTTCCAGTTTATGAACTCCTACTTTGTCATTTATTCTCTTCCTGCTCTTCTTGAAAACAACATATCGTTCATTTTGTTTACATTGATTATCAACCCAATCCTATTGCACTGACTTTCCAATGCACTCACAAGTGCTTGCGATTCCTTTGCTGACTGATAAACAAAACCTTGATCATCAGCAAACTTAGCTTATATTACGAACTCTCTGCTGACTTTCATTCTTATCTCCAGTTCTTCCCATGCCTATTTAACCATTTCCTCCACAAATAGGTGGAACAGCATAAGTGACAATGTACACCTCTGCCCTTCTCCTTTTCCTAGCACTGCCTATGCCGATTCTCCATCTGTCACACGTACCTGAGCGGTATGTGTCATGCATATGTTGCGGATGATTCTCCCATCCCTCCACTCTACTCCTTTTTTCTGCAGCGCATTTATTGATTCCACTCCATTCAGTCTATCAAACGTCTTTTCGAAATGTATGGAACAGAAATATATCCTGATTGCATTCTATGTTTCTATCTACATTTGTCCTCATCACTGCAGTGGCAGCACATGTGCCTCTCCTCTTTCGGAACCCAAACTGATCATCCCCTAAGTAATCATTCGCCTTGCTCTCAATCCTTTTGTTGATGATCCTGATAACCACTTTACCTACTTGCGGAATCAAAGTTTTTTTTCCGAAGTACTCACATGATGTAGCCTTCCATTTTTGGAATACGAGTAACCATGGTCTGACGAAACCTTCCTGCCAAATGCCTCTCTCATAAATACTACGAATTAATCCACAACAGCTCTTCTTCCCACCTTTTTATAAACTTATAAATAGTTCCACGGGAATTCTGTCCACCCCCACGGCCTTATTTGGTTTCAATACCCTTAAATGCCCTTTCAACCTCATCGCAGAGCATGCCTGGACCTAAGCTATCATGATCTACGTCATATTCTCTTTTCATGTCTAACTTTGTTTGCCAAATCAGTTCTTCACCAATTGTGCCATATATGCAATATATAGTATCAATCAAGTAATTTAAGTTATGCCAGTAAATAAATGTCCATTTTCTATTGAAAAGTCCTCGCGTAGTAAAAAATAATACAGAGACATGTCCAATCGTCACACATATCCGCCGCGGTGTTTGTGCTCCGAAATTAATCTCTTTTCACACGGTTCACTCCCCACGACAAGATTGAATGGTAGCACATCCAAAAGAAGCATTCGAAGGTTCTTCTGCGGGAAGTATATCTACGGTAGGAGCAATCGCTAGTATTACGGTCTATTATAGGTTTAACCATAGGCCTGGTTTGGGGACCCTTGTTAATTAGGGAATATCAAGCCCTGGTGGGAAGTAAACGAAGTCACTAGCCAGGAATAAGGAATAGAAACAAATAACTCGCACAAATTTCCAGAACGTTGTCAACGATAACCGTAATCCGTGGACCTCCCCAAGGAACTCATCCACGCAAAGGTGAAGGACGCGAGGCGTGGGCAGCAAGACCGTCGGAGTCGCAGCTGAAGAGCGGGCGCATGAATCTCGACACGCCCGGCTTAGTAATTCAATTACAGATAAAAATTGGCTCAATTTGAAAAGTGCAGAATTAAAATGGCTTCCGGGATTTTTTGGAAGGAATGGCATTCTAAATGGACATTAGCGGCCAGGAGAAGAACGATACGAAAAGAGGTTCGTGAATTTCGACCCGAAAAAACACTTTCGGTTCACTGCAGGTTTTAAAGGAACTCGTCGGAAGATTGAATCCGCTAACGAGGTAAGCACCAGGGATGGAAGTTCGTAAATACACATTACTGAATGGACACAGGTGTGATGTGATATGATATAACTTCGGTAATTATATGCTGAATATATTATGTTCCAGTCAGTCCAGTTCCGTCGGTTGAAATGAAGGACATTATGAAATCGACTTGCGGTGAGCTCTAATTTCGTAGCTCGGTGTGAGATTTCCATGCCGGAACATACGTATTTATTAGTGAATGTCTTTGGTCAGGCAGCGAGGCATCACAGGTCCAACGTTAGAGAGGAGATGTCACACTTCCAAGTATTACCGCGAGTTGAATCTGAAGGTTCATAATTCGAAATAAGTAATTTCGCACGAGAAAATCCACTCATTGGAAAATTCAATTTGGTGAGGGAAATAAACTTATCCAGTTGTACTTCCGAGCCTGCTGGGAGCCTATTGCTTCCCGAACAGGGCCTTTTTCCTTTATGCATCTACTTTTTTATCTATATGAAACCCCGCAAACCGCCGCAAGGGCGTGCAGCGGGGGGTGTTAGGTCACCATCCGTAAAAAAGAATAAAACCACATGCAAAAGTAACATTCACGCCAATTCACATCCGCAGAGGCTTATCTATTCATGCAAAAACCATTTTTACTTAAACACATGCAAATTCATACACTAGCAACCAGCATGCATCTACAAAATACCCCGCAAGCCGCCGTAAGGACGTGTGGTGGTGAGATCACCACCCATAAAAGAGAATAAAACCACATGCAAAACCAACAACTTCATGCAAACCTACACCCATAGAGGCAAATACGATGTTCATGCGAAAACCATTTTAACTTGCATGCTTGCAAATAAATAAACTATGAACTAAAATACACATGCACCTATGAATATACCTTAAACTACATCTCGATATTACCCCACAAGCCGCCACAAGGGCGTGTGGCTGGGTGTGTTAGCTCACCACCCGTAAAAGAGAAAATAACCACATGCAAAATCGACACATTTATGCAAACCTTCACCCATAAAAGCGTACACATTCATGCAAAAACCTTTTTAATTCACACGCATGCAAATAAGTACAAACTATCAACAGGCAAACCTGGCCTTTTAGTGGAATTAGCCTAGGAGAATTAGGCCTATATATACCTGTATCCCTCGCATGAAGAACTCGGTATTCTGTGTTACTTCTGAAGGGTTGCCTGAGTCAGATTTGTTCTCATTTCATTATTAGTGTCACTATTTATTGGCTTTAAAACTATTATCGGTTGCAAGATATCCAGAGGAGATTCATTGATTTCTTTCCGTGTCATTAATACCTGCACTTATCGACCTCATCAATAAACGAATTCGTTCAGTAAAACCCGTTATTTCATATCAACGCCGAATGATTCGGGAGGAGCAATTTAAGTCGCAGGTAATACGGGATAGATTTAGTGAAAATAACAGGTCAATTAGCGTAACGATTAATGAGGAGCGGTGCTAGGCATAAAATTTGAAAATGGAATTAGTAGAAATCAAAATAAATTTGATATATCCAACTATTCTGCAACTTCATGAGAGTAACTTCTGTTTTTTCATTCTGTTTTATTCGGGGTGCATAAAATGAAAATAACTGGAATTCATCTGTCATAAAATTGTCGTTGAAAGCATTTTCGTGAGCTTTCTTTGAAGTCTTCATCAATGTCCCTAGGGAAATTACACTAACTCTCTCAAAGATCTCCTTCCTCACGCGTGCACCCTTTTCCATACACCCTTGACGACTTCCATGTAAAACTTAGTGTTCACTGCTTGTACCTATGGCGCAAACTCCGTCCCTGTGAATAATATATTTTGAGCCAAAAAGACTATTTATTTTTGGTATATAGTACGTACCAAACACCATAAACATAGTAATCAACCCGAAGGTCGGTTTAGTAGGTGATGGTAGAGTTCACCCAGTACTAAGCCCTATGCGGCGTGTGAAATTCACACATCGGGGTAGGAAGCCAGTTCCTTTCCCTGTGCCGGTTATGGTTTCCCAGGAAGATCAGGTACCCGAAAAATCACATAGCTTGGGTGGAGCTGCAGGTGCCCAGAGTGTCTTGCCCGGGAATCGAGCCCGCGACCCTCGTGTCAGCCGTCCAACGCTCTACCCACTGGACTACCGCGTATATATATACACATATATATATATATATATTATATGTATATACACACACACATATATATATATATGTATATATATATATACACGCATTTATATATATATATACACACATATATATATATACACACACACTCACATATATATATATTTATAGAAATATATTTAGTCCCATATGATGTTAAACCTTTCTTTATCTGCTTTGAGAACCTTCCAGTTTATAACATGGAGCCCGAGCTGATAACATTTTCTGACGTTATAGACAAACTTCATACAATCATTTAGTGTTTTCATTGGCATCCTCAGGCATGCCACTGCAAACCGGATACCATGAGACGACATTGGTCACCGTGCCATAAAGTCAGAGCCGAGACGAGTGCAAGTCGCAGGCATCCTTGAAAAATAAATTCCTAGGTGATCAATTTAATGAGCTGAGGGATGCTCTTACTTCAGGGACGGAGCTGTGGAAAAATGGGATTGCTTCCAGCAGATTAAAATCTCCCACGGCCCTCCCAATTGAAGAGCCTAATCAGCTCTTTGTTACAAGAACGACGCCCGGATAATGATACTATACCAGCATTTCCTTGAGTTCTTATTGGGGAAGATAATTTCCTTGCGTTTCTTTTTCTACCTGCCCGGAGTATTACATACCAAGGTGGTGTATTAACCATGAAGACGCAATCCTACACAGATTGTGCCTTTAAATACTCCGTGAGAACCTTTGAGCTTTATGCAAATCTAATTGAATAAATTTTTTCACTAATATTATCAACGTAGCTTCCAATGATAATCAGGACTTAATTTTTTATTTGAATAATAATCAGTTTATCGTCGGTAACCCAGAACATAATTTCTCATTATTATCATTTATTTCGTTGATTATATGTTTTCCATCACGTGGAATACATTAAGCATAAATTTGCAAGTCATCAGCATGCAGGTGATAATTGCACACTAATTGGTAGCCGATAAAAAAACCTAGATGATCGGGGGCGATAAAATCGATATCTGTGGCAGGTCAACAGATAATTTGCTCCAAATAGATGTTTTTTAAATTTCATTTCTGACACCTAAATGCGATTATTTAAGTACGATCACATTCAATTTAGAGCACTGGATAATAAATCGAGGTATTTATATTCTAGCAATAGTATTTCGGTATATACCGCTGATTTACTCTTTCATACGCTTTTTAAAATAAAATTGCACTATACCACTAAAGTTACCACCCCGTTTCACCGTATATCATCTACAATCATAAAGTGAATTTTTAGTTACATGAAGTTAAGTATTTTGTTCCTTCTGAATCCAGATTTGGATGGATATAATAAGTTCTTATTCGCGAAAGGGCAATGCAATTGTGTAAAAATGATCCCATCCAAAGGCTTTGACAAAGGGAAGAGTATTGAGATGGGAGGTAGTACATAACCGTTAGAGGCTTATGTTTACTAACGCGTGCATCTTTTTTTACAGGATGCCGGTAAATAAGAGTACAAAGAAGAGAAATTTATAAAATGAGAAGAAATTAAACTAGGGCATTTAGAATCAGATTAGTTTTTACTTCGCAAACCGTTAGGGTCGACTGCTTTCGAATTTATCTTCAACATTTTTAAAGATCACTTCAAGGTGGGTAGAACAAGAAACGCATATAAATTATCTCCTCCAATAAGAACTCTAGGAAATGCTGGTTTAGTAACATTATCCGAGAGTCGTTCTTCAAAGAAAGTGCTGATTGAACTCTTCGACTGGGAGGGCCGTGGGAGATTTTAAACTGGTGGAAGCAATCCCATATTTCGGCAGCTCCGTCCATAAAGTACGGGCATCCCGATGGATGTACTGGTATCCCGATGAGACGCCCACCCGTGGCTTGTCGTCCGGTTTCCCAGGGGCCGAACCACCAGAGTTTACCCAATACCCATCTCCGAGGCGGGGCTCGAACCCGCGACCTTTTCTTTAGCATGCAAATGTTATCCACCTGGCTAACCCCGCCGGCATTGGCATAATACGCCGTTTACAAAAAACAATGCATCAATGCCTCCAAGGTTACGGCCTTTTATCCGCTCTTTTGGAGACAGGGGCGATTGAAAGCAATATTGCAGCATATGAAGTCAATTCGTGCACCGACATAAAAGGAATCGGGGTTTGCCCACATGATATTGCTTTATCGTTGTTATGAGCGACGATCACATCCAATCAGGTACAATTCAGCGGTAGGTGATGTGTCTGAGAGTAGGGCACAGCATATAGATTGAGTGAATAGAATAGTATCAGCTGAGGGTTACCCTGGCCCTTGTTAGTTTTTACTTACTCGAACATTTGTGGAATTCGTCCTGTCTGGCCTGGAAAATAATAACGTATATTAAAATGCGATATCTTTTGAATATAGTTGTCTTTTACATCTGGTGGCATTTAAAAAGGCATCAAACAATTTTCCTCACGTGGTTACTCATCCCGTATTCCTCCGGATTCTCATTTACTAAACATTTCCTGACAATCTGGTTCTTCTGAATGTCTCCAAGTGCCTGAAATGTAATGTCCTTCACGATTGCGGAAATTCTGTCGCATCAAATGCGCCTTTGTCGTTGAGGAGCCCAGATTTGGGGGTTTGAGCGCGTTCGCCCACGTGGTTGACGGCTCGCGCTTCCATCGGTCTCGCCGTGAAGTCCAAGAGGCGGCCCAAGGCGTGGCTTGAAACAATGAGAATAACATCCCCTTCCCGCCCCGGACAGGTGAAGAGCCAGCAGCACCTGTCAATCCCGCCGATCGCTATTACAGCACGATTGGGGTTAAGTAGAGAGGAAAGCGATCCCAGTTGTCCCAAATGACAATTTCTGTCGCAACAAGTGAACTTGTTTCCGTTCGACGCATGTGTGTCCTGTCACCGTGTGTCAATGGGTCATCCCGTTTTACAGTTGCACCCGAAGCGAGTGTGGCTGTCTCCTCTTAGCAGGCGGTGGCACACAAAGCGATGGGCGAACCGTTAAATGACTGCGGGCTCGGGAGTGTGAGCGTGGCGTGACCCAGTCATTCACCCACGCTCGGCGGAGCAATTAAAATGGCGAATGCGATAAGGGGTTACTTTTTTGTCGCTCCAGCATCGGGGCGGGTGAGTTTTCATTATTATTTTTGAGGGCGTCCACGGAGAGCGGTTAAGTTTCGACATTGGCCCACTTCGATTCGTCGCAGAGCGGACGACCCTTCCTCCGCATTCTCCCGCACCTTCGGACGCCGTCGACTCTCGAGGTGGGATGCTTAACTGCCGGCTGATGGGCTGGGTGCAAGCAACACCGCAAGTGGTGCCGAGTGCGCGACACATGTGGCGGGAATACCGAATCAAAACGATTCGGCATCATCGTGGAGGGTGACCTCATGCATCATAGATGCGACGGATAATGGAACGTGGGCATTTCCCAGAAGAAATGTAGTATATATTTAAAGGATGTATCTAAAAGGAATTGTTTCAGGCTTCGTCTTGAGCAAAAACTTCGTCGAAAAGACGAGTTCACATTTCCCACACCGTATGACACATTTCGAAATAATTTATGCGAAGAAAATTATCCCCATTCATTTATTATCTCATCAAATTTCGCGTACATTTATCTCTAATCAACACAAGAATGAATGGTCTCAGACTTCACTCCGTGAAACCATGCCGAAAGAATTGATCATATGTAATTTTCAGCAAAAATAATAGCACTGAATGAATAAACTTTGTATTTTTTTCACACAAAAAACTTTATCATACTACTACCGGTTTCGACGCATAGGCGGCATCATGTACCTGATCTGGTATTTCGTGTGAAAAATACTGCGTTTATTTATTTATTGATCATGAATTGTCTCAGACTAGAGCCTCGAACCATCGAATTCAATATAAGTAGCATTAAATAAATCAGCCTAAATTGCGTGGTCTTCACTATGATTTAGATATAGGTAGTAGTATGATTTTTGTATTGACTCACTATGAATACATTTGCGTGGTTTCAAAATAAATAAAATTGACATCCCATTTCTCTGTGAAAAAACCTTTATTTTTACGGTATTTTCAGCGCACTTTGCCGTAGCCTGGTAGCAGAAGCACTTTCCGTTTCGTTTTCGTACATAATATTGACTGGTGATCCGGTACACGCGATATAAAATGCTTCCCCTAACAGCCACAGCATTCGATCCAATGGTGAAATTCTCACATCAGGACACGCGGGAAGTTCCTCTCCCCTACCGCCTGCTATTCCCTTGACGATCCGGGTATTCGAAATACATGCTGCTTTGGCTGTGATGAGGGTGTCCACACGTACCCGAAATCGACCCTGGGACCTCCAGTCAGTCAAAAACCAAACGTTTCGGTCATCAGCCAGCCATTTCGCGTTTTCCATAGGGAGAAGTGCGAAATTGCATACCAATTGTGCATTTTTTACACAAAATCACGCCGAAACCAGTCGACAATAATAGTTTTCGCCCTTATCATGTCCATCAATGTAACCACCATTTCAATTCACCAAGCAGCAAATACTTCAGTCAGAGTTAATGAAATGGTAAAGTAGAAAATGAAAATCTTTGGCAAAAAAAACCCCGGACGCCACATCATTTTCTTCCTCCGCCGTGGAAGGGAGTGAAGTGAATCCCTGTTGTTCAAGATGCGGAAATATTAGCCATCTGCTCCGCCCGAACGCAAATCTCTTTGTCGCATCGCATCCCACGCACGACCCACGAAGCGGCCCCGCCCATATCGCCCCCTCCCCGGCCCCGGGGCCGGGGATGCGGGACCGAGCGCCCGCGAAACCCTCCCCGTGTCCCGCCGGCGTCAATCAACCACCCACCCCCGACCCGCCAGCCGACCCTCCTCCCCCAGGGGTACGGGCGAAAGAACAGGGGAGAGGAAAGAAATGAAAAGGCCCCGCTGCGACACGCGTGCTCAACTCGGCGAAGCACGTGTGCGCGGGGGGCGAGGGGAGGGGTGGAATAGAGCGGGGGATGGGGTAGAGGAGATGGATGAAGAGCGGCGGCCCCATCCGCCGGCGGACGCACGCCGCCGCCACGCGTATATAAGCGCCGCGGCCCGGTGCGGCGTGCGCCAACATGATGGAGGGACCCAAGCGACTCGCGAGTGCCGCCCTCTTCGTGGCGTGCGCCGTCGCGGCGCTGGTGTCGTGCACCCGGGCCGACCCCGTGTCCTACGAGCGCTTCCGAGTGCTCCGGGTGTTCGCCAGCGAGGCGAACGGCGAGGCAGACGCCGTCCGGGAGCTGGCGTCTCGGCTCGAGGCGATTGAGATCCTGTCTCGGCGGAACGGTTCCCTGGATGTGCTCGCCTCACCCAGTGCCAGCGAGAGCCTCGTGGACTTCCTGGCTCAGCGCTCCATCCCCTACGAAGTCCTCGTCGCCGACCTTCAAGTAAGACGGTCGCCCCGCCGCCATTTTAAGAGTCGCGCGCGGATTCGGCCGCGTGATGGCTCCAAGAAAACTGTCGGTCTCATTCCCCTCTCTGCCTGCGTTTCCTCCGAGTGCCGTCGTCCCCCCATCAATTTTCTAGCGTGGTCGAAATAGATAATAAGAGTGTCTCATTATTCCATTCACGCGCGTGACAACGGATTCCATGGTGGCAAACAAATAATCCTTGTTTCTCGTGTCATCACGTTTAAATATTTTTCCCGACTTCTTATTTCCCAAAGGATTCAGATCGATGCCCTTCTCGCAATTGACCTCGTTATATTGTGAGAAATATGCGAGACTTCAATAGTGAATATTTTGGCAGTTTTCAAGTGCTTTGCCATGCCAAGCGATGCTAACTTATCTCGACGAGAGGTACGAATAACATTGTAATGCTTAGACTATGAAAAGTCTTGGATTTCGGAACGCTTTCCTTGCCGAAAATTAAATTAGTCTGTTGCAGATTCCAGCCAGACATAATACGCTTGCAAGTTCGGCCATCAATCAACGAAGCTACAGGGCAGAAGGGAAGGATTTTTTATACATAGAATAGAGTGAAACTTCTGGAAGATGTTTTTCCAGGATAATCATCCAGGATATCCGTAAATTATTCAACTCAAGAAACTGCCCCGTGCAAGTTACGTTCGGAGGTCGGGCTTCTGCAGTTGCAGTCGCAGTTGGGCCACCATGAGTGGCCCTCTAACGTGGGTCACTGGCTACAAGGACATATCACATTCGTCGCGAGATAGTGGGAGTTAACCGAATCCCAAAAGTGGGCAGATTATCCCTTCGACCATTGTCTGCCATGTGAGCTTCTTTTACGTAGTATTTTTTTTTTACTTTCCCTCGTAAGTCTTGTTAGCATGTCGCTCGCTGATATCTTATCTTCCACCACTTGAACCTGTTATCTTCCACTGGATGAATTCATCTGGATTGTACCGCGATGAATTACCACGAAATTTAATTTACGGGCAGATGAGATCGAGAACATAAAGTGGCATCAGAAGAGAGGATTTGCCTTACTCATCGTGAATTCCTGATAAACCGATTCCAATCCCAATTACAGGGAAACTTGCATCAATAGAGGAACCCAAAATACCTTGCCGGTCCCATGATCGGAACGGTTTGGAATGGAAATAAACCCTATTGATCAATTGAAGCCATAAAATATTTTTTCATCGCGTAATGGATTTCTACTACGGAGTAAATTGAGTGGTGGACACTACATTTGCTTTGTCATAAATTTTCAGAAATCTCCCCTTTGGGCATATTAGTGTATTGGCCAGAAATAAATGAGATGTCTTGCCGCAGTGAAGTTCGTTGAGTCAGAAGGAAGACCCACCGTTCGTTTGTAATGTTGAAGTCGTTTTCTCACCTCACATTTGTGGACCGAAGAGTTTCAATACAATTGGAAAGCATTGCATTACACGACAGCTAGGGCGGGTTAGATGATCTGCTCTATTTTGCGCCATTTATGAGCTGTAATTAACCCATTATTCAATAAGCTCCGGAAATTATTGAACGGGATATTAACCCAACCTTTTATTTATCGATATTTAGATCGACCACCTAGAAAAGTAAAAGTTCCGGGACTTATTGAACGATGGGTTCATCCGCTTTTAGCTCCGTCACTCTCCTCTCCTCGGACAATGCCTCCGTAAAATTCACTTCACACGTGCACACTAACCCCTCTACATGCTTTTCTTTCCGCGTTGATGCTCTTGTTTCTGACGAAAATCTCGATATTGAAGTATTAGTAGTATTTATGGGAGGCGACCGACAGCTGAGGTCATTCGCGCCATAGGGGATGGACAGGAAAGGATGAAGGGTGGAGAGAAACCCGGCGTCGGCATTAGCCTACTCTTTACGAAAGGCGCCAAGGGGTCCGCAGTTTAACGTCCCGTCCGACGGACGGCGTACTCACTCAAAGTGCCCTCCACAAAGCACCTCAAGTAGGGATCGAGATGCCTCTGAACAATATTCAACACCGCCGGGATTTGAACCCGGACCCTCTGGGTGGGAAGCCAGTACGACAGCCCCCGCACCATCTCGATCCCCTCGATATTGAAATATTTTGTCTTTTAACTCAGCCTACCGATTCTAGAGGTGCGTAAATTTTCGTAGATGCTACTGTGGTGGAGGTGGATTATTTTCACACAGTTAAGAGAACGGATGCAAAAGTTCTTTTTGGTTTTCTTTTATTTCTCTCCTATCTATGAGAATTGGCATGCCGTAACTTGGATGATGATTATGAGGCAAGATGTCGGAATTAGTTAGTCGGTGAGCAATCCTCCCGCGATCGTAATTTTCCCGGAAAATGATCAGGGATTGTGACTCCGAATCACAACTTCAGAGCTTTCGGCGGTGCGTGGATACCGTCGGTAATGAGAAATGGTGCGGCGTGCCCACCCTCGCTCTACGGTCGAGGCTTTGGCAGAGAGGCGGAGGGGGAGGCAGCACGAAGGGGAGGAGGGAAAGGCAAGGAGTGGGGAAGGGGATGGCGGTCAAGGGAAAATGAATCCGATGAGCGTGGGAACGGAGTGGCGGAGAGAGTGATCGATCCTTGGGGGTGTTCGAGGAGGCGACGACCGGGCACCTTTCGAGATGCGAAGCAAGTTTACCATCACAATTTGAAGCGAGTCTCTTCAACTTGTATTGTCGTGACGATTCACCTTCAGTACGCTGAAGAAAAGGGCCATTTTGTGGCCGAAATACGCGCATTCGTATTCACCTTTCTCATCCCTTAACTTTTTTTACCCTTTACCTCATCCTCTGACTTATGGCGATAGCCAACTAATCTCATTTGTTCTTTGTTTTGAAAGGTAAACTGTGTACGGCTATTGGAGTTTTTCATTTATTTAAAACATGAAAGCGGTCTCGCAATTTGATTCATTCATTCCCTTGGTTTTTCATTTCAATCTCCATGATGGAGAATTGCGTAGCTCTCTGGAAATGAGCTCAACATTTGAGTGTAGTTCATGCCTTAATACTTTTAACGGTGCCCACAAATCAGAGGAATATGCGGCTCTGGTCTAAGGCGATTCTTATTACTTACAAAAACTGAAGGAGCGGTGTGATTCAGATTTGTGATCATGGAAGATTAGGCCATAATTTGCGTGAATTGCAAAGATGAGGGATCGCTCTCGGAGCGTATTTTTATAAATTACGAAGAGATAAATACAATCAACTATTTTTTTGGTAATACCTGTATTTCCACAGGAGGAGAGGAAGCGAGACGAAATAGACTGAATGGGGTGTGAGTCCCGCCAGGTACGAAGAGAACAAGTGAAGCCAACATTTAGGCTTTAGCAAAAGTGATTTGAGGGCACATAAATTTTCATATGACTCCGAGGGAATCTTTAAGAGCCCCACATAACGACAAGTGAGAGGGAGAGTGTTAGAATTATCTCACCACCGCACTTTTTGTAGTACGATGGGCTATCCTATATTTTTAATTATTGCTAAAAAATAAGCGAGATAAAACTTTAATTTTTATTTGTCATTCTTTAGATTTCTTTGAATAGCCGCAATCCAGATTTATGTATTTCTACCAGAGTTACCTTTCGAAGGCCGTTATTGTAGAACTAAATAGATTCCATCGAAACACATTTTTTCACTTTTTGGATGACGTCATTTTTGCTGTCAAACCTTCGGCCCCGCAATAGTTTTTTGAGTTCTGAGAATAGGTGAAAGTTGCTCGGGTTGAGATCGGGAGAACAGGGTGGATGTGACATTTCAAAACCACATCGTTTTGATTGCGGGTCGCGCCTTGGTCGTGATTGAAGGTCGCACCATCTTTGCTTCTGCAAAGGAGTCTGTAGTCGTGGAACCCAGAATGCTGACGCCTTTGACATGTGCAGTTCTTCGCGAATAATTTTCTACCCACTGCCGTACCTAAGGTCAGCCTCATTCATGATCATTTGAATGGTTGCTCTTCGGTCCAATGGGATAAAGTTCTCCACTTTCTGCACTGTAGCAGCATCGTCCGTGAGTGATGGTCGTCCACTTTTTTGGATTTTTTGTGAGAGACATTCGGGTAGTTTGAAGATTACTTTGCTACCTTGCAACTGTGTCATAAAACGTATCATTTCCATAAATAGCCACCCTTTCAATGAGGATCGTCGGGCATTGTAACATTTCAAATGAGAACTTAATCACACTGCTTCAGGTATATCTTCTCCATACTGCAAGTTATTCATTCTACGACTTCCTGAAAAGAAAAAAATCAATAGTAATGGCGGTAATTTACCAAAATTATGTTCACACGAATCAATTAATATTCAGAATAAATTTTATCCAGATATCTGGGTAATTTCTTAGTAATAATTACTTTAAGACGATGCCCCCACGTACGTGAAAGACATTGTCGATGAAGATAACTGAGGGTATTTTTTCCCAATCATTGAGTTTGGATTTCTGATGTGTCCCGTAAATTTCATTGGTCTCCCATCTAACCTGCTTCTCCCGACCAATCCAGAAATCACCAATTCGGAAACGTTTTTCGATTTGAAAATTGAAATAATATTTTTTTTAATACGGACAGATCATTAGGAGAGAATATGGCGTTTCAATTAGTTATCAAGACCTTAAACATTTTTTTGTAATTTTTCAAAAGTGATTAAAATTCCAGCGTTATAGTGTTAAGTCGAGTGCATTCCATGTGTAATTTATTTACTGCTCTATTAAGCTGACAAAATTCATCAAAAAATCAACTTAGGCGTTGCTAAAAATGTGACGAGCAATGGTAAAGCACATTTAAGTTTATAAAAGGCAAAATTTGATTAGCTAGATGGGACCGGTGAAGTATTCGTTTGCAAATTAATGTAAAACATACCTCTCATCTTCTAACACATGTCCGGGTGATAGCATAAGTCGAGCTCTCGGCCAAAGGGGTGCGCCTCCGCAACTGTCTCAGTGTTCAACGAGTTCGGAGGTGACATGTTACGTATCAATCAAATCTGAAGCCATTTGTTTACCTTTTACCCCTAAAAATAAGCTTATTTCACGATGTAATTCGCTTGTCTCATTTCCTGCGAATCCTCTGAAATGTGATCGACCTTGAAGGAGCATTAGTACGGACTGGTCACAATTAATCGCCCGCCATCGACTCCCTCGTGAGGTACTTCCGCACACGATTTCAGGCAAGTTGACGAGTCACACATCTATCTGCTCCTTAGATAATTCAAGTGGGTATAGAAGTGCGCAATCATATGACGGACGAAGTGGAAGAACATTTTCCATCTGGGAAGGAGGGTCCCACAACTGGGAAAAACTTGGTCGACAGAGCAGAACTGGAAAAATGAGCTTCGGGAGACTGATGATTATCAAATGGGGGGGGGGGGATGAAATAAGCAAGCATCTAACAAGGGTCTGGTAAAAAAGAAATCTAATGAATACACTGAATGGAGAACAACAGATCATGCTACTGTGCATGATTTGATGCATTCTGATTCCCTCGAAACAGGTGTGGAGGAAAAGGAAATCGGAAGACAGTCAAGTGCATAAACCGACGGGACAGGCATTTAAGGGACAATACTATGAGGCGTGAAGGCGAATAATTATGCAAACGCGGAGAGATTATCCGTTGTGATAATTGCTCGAAAAACTCCATCAGGCCGTCATCCCTAGAACGAGTGGCCATTTGTAAATGTAATACCCGTGATAGTGATAAACAAGTAGCATAAGCCTGTCATTTCATTGGATATCACTCTAGCTTTTATGTTTTAAACCCAATGTGACAGCACAGACTAGTTTATTTGTGGAGTGAATCGGACCATATTTAAAAATGTACTCCTGCCACGACCTCTGAGAAAATGGGGAAGTCGCAATTGATAGACCGCATATCTTTGAGATCAAGGCAGGAGATATTATGTACTTTGAAGCACGCCGAATTAGCATATGTCAAAGGCAAGGATCAACTCGTCCCTGGAAGTTGATCCGTAAGCGTCATTCGGATGTGATCGCGCCTCATCTTCCTCGAAGTGCTTTAACGACGTCCGCTATCAAACCGTCACTGCCATTTTAAGAAGCTCTCCTTTGTCTTGGGCCGAGATGTCAATTTATTATGCGTTTCCGAGAAAAAATCATGCTTTGAGCTTTCCTACACTAATTAGAAAGTAAATTATTTGTAAGCGTGAAAACGATGGCATAGGCAGGCGGTCCGGGTACATGCAATGCTTCGGAGCAATATCTTGATTGTTGATCTCCTCGAACCATCTTATTATTGTTGTAGCAATGCATAAACAATGTAGCTCCGGGCAGCCCTTTCGACCTTCCCATTCTTCTAGTACCACTCCTTTCCTTCACCATTTAAAAAGAAATTTTTGTAAGTGCTGACCAAAAAGCTTAGTTATCCTCAATAATTTTCATTCCGGACTCCCGAAATCAAATTTTAAAACTATAGTGCTATAAATGCGTATCGGCCAATTTATCATTAATTAAAATGAGATTTTCAGAAGAATTAGTAGCAAAATTAAGGGAGTAGGTGTTTAAAATCCTGCAAGAAAAGAAAAGGGTAAGAACGGGCCCACGCAAATATTTTCAACGAAATACAAAATATCAATTGAAAAATGTGATTGGAGGTTTTTTAGTTGAGGGAAGTATTCTGAAATAACAACGAAGGAGATACGTCAGGTAACAGCGCGTGCTGCCACCAAATGAGAGAAAGACTTTATTTTTGCTAGGAAAATATGTAAACATGTGCAATCCAATGCCATGGTTATAGTGAAATGTGACGACGGATTAAATACGAACTTCGAAGTGTCAAGAGGGTTGTTTACATGCTCACTCTCTCTCAATTACATTTGGAACATACATTTCATTGCATCAATGAGAAAGTGATGCACAAATTTGGGAACTATGATATTACCGTGCACAAAAATTACTCATTGACGACATGATGTGGAAAATTAACTGACAGGCAGGGCCATATCTTCAGGATAAATTAAGAAAAATCGTTTTCGGCACTTATGTATTTCGACAGTAGTTATAGCGCTGCGTTAGTTTTTACAAAAAGTCGTTTGCCAATAAGGTTGAGGGCACCAATTATCTCAGAGAGATATACATTAATGTCGAATGCGAGATCAATCGTGTTATACTATCAAACCTGTTATTGACGCATCAAATTTTCCCGCGATACATGCAATAAGAGATCAAATCTTAACATTCCCTCCAAATGGAATGAGCCAATTGAGTTTCTGTCGACCTCTTTTTAGTACTATACTTTAGTATATGTTACTACATAAAATAATATTTCCTTCGGCCTTGAAGAGCCCTTTACGGCCAAAAGGAATTATTATTTAATGAAGTCGGTCTATTCCCACCAAACTCACGCGTGTGTCGACGCTCTGATGAAAATGGTGTGATTTTCAGGGTGTCAGATCATCCTGAGTAGCCATAGGTAAAGTAAATGTCCCCGAGCATCGTCATCAGCCCGAGTGTTTGCTTTGATAGATGAGACCAGACAAGACACTTCTAATGGCGTGCGAATTTCACATGTTTGGGAGGCAAAGGAGCCCAATTCGTTCCCCTGCCCCACCATTCGCTTTCCTGCGATTTTCTAGTAACCATCTAATCTCACTACTTGGATTTTAGATGTGTAGTTGCCTAGATGATGACTCAAATCCCGGCCGAGAGCTTTTTAAATGATAATCATCGTGTCGAATGGCACCGGGGCCTTTTTCATTCATTCGTTCCTTGTCTTTTGCAGGAAGCAATCCGCTCGGAGAATCCACTGCCAACGGTTGAGGAGAGCGAGGTTTGGGAGAACAGGGGTGGGCATCGGATGAGCTGGCGGAGATACCACCGCTTCAAAGGTGACAATCCCATGTTCTGCGTCAAGCAGCTCGCCCAATTAGCACTCATTCACATCCATTAATAACCTAAGTATAACTTCTTCCGCGCGGCTTCGTTCTTCAGTAAACTTAGCAGAATTAAATATATTACATTTGAGTGTTCGATGTTTTCTTCAGCATTGGGAAAATAGCTGCTAAATTTTACAATGGTTTATTCGTAGATTTTTCTTCCTTAATTCCTTTCCCATGCAGGTTAGTGTCCTCAGGTTTTTTTCTTTTCTCTGTTGATACAGCCATCCGCAAAACACGTAATGCTTGTCCTTATAGCCTCAAAGAATACCATTTAACATGGACACTAAGTAAAGAAACTTCCTCCTAAGTGAACATACTCGTACTTACCGTAATTCCATTCCAAGGCTATCAAAACAGGGTCTTCATCTTCGATGCATTGACTGTCATGTTAATGTTTCTAATCTCTTCTCATTTGAGAGTAATTTAATGTAAGTTGCAGGTGATAAATTTCATGACAAAGTCCATGCTCGTGAGCATGTGCTCTGGTGCCAGAGTACTTGGGAAAACCGGAATGGTTTCATTAAAGTAAATCACTGCACTCGTGTAATCAATAGGCTTCTAATGGGAATATAATTTTATTTCTCCTCGATGGTGGGCGTACCTATAGCAGAAATATTTTGAAGAGCGCGCGACGTCACGCCGGGTGGTGCTTGGGGAAGGGAACCGTGTGCTACACATTGCCTGAGCACGATTGCTGGCCATGGACGTACTCCGTGCATTTCGGACCGGTAACCTTGAAATACCTAACGTGTAATTCATGTAGGGATTTTAATGGCGACGGGGGTAGGTTAATCACTACCACCGCAACCATCAACCACTTTGATGGTTACGCTCTTAAACGTACATTAGTATGGCTGTAATTCTGTGGTTGTCTCTGACCTTATACCTCTTCCAATTTCCATTTATTAGCATTGCCTGGAACCTGAGACCCTTCAGACTCAGTGTGTGCGAGAGACAGGTTAAAAAAATCGGCTCAGCATATCCGTGATTCTCTCCATACCCATGTGCTCTAGGCTGTGCTTTGTGTCCTACTTGTTGTTAACATCGCCCTCTGTTGGTTCCTCTCCCATTATCGACCCCTCCTGCACCCCTTCCCTCTTGTTCTCTTCCGCCACTGAATACCGCACTATGATATTCTGTAAGGTCAAGTGGCGCGGACAACTGTAGGCATCGACGGATCGCTGCGCCTGGCCGTCGTTGACAGTTGCGTGCTTCGTGCACCAACCGATCGTTCTCGCACGCACAGACTTCACTGAATAAGAGTAGAGTGTGGAGATCTTTCTGTGATGCTATTGTCCTTCGTATTTCAATTGCACTTGTGTTCAGACGTCACGCCTAGAACCAAGATTTCCATTCGGTTTTCACACTCAGAAGTTATTCTAAGCGTATTTGTAGCGCTACATTTTGCCTTATATTTTTGTTTTGTGACGCTATATTGTGTTCTTTGTTTCTTTCGCTAGCCCGTAAAACGATAAGTAGCGTGAAAAAAAATGTTCAACCAGCGACACAAGGAATGAGATCATTTATCATTATAAGATATCCAGGATGAATGCCAAGTAAGGATTTCCGAAAGTTTTAAGCGAATTCAAAAGAAAAAGATAAGCAGAAAATTTAAATGAGAATCCAAAAACATTTTGGTCGTATGTGAGAGAGATTCAGGGAAATAAGTATAGAGTTACTACACTCAAAAACGATACAGACGAAAGAGTGACCGGCAGTTTGGAAAAGGCCAACTTATTAATGCCTTCTTTTATAGCGTCTTTACCAATGTCTCGCTGAATGCCTCCAATAGATTACCAAATCGTTTCCGCCAACCGAGGTCCAAAATTGAAATTTCACATTTAGAAACAACGTTTGCTGAAAAATATTTCTCCTAAAAAGCCTCCAACTTGCATAATAACCACGTTAATGCTGCAGTTCAACTGGAGAGTCCTTATGGTAAAAAACCCAACTGATAAATGAACAAATAATAGGAAATTGGTATGTTTAAATGAAGATTATAGATTGAATTATATTTTGCGAGGAATATTTAAGGTTCTCACGGGATATGATGAGTCTGATTGCTCCCCAAACGCATTTATTTCTAGATTCCTTATGACTTCATGGGGACTAAGGACATGGTTTTGAAAAATCTTATGGAAATAGAAGCGTCTTTAAAGAGATTTCAAACACTATTCATGTTCGATCTTTTAGCCTGCATGTTTCAATAATACAGGGATGAAATTAAAAATAACGTTAATTCCACCTCATTTCTTGCAATAATTACTGTAGTTAAAACTGATGATCCCGTCAGATGCAAACCATTTTGTTTTCCAATATGAACATGAAGGAGTAAACTAAGAAATATTTTGGAGTTTACTTAAAGGAGAATCTCGTGATGCGAGATGTGTTGCGGCCGCAGATTTTCTACGATTAAGTCTGGGTACGAAACGCTGTTTCAGTAAAGATGAAGGAGCCTTCGGTAGCAATTCAGAGAGAGCGAGAAGAAACCGAAGAGCAAATCGAAAAAGCCAAGCGTGACACTGCGATATGTCCTCACTCAAAACGTCGGCACTTGCAAAGATACTTGTTCCGTGAGCGCGAAGGAGGCCTGTGATATCATACGTATCATCACGAAAGCACCAATTTCCTGAATATCTTCGAATAATCTAACTGTTCGAGAGCTTACAATATGGAGGATAATCCGAGCACTTCCAACGGCGGCGCGCGCCAGAGACCGCATCAGAAACGTAGACATGGCCAAATAAAGGACGGCTCTTAACGGAAAATTTCGTCATGAAACGAGCCAGAGCATTTCGGGAAAGTTAAAGTTTGTAATCCTCTTCACAAGTTAATTCTAAAACAGTAATCGTTAGAGCACCTTCAGTGAAGCTGCAAAGCTCGTCAAAGTACTTGTTACAACCCCAATGTCACCGTCTGAGGCCGAGGGATGGTTTTAAGCACTGAAACGAATCAAAATCTTCCTCAGCAAAACTATGGGCTAAGATAGGCTTGTATTGCAATACTATAGACTTTCATGTAATATTATAGACTTGCATTGCTTTGGAAATACTGGTCGTGAGAAAAGAACTACTTCGTGGAATACAGCATTTCAATTTAGGAGTTATTGAAAAGTGTGTATCCAAGAAGGAGAGTCAAGTGTAATTGGTTTGAAAGAAAAAATGAAGAGAAACACCGACATCTGTAACAAATAACTTCATACGCATCGCAATGAAAATGTTTGCTCCAAGATCTAGAAGCAAACCTGATATTTTTTAATGTTAACTTCTTCTTTCGTTATTATCTATCCAATGTCAATAGTTAACTCTTATTTTAATTTAAATATCGATGATGTAAGTGTTTTAATGTGTACAATAATTTTTGCGACTCTTACACTTAATTTAATACGTAAATTTTGTTTCCTAAGATTTTATTTCTGTTTGAGATCGCCATGACCCGTTCAAGCCGAAGAAAACAATTAACAATTATATTTCCTACAGCATGTATTATCTTTCTAGATTTTCAATATTTCTACTTAAAAAAACTATTTAATTGATAAATTTGCTTTAAATTTTAATTAAAATATATTGCTAGCCATAATTTATCCTGTTAAGTATATGCTATTTAATTATTAGGAAAGTTATACAATCTGAGTACACTAAATTCTTAATATATCTTTTTGTTGCAATTCACAAACAGCTGCAGATGATTTATTTCGTTAAAATCCCTATTGAATTTTTTTAAGAAACTTGCATCAATGACGTTTGATTTGCTTGTTAATAACTCCTTTAAAATGCTTCTTCTATTTAGAACTTCTATTTAGCAAACGTGGATGTTTACAAAATCTGCTGCAGATACATATCGTCCCATCTGGCGCACGGAGTGTTGGACACTTTTCGCTCTTCTCAAACACTATTAAAAGGAATAAAACCGTATTTAGGTTCGGGATCATATCTCCAGTTCAGTGGAAGTGAGTCCCGCGGCAGAATTTGAATCGAGGCTGAGTTAGGCAACGCGGCACACGACCGTAGCCAACGAGGGCGCTCAAACAAAGGCCGCATGATGCCAGGACCACGTGTCACGACTTATCCTTGAATATATTTAAGCTACCTAATTTAATATGTACATAAAGCTACAGTTAATCACAGAATATCTTTTACGGAGCTGCGAAAAAAATCACACTTTTCAATTTCCCTTAATTTCTGGTGAGGTGTTCGACCTCCTGTGAAATTACACTTACTAAGGTTTTTCAAAATTATTACTCTTTCAATTATTATTTTATTTCTGAGATATCATC
Organism: Hetaerina americana; assembly: GCF_022747635.1. Classification (NCBI taxonomy): domain Eukaryota; kingdom Metazoa; phylum Arthropoda; class Insecta; order Odonata; family Calopterygidae; genus Hetaerina; species Hetaerina americana. The sequence goes on along the minus strand of NW_027286719.1, from coordinate 3,078,182 downwards.
ATGAGCATTTAGGTCTTCGCGCCTGAATTTTCGCTCCGCATATGATGGATGCGTGAGCCCCATTCGACCCCTTGCAATTTTTCGGGTAGGTTAATGTATTGTCACATTTCTCACGTTGCACGACCCGTCGCTCAAAGCACACGTCACTCCTCATTTTTCCTTTCTCTTTCATACCACACTGAGTACAATGTACTTGTGCATTTTTATGCATTTTCTGAAAATTAACTGTGTTGGCCACCCACTTATCAAGTCAAGTAGCGCACGATTTATCATTTTACACATCAGAAGGAAATTGCAAAAACCTTAGAGGTGCAATTAGTAGAAACAACAAAGAAGTAAGAACGGTGAAAGGTGTCCTGCTATAGATTACATCACCTTGCAGAAAATCTTCAGAGTCTGGAGTGGATAATGTGATCTCTTGCACACTTGTATAAAATGTATTGGGTGAGAACAAAATCTGCCTGGTATCCTGCTGGCATGAAGAGAAACACATTTTTATAGGGCGTCGCAATAAATAATTATTCAGGTATCTAATTAGTTTTATTAATAACTAAGGATAATGGATGATGAAAGGGGCATCAAAATACATTTCAGACAGGTAGAAACAGGGAAGCAATGGCTGGGGGGTAATAATCTCAGGCCCTACAAAGAAGAATATCAGATATCAGATAAAGCTATCACTGTAGTGAAGATGCTTGGCAGAGCACTGGGAGTTGTTGCACAGGGAATGCTGCTTATTGATTCCAGCGGCTCTTCCTTGCCATTTGGCTCTTGAAAATGCTTATGTCCGCATTTGCAACACGCGGCAAGTACTTGGGATCCTTGCGAGAAAAATTCAACCATGGAATTGGAAAAAGTGCAGAGAAAACCTGCTATATTTGTTAAAAAATGGTACAACAAGTGAGTGATTGTGATGCTGGCCAAGTCAGGGTTGGAACGCTTTGTGTCACGAATAGAGCAAGCAAGCCAAACTAAGGCTTTTCGAAAGGTACATCGAACAGTAGCACCGAGGGAAATATTGTGGCCCCACATCAAAATGATAGAAATTCAAACCAACAAGATACGATATAAGAGTTGAATACCACCTCGCTCTTCTCTTGCACGCTATGTAATCATAAAAATCAGACGTAACCACTCCTACATATTTAATTCGAAAAGAAAATTTTAAACTTAACTCAAACACTCCCATTACTTCATGATTTAGGTAGGCATGTATTAGTGTGTTTCTGTATCTTGTATGTTTCTTCTGTATTTCTTCTGTATTCTGTATCCTGTATTCATATGTTCATATTCCGACATTCAGGCATGCAAATGCCTGAATGTCGGAATATGAACGCGTGAGTGGCCGATGCCCTAACATCCACCGCCGCACACACTCGCGCCGGATTTCGGGGTATTTCTTGGATGCGAATGGCAGTCACGTGCGCCGAGCGTGGTGTCGAGGAGGTGGGGTTGCGCGGAAGAGGAGAATGGGGGGATGGGTGAAGCGAGCACATGGCTTGACAATGGTGCATCAGAGGCGAAGATGGAGGAATTTCTGTGCTGCGGACAATTCAATTCGTCGCGGAGTTCAACGGTACCGGTGCGCAGATGACTCGTGTATTTCCCATCCTATGGCAAATGCACACCACCACCATGCAGAGGTTTGTAGTCCCCGCCGCCGTCACCCCTTCCCCCATACTCGTCAGGGGGTTGTGAACTGAATGTCATTTAGTAATCACTCACATTTCGACTTTTAATAGCATAAAAATGTAATGTTTTTCTTCTAAATGGTTTTTTTATTGCACGTTACTTTTACCCAAGCTGCCGCTGGGGCCATCCAGTCTCTAAACTAGCCTGTAGAGTATCCGCTACAAAATCCGACATAATAAGGCGGTGAATCATTCTTTAAAATCAACTCAATTGTGTGCTACTGTAAATCGAGAAATTACGAGAATCAAGCGATATCAATGTTTAATTAGTGTTATTGAAAAATGTATGATGTTACTGTGTTTGAGATCGCTTGTAAATCCTCGTGGAAAGATCTCAAGGCAATGAATTTCCTGCTGTGGGCGGGTAGAAGGAGGCCGAGGTACGTACGTAAATAGATTAGAGGGGAGCGCTCAACTCACCTTAGGAAGGGACCATTCCTGTCCACGCCACCCTCCCTCCGTCCACTCCTGAGTTGCGGTCTGAGGCTGCGGCCTGGCTGGAGGCACAATACTACCTTGATCAAAAATTTCCCGGAATTTATTCAGAAAATTAAAAATACAAGTTTATTCATCTAAATCTATATTGTCCCCTTCAAAGTAATCCCCATCGACTGCAACACACTTATGCCAGCGCTTGATCCAATCCTCGAAACATTTTTTATATTCGGTTTTCGGTATGTCCATCAGTGCTTCCTGCGATTTTTCCATTACTTCCTCTCGGCTGCTAAAACGCGTTCCCCGTAATGGTTTTTTAACTCGATTGAACAGAAAGAAGTCACAGGGAGCCAAATCAGGTGAATTCGGTGGCTGTTGGATGGTATTTGTTGCATTTTTCGTCAAAAAATTACGAATAATGATAGCACTGTGCGACGGTGCGTTATCATGGTGCAAAATCCACGAGTTTTCTGCCCACATTTCTGGTCTCTTTCGGCGAATTGCTTCACGCAAACGTCTCATAACGCCCAAATAATACTCTTTGTTTACTGTCTGGCCTTCTGGCAAAAATTCATGATGCACTACACCGTTGTAATCCATGAAAACCGTCAGCATTGCCTTCTTTTTTGACTGAAAACGACGTGGTTTTTTTGGTCTCGGCTCATTTGGTGAACGCCATTCACTTGCCTGATGTCTGGATTGCGTGTCGTACTCATAAACCCACGTCTCGTCTCCAGTAATGATCCTTTTGATGAATGTGGGATCGGATTCAGCCTCGCAAATCATGTCTTTTGCGACGTCAACACGGTCTCTTTTTTGCATGAAATTGAGGTCTTTTGCTGCTACACGACGGAAACCCAAATCATTAACCACAATGTCTTGGGCGGATCCATAGGCAATGTTCAAGTCCTCCGCTATTTCTCTGATGGTTAATTTGCGGTTATTGACCAACATTTCTTTTACTTTATCAATTTTTTCACCGACTTTCGATGTCGATGGTCTGCCACTGCGTTCATCATCTTCGATTGACTCACGACCACTTCTGAACCGCTCGTGCCACTGGTAAACGACCGTTTTTTTTAGAGAATCGTTGCCGAAACACTTTTCCAACATTTCCAACGTCCGTGCGCCACTAAATCCGTTTTTTACGCAAAATTTAATACAAGTTCGTTGTTGCAAATTTAAATCCATTTCTGCAATTGTAAAAAATCGCCAACACACACAGAGATAGATGTACTCTTGGCTACGTAACTTTTGCAAATGTCAAGTTATGACACTAAGATTTAAAGGGAATATCAACAACAGATGTACCAATTTAACAAAAAAAACAGAACTCAAATCGGAACGATGGGAGCGCCACACGGTGGTTATTCCGGGAACTTTTTGATCAAGGTAGTATCTAACATTTCAGCTTGGCAATGAAGTTACCCTGTAAGTCCCCACGAGTGCGTGTGGCAGGGAGTTATAAGTCTGGGATCATTGTAAATAGTAATAGACAAACATTACCATTTCTCCCTCACCAACTGCATCCTTGAAAATAGACCCTTCGGGTCTCAAAATCGTCCGTTGTGCAGTGCCATGTACATTTTTTTTTACATTTACATTTACATAACACCCCGCAAGCCGCCGCAAGGGCGTGTGGCGGGGGGTGCTAGATCACCAACCGTAAAAAGGAACAATACCACATGCAAAACAACAACGTGGAAAATTACACCCACAGCAGCGCACACACTCATGCAAAAATCCCTTCATCCAACACTCATGCAAACACAAATAACGCAAAACAACAAAAAACTGCACCCCAGGATGCAGCACGAAAGCCATCCTACAACACGCAAGCTAGGACACAACAAGCAAGAATGTGAAACATCACTACCGCATGAACATGCACCACAAAACACTCTACCCCCGAAGAGACTGTAAAAGGCAGGGAATGGAGTCCAGGGATGACCCTTTTATGGGTGGTGACCCAACACCCCCGCCACACGCCCTTGCGGCGCCCTGCGGAGTATTATGAAGATGTAAATGGGTACAAACTCATTTGATGTAGGTGTTGTTGATTGCTTGAAAGTAGATGGAGGTGTTAAGCACAAATATTTCCGCGTAATGTCAGCGTATGCGTTGCACATGCGTATGTACATGCATTCGTGAGTTTACTTGTACATTCCCTGTACTTAGCTTTCGCTACTTTCACTCGAATGCAATAACGCGAGAGACTAGCACTTATATTGCCTACGGCGCTTGCACCGCCGGCCGAGGAACTTTGCGTAAGGAAACAACGCGTCTTCGTTCGAAATGCTCGACGCCAAGGGGGTGTCGAGAAAACGACGGGGGGTTTTGAGGTTTTCTCTAAATTTTCCTGAAAATGGATCACGAAGGCGGGTGGCATTCTTCGGCCGCCCACGATAATATTAGACCGTATTGCTTCTAAATATTTTTGCGTCTTTCTCACGGATAAAAATTGCTTCACCTTAATGCCGCACCATACCCACTTCCGCTGGCACCGAAACACGTAATTTGTTCCGTGATAACGCACCGCATTCCCGCGTCTCCATTTCCCGTAGAAAAGTCGATATCCACGGATAATGTGCGTGACTCTGGGCCAGTTTAGGTGAGCCGTGCATACCTTTGTTCAGAAGTTTCCTTTGCAAACATTTTCTCAGTCGCTGAGATGCATTTCCGGGGCAGGGACGCGTGGGAACTTCCTTTCGAGCGTGAACAGAAGAAACTCGCAAAAGAATTTTGCTCTTGAAATCGTTTTCATTAATTGAATTGTTGAATATTTTTTGGGCGAATACCACTCACCTTTGATCTTAGCAAATGGCGCTCCACCCGCTGGGTCTCCCGTTCTGCCGCCGCGTCGGTTCCGGGAAGCGCATCGAGAAAATTCGCCGCCGATGGTGCGGGAAGGGCGTGGTGTGGGCAGGCGAGGGAAGGGGGTCGCGCGAGGGGAGTGGGGGACCGAAAGTGGCCTAAAATGTGTGATGCAACTCAGGGACGGTCCCTCAGCTAATGCGATTATGTTAACATATTGCCGCGGTGATAACCCAGTTTTGGTACGTGACTGCCGCTGGGGGCATTGCATGCGACCCGCCTCTTCAACCCACTCTTCAAGTTCTGAAGTTTAGAGATAGAGCGAAACAAGTAGCCCCCGAGGTCACATTCATTCCCATGCTTATCTGTCTATTTGCAATGATGTCGGCCGCCGAAGCCAATTCGCACGCAAACTTAATGCACATTGCCATCCCACCCAAAGAGCGCATAATCTTCTCAGCAAAAGGACCCCGAACCTTGCCACCGATGTCTCAAGTGAAAGCATTCGGCATGATACCATTTTCAATCGTCGAGGGTGATCAAGAAACATAACTTATCTAATGCTTTCCCGGCGTATTTGCTTGATGAAGTTTTCTCAGGTCTTCCACCAAACCAACATGGAACCCCTGGGCCTAAATGGAACCCCTGACCCGGTGGAAGACCCGAGATAACTTCATCGAACCTAACTTATAGTCAGTATTAACGATATTATTCAACAAATGAAAGAATTTGTATTGTTCGGAATGGTCTTGTATAGCTGTTTTCTTACTATCCACATTGTTTAGTTCACATTAGCCGCATTTGAAAACTGTTTACATGTTAATATTGTAAAAAGTACATATGAAAATATTAAGTATCCATGCTCACGCGATTCAGAAATTCGGAAGGCTGGCTAGGGTTTCCGAACAACGGAATTACAAATTGGCCAGTCACATAAACATCAGTCAGCAGTCAAATAACAGACATGCATAAGGTCCATAGTGGGCATTTAACGGCAGAGATATGAATTGGGAACGAGAGAATCACACACACCTCGGAATCAATATTTTATGCTAAGCTTCATTATTTCGGACGTTTAAATAACATCCAGCCTAAGAGAAAAATAATTATTACTAATTATTTCCCAAATGCACTTATTCTAGAAAATACGAGTGCTGCTACATTTTTTAAAAGAGTGATGATTTCTGCAGCTGAATCCTGGTTGCTGATGAGTAATCACTAACTGCCGAACGCTTACGTCCTGCGAGTACCGATAGTGATACCTACCAAGGGCCATAGTTTTATGGTATTAGGAAACATACACTGATTATATTGAAAACGCAGATTTATCATTTAGTATAGTAATCACATACTAGATTCATAGCAATGAAACATCCATTTCGAGAGTTTACATATCCCCGGGTGTCAAAATGCCTGATTTTTCTACATGCTCAGTATACGTTTTCAAAAGAAACACTTGGTTTTTCCACATAACATTTAATCACGACCTAGGTTTCGACGCTCAGCGTCATCATCAGGTCCTGATGATGACCCGATGATGACGCTGAGCGTCGAAACCTAGGTCGTGATTAAATTTTATGTGGAAAAACCAAGTGTTTCTTTTGCAAATATGTATCGTTTCCACAAAGTGACGCCTGAAGTTATCTCCTTTACTCAGTATGCGTGTTTGTGAAGAGATTCCCGAATCAATCAACCGGTCAGAGACTTAACAAAGGAAAGGGCACAACATTTCCAAAGCAAATTTTTATTTCAAACATAAATTTACCTCAGAGGTCGCGTTGAAAAAACATTAAAATTACGGACTTTCAGCTTTCAGCACCTTTAGTGCCACTTTTTTACACAGAAATCTAAGATAATGAATGCATGCCAATGCAATAATTAACCAAATTAGTTCAATTAACATAATTGCATGTACGAGGGTGGGCTGAAAATTAATACACACATGCTTGTAGACCACAAACAAAATGACCTTCCGAAGCACTCCTGGTGGCATGTGGTAGTAACATTCCCACTCAACATGCATGGGCACGTTAGGGGTCGTTCCATTCATCCAGTGTATTTCGAGAAACCGAAGTATGGAGACGTATTATAGTGATATGTCAGCGCGAATTAAAAACAGCGTGCTGTTATCGAATTTTTAACTGCTGACAAAGTGACTCCTACTGAGATTCATCGTCGTTTAAAGGCTGTTTATGGTGACGAGCCTGTAAATAGGTCTACTGTAAATCGATGGGTAATAAAATTTCGTGGTTGCGAGTCTGGAAAAGCCATAATTGTTGATGAAACACGGAGCGGATGTCCGATCACTGCCACAGACGATAAACATTGCAAACTCGTCGAATATTTGATTCAAAATGACCGGCTATGCACTCAAAAGCGTATCGCAAACCATATTGGAATATCCAAGGAAGACGTTTTTCGTGTTAAATGAAGCCTGGCGCCAATAATCATGCAACATGACAACGCTCGTCCACACGCCTCGCGCGCAACTGGAGAGCCTCTGCGAAACCTGAAATGTGAACCGATTCCATGCCCCCGATTTTTTCCTCAACTCAAGAGACACCTCAAGGATGGTCATTACACCTCGGACGATGAGGTGAAGGCAGCTGTCAAGACCGGGATTCGAGAAAATTCGCAAGAGTTATACAGTGGCGGAATGAAAAAACTTGTTGCACGTTTGGAGAGACGTGTTAGCCTTAACGGCGACTATGTTAAGAAATAAATATATGATTTTAAAACTTAAGAAGTTTACTTTATTGTACTGTTTTCCCGATCTTGCTAATTGTTTTTTTTCGCGCTCCACAAGTACGTGTGCTTACTTTTCAGCCTATCCTCGTACAATGCTCCCTTTGGTTTTAACTTCCTTTCTATTACGCATTCCTTGGCCGCATTAATTTGAAAGTCAACCTACCTAATTACCTAAAATAACAAATTACCTAAAATCTGCAAATTTATTATCTTACTGTTTTCAAATTTTGTCTATGCTTTTTGATGGAGAATATTCTTTAATTTGGTATTCTAATAATTCTCGCTGTGGTGGGTCCACGCCGTTGAGCATAATCCACTTTTAAACCGTTAGACAAGTAGATTTAAAACTTTTTAGTCCTTGAAAAATGCGTTTGTGTTGTCACAATTAATTGTTGTCATTTTTTCTGTAATAAAGTACTGTATAATACGGTATCAATCTGACGTTTTGGAATAGTTCCATGACGAGGAAAACATCTTTGCTATTTACTACTGACAATATTTTGCTAGTACGATATTCGATTTCTATTATTGATTCCGTTAATGTTTGCATGATTTTTTGAAATTATTTATAGCCAGTATTTAGCTAATAAAAAATATTAATGTGAAGTTATCAAAGCTTTTTCATTGTTGGTAAATGGTGTGCTGCATTTTCACTACAAAATTGTTTTTTCCATCGCATCAGTCTTAAGGCCCAAAATAATAACGCTGAGGAAATCTCCGGTGTTCATTGTGAAAGATATAAGGGCATAATTAATAGTTATTAAACAAATTCACTGAGCGATATCTGAATTATCTTTATGGAAGTGGTGGGTATACCATCCATCAAATGAAAGCTATTGCAATTTTTCAGGGTTATTAACACAATATCGTAAAATTGAGAACAGCTATGAAGACTTGCACTTCAAGAGATATTCAATAGATGGGGGCTAACGTACTGGCTTCCCACCCTGAGGGCGCGGGTTCAAATCCCGGCGGTGTTGAATATTTTTCAGAGGTATCTCGATCCCTACTTGAGGTGCTTTGTGGAGGGCACTTTGAGTGAGTACGCCGTCCGTCGGATGGGACGTTAAACTGCGGACCCCTTGGCGCCTTTCGTAAAGAGTAGGCTAATGCCGACGCCGGGTTTCTCTCCACCCTTCATCCTTTCCTATCCATCCCCTATGGCGCAAATGACCTCAGCTGTCGGTCGCCTCCCCTCAAAACTACTACTTCAATAGATGGTTGGTGTGAAATTCAAATGCACTCTGATGCACAATAAATGTTATAAGTCCTACCTCACTCCAGGAATTGCTATTGGGATCCGTTCTTTGAATCCACGGTAGATAGTCGACGCCGCATTGTAGCATAAAGCTCATCGTTTTATTAAATTTCCTCTCCTATTGCCTCAACGTCAAATTCCTTGTCCCCACATTTTAGCCTCAGATCGGTTAACTGCGCTCTTACATCTGGTCTCTTCTTCCCCTCACCATAAGTATGTTTAGTACTGATGACGAAAGTAGGTGTACTATGAAATAAACACAAGTTTTTTCTGCATTCTATTTCCATTCGAAAATGTGTTTTATTTAGAGCTACTGGGCGTCATACGCCACTTTTAGGTCTAAAATCTCGGAGTAATATCTCTGGTTAAGAAATAATTTCTCTGCTCTATGCTGTCCTTTTAGGCTTCAGAGTTGGACTCCTATCCCATGTTTGAATTGTTTTCATGAAGTCATGCATGTAATTACAAGAGTTTTAATTTGAAGTTGTTTTCAGGATCATTGATAGTTTGGCTTATGTATAAAAATTTCGCATAATTTTAATCTACATTTGTTCATAGAATGTGCACACGGTCATGTGTCAACACTTCTCTTTACTTGTGCAATTATCGTTTATTCATCGAATTCTCCCTGTAATGAGGGACTGGTGGATCAGTTTTATTCTATATTCCTCAAGGTGTAAACTCCGAAACAAAAATTGCCGAAGATTTTATGGAAAAATAAAATTGAGCAGAAATAAAAAGTGTGAAAATATTACAATCAGTTTTACATAAGATGATTTATATGATAAATTCAAATTTTATTTTAGATATTGAAAGCTACATTGACTACCTGGCGCACACCTACAAGGAGATTTGTGAGACTGTGATCATAGGAACGTCGACTGAAGGGAGAACACTGAAAGTCCTTAAGGTATCTTCCGGAGGACAGAATAAGCCTGCCATTTGGATCGACGGAGGTATGACTTACACTCTTAAATGCCCAAAACCTAACTACAAATAATTTACACAATCCTTTGTGACAACCCGTTAATATTGTAAATACTGCGAGGAATACACTTAAAAAAATGAGTGAAAAAGTTATTCACATCGAATTTTCTGCATTGGCTTAGGCATGCAAAGCAAACTTCAGATGAATCGAGAAGATTTTTGAAATGTTGGCGTTTTGAACTTTCACACATTTCAATTATTAGTATTCTCATCACCAAGAAAAGTCATCAAGATGAGACTGTCACTCTTGGGATACTTGGACGTAACCACGAATGAATGGTTCCGTGGCATTTCATTGTATATGTCGAACAAATTGTAATAAGGTATGAGCTTCACTGAAAAATTCTAATGTTTATTCACCGTGATAGGCGGATTTTTGAAACCATTGAGTTTAAAATGGCCAATACTTATTCAAAATATTTTCCTCCTCTGAAATGCAGTCTTCCGTGTCAATACGTTCACTTCTACCGAGTCTATGATATAAAGATATACCATTCAATACCCTAGTCTATATCAAATAGTAAACGTGGTAAAACATTTGACATGGATGCCGCAACTTAAATAAAATGAAGACCTGTGGTAGTCATATAAAACTTCTCATTATGATCTCCTGATGATGATGCGCGGCATCGAAACCAGGGTCGTGAAGTATTAAATTTTGTTGTGGAAGTGCAAAGTTTCCCTTTTTTACCCTCAACAGGCTCAGATATTACTTTCTCTGATGACATGGGGGCTCGAAATTGAAACCATGTTACGGAAGTAGTAAATTTAATCAAAAAAATGAAATATCCCTAAAATGGCCTATGGATCAGGGTCGCAATCAAGAACATTTTCCTCCGCGTCATGGTTTAATATCCTATAACTGACTTCGTATTTCGTTTCCCTTGCTATCAAGGATTCTGCGATCCTATCCCAGTGATTTGTCGCAGCATCCGCATTAGTGTGAATTGGGATCCGTAGTTCATAGCTGAAGAACTTCGAATGTTTTTTCGTCATCCATCACGCTATTAACGATGAAGCTCTTACGTTTTGCGAATGCATGTGTGCGCCCTGATACTCATGCGTGAAGTTAGTTCATGTGATTATTTTATTTGAGCTTTATTTGTTTGTGTCCTAAAAGATATCAAATCTGGTATGATGATGGCGAATAGAATGATTAATATCACAAGTACCCATTGAAATAACATCAAGAAAGTAATTCCCATACACAATTGGTTTTTCCAGTCATAATACTTCATTTACGATACCCACATGTGATGCTTGGAATAATTCGAGTACTTGATACATGATATCTATTGGACAATGTCTACATGATATCTATTGGACAATCTTGACAATACATTATATCTATTGGACCTTTTCACTCTAATTTCAGGGAAAACAGTTGACACAATTGGCTTAATATGTATTTTTATATTAGTTGTTACGCAAAAGTTGATGCAAATGATTTTTACCAAAATTATCTTTACTTAAGTCGATGTGCGACTCATAAATACCAACAAACGTATAGGCATGCCTCAATAGGCATAATATAAATGCAATCTGTGAGTCAAACTGACACAAAATTCAAAACTAACCTGTAAATTAAAGACGTTTGTTACAGATACATCCAAGGCGCATGGGGCGCGGTTTTATGAATTTTTAAGTGGCAAAATTTAAAAAAGACGGAACCACCGTTCCTCATAAAAGGCTTTCTAGTCTATAAAAATAAAAAAAACATTGATCCATGCATCCTTCTTCGTGAAAAGTTATAATAGATAGCTAAAGTTGCCTGATGTAAGCACTAGATACCAAAGGCGGAGATGTTTTCATCGGCGAATCTTCGGAGTGTCTTCATGATAAGTGGACTCTCTGCCCGGTATTTCCATGCGTGCCAGCGTGAGCCTGATGGGACAGGGAATGAGAAGGTGGAGGTGGAATTTTTCGAAGCGCTACATTTGGGGAAGTCATAGGCTTTGAAGAGATGGAATTAATCAATCACGTGGCCACTTCCTCCGGCACTAACCTCTCCCCCGCTGCACTCCTCCGACTGCCTCCCCTCTCCAGTGGGTGGTCGTCCCGAATCCGTTATCTTCGCGAGGAGGGTGGGCCATAGCATCATGGAATTCCGTAGTGGAAGAGCAGCATCAGGAAACTCTTCCAAACGGGCTTGCGGAGGTCACGGAGGCCACGGTGTAATCTGCAGTCGCGTGGATGAGAACTCCTCGAGATGGGGGAGATGTGCTCACGGTCAAACATCCACCGACTATTTCTTCGTTTGACCCTTCTCACCAGAATGGCAGAATCTGGCAAAACTCTCGCTGTATTCAGCAGGGCCTGTGCCCCTTGCCCCACATCCTATCGTCTCCTCCTCCCCTCTCCTCTTCCCACCAAAATCCTCTTCTTTTGGCATGCCTTGTCCTGTGAAGTTTTACCATTTACTTAATGCTAAGGAAAGAAATTGAATGGGTCTCGTAATGATGATATTGGTTGGTTGTTATTTATTTATCAACTGAAAAATTTAAATAATTGCCATTAGTAAACCGTCATTTGCTCAGGCTATGTAATGAAAGATGATCGACGAAAGTATTTACGCCTTCAAATGGATTCATTTGAGATGATGACTCGTTTAACCAGATTATCCGACAAAATCGAGGGCAATGGATTCAAGCAAATGCAAGTATGAGATGCCCCTTTTTTTCTTTTATCCCGGCTTTTATCCCGCGATAAAACCTGTAGAAACCACAAACGGTATTAATGTAAAAGGCGATGCATTGAAGAGAATGGCCGCGTGGCACGCTCACTTGGGTTTCCGCTGCATCCGTTTAGCTCGGATGGCTACTTTTTCGTCAGTCCACACTTAAGCTGGGAGTGCCGTGAGAATTTTGCACTTGTCCACCGCGATGGCGAAAATCCAGGGATAACCCGAGATCCTCCCTTCATTCTCAACCGCAACGTCGCGGAGGCTTTTGAGTCAAATTGAATTTCGATTTATTTCATTTTTTTCAGGTCTACACGGTCGAGAATGGATTTCACCTGCAACTGTCACGTATATTCTGCTGCAACTGGTTGAATTTAGAGACAAACATCCCCACTTGCTGGAAAATTTGGACTGGTACATTCTCCCAGTTTCCAACCCGGATGGTTATGAGTATTCACATGTGCATGATCGCCTGTGGCGGAAAACACGCTCCATTCCAGTGGGTTCGAAGAAGCGGCGGCCGAATCCGGCGCTTGGGTATTGGAGTGACGCCATTCCCTACAGTGTCAGAAGTCAGTGTGTGGGCGTTGACCCCAACAGGAACTGGGACTTTCAGTGGATGAAGGTCGGCGGCTCTTCGAACCCTTGTGATGATAACTTTGCTGGTCACAAACCCTTCTCGGAGCCAGAAACTCGTGCTATGGCAGATTTCATCATGCAGCACAAAGACCAAATTCACCTCTTCCTTTCCTTACATTCGTATTCACAAATGTGGCTGATTCCATGGGGTTGGACGGACACTGTGAAACCTGATGACTATTATGATATGTACGTGCTTGCTGAGAAGGGAGTCAATGCCCTGAAGGCGGTGAGAGGTACCGACTACTTACTGGGAACGTCTGCCGAGCTCATTTACGCTTCCTCTGGTACGTATGCACAGAAGATAAGCCCATGTGCCCTCGGGTAGTTATCCGTATCGAATTTTTATTGTTTTAATCGTTGTAAAACAAGGAGAACGGTCTCACTCCGGGTGTATTGTAAACCAAGACGCACATAGTCGCTCACGAGATTCATCAACGCTTCTGACAAATGTGCATAATTCCTTGCAAGCCGTCGCCAGAGCGTGTGGTGGGGTATGTCAGGTCGCCGGCCATGCATGCACGATCATTGCATCTCCAATCAGATATGAGAATGTTCGATGAGAGTAGTCAAAGGAGCAGAGTCATGAAGGAGATGTGTCTATCTCCCGAAGCACGACGCGGAAACGAGCACCGAACCAATATACGGTTCGGTAAAAATATTTCAAGGCAATGGCAACAAAAAAAAGGATTTGTATTTAGAGCCACTTGAGTTTTCCGCAAACATCAACAGAATAAGAGGGCGTGGGAACCAATAAAAAGCTTTGTCTCCCTGAAGGGAGGGCCATGCATTTAATGGTCAGGCTACAATATATAGTCGGAATACTAAAGAAAAAATTAAAAATTTTTAAGAAGTGAAGTGAGAGATTTCCTCTCCATTCACTATCCGATCAGCTTCCATGATGGTTAAAGGCGTATCATGTGCTTAAGGGGTGCTAGAAGAAGGTTATTTTTCTTAATTAAAAGCAAATTTTAAGTGTTGGAATGGAGTTTAAAAAAAATTAATTGAAGAAAGAAGTTTTCTATTTTTGAGGTCAGCCATAATTTTGCTGCGATCCCGAATCTAAATCTCTCGATGCCATCCCGACGTATCATCCTAATTTGTGTGTATCACTTGATCTGCCGACGCACTGAGATTCACCAATAATGCCTCCATGCCAGCCAGCCTTATTAAGGTCGTAGTTTTGCTTTCTGACTTCGTGACTGAAAGGGCTCCCGTCCTGGTTTCTCCAATTAGGAACCTAATCACTCTGACGTTATTTTCTAATAAAAATGTTTCGTTAACCCAGCGTAGCTAATTTGAACCTTATTTAATTTTTAAATGGTACTACCCCGATGTATCCCAAGTAACGTTAAAAGTTGTAAAGGTGGCCTTCACTTGTATATAGAGCAAAACATGCCTGCCAATTTTTCCTCACAACTCGCAAAAAGAAGTTAAGTTCCTGTCATGCAATCCTCACATTCTGTGGTATTCAAATTGAAGTTCGAACGTAGAGTGACTCTTACGCACGTGACTTCACGATCACGTCTATTCAATATTTGATTTCGCGGTTCACATATGTTTTGCTTCGAAATTTCAATGCTCTGTTAAGAACATTGTTAAATCTGTTAAGATTTAATCCTAATTTATAGTCCCTACGCCAATCAAAAACATTTTTCGTATCACATCATTCACTAGGAAATTATCAAGTGCTTGTTCTAAGGCATTTCAGCTTACCAAAACTTCTATATACCATTTCCTAAACCGTCTTCCCTGTTTTATATAATAGAATCGGATGCTGCACTTTTCTATCTTCTAACTTCTAGACTAAATGATAATCTCAGTCCGCATCCGCTCCTGGGAGACTGTGCGAATTTATAACACTGTTCTAAAAATCATGCGCCTAGTCATATTGTGATTAAATTGATAGATTTTTCAATCTCGGAGTATTTTTCACGATACATCCTTTTGTAGTGTCTAAGCCAAGTTTTCGTTATGATTTACCACTGTCTACCGTAGAACTCCATTACTTTCTCTCCGCGATAATTTCTTGCTCCTAAACTGTAGTCCCCTACCATATCTTCCTTCGCCTAACATCGCCTTCTAATCAACCATCACTGTGAAATGTTTCCTTCCAGGTACACCGATTATTTCCTCTAACTGATCTTTTACCCTGTCAGCTTCTTCCTCGATTTAAATAGATGTGATTAGGGAGATAGATGAAAGAAGGAAATGGAAGAACGTGAACGCATAAATGAACGCTGATGTGATAAACCAATAGGGCAAAGGAAACATGGTGGAAAGAGTAGTGTGCTCTACATAAATGAGAAAGAAGTGTCCGGATGTAAGAAAGTAAATGCCATTTGTACTATCAGAGATACGATGGGTAAAATGTCAGTGGAAGAAGAGCTTACTCTTAGAAATCGAACAATGGTCCTTGAATTTTGTATAAAGAAAGGGAAAATGATATTGAAAAGGAGAGCTTCGGACGAGGAATATTTGACTACGAGATAGAAAAAGCATTGAAAGAAATTAAATTGAAAATGTTTATGGGAATAGATAACAACCCTGCAAAAGTAGTCATGAATTTAGGGAAGAGGTTGAATTGACTCATTTTTTAACAGTAGTATTTATTGAAAAGGAATTTGTCCGGAAGCGTTTTTAGATCATTATTGATGTCATCCAAAGAAAGGAGAATGCAGCGGTATATGAGGACTATATGCCCATGACCATAACTTTGCTTTCACGCGCGGAGCAGGTATGATTTAAAATAATCAGCTAGTAAAGGATGGAGAAGAGAGTGAATGAGCTCTTATGCGAAGATCAGTTTGGGTTTAGAATGGGAATGGTTACGCATGATGCCAAAGCAACAATGTGGTCACTAGCAAAAAGGCACTTAGAGTACAACCATGATGCATTTGTAAAATTGGTGGATGTCGAGAAGGCGTTCGAACCGGGCACAACTAATGACCTCAAAGCAGAGTGTAGGAGAGGATCAGAAGGATATTCAACTTATCCGGAACATGCACATGTCTGTTATGGTGTGTAAAGCTAATGAAGATTCAGGACGTGTCTTGCTATGCATGAGAGTAAGAGAGCGAATATGCGCAGAAATGGTGGAGTAGATGAGGAACTCTTTCAATCGGTTACATTTGTGGATGATGATTGAAGCTTGTACCTACAATGCAGGCATTAACGGCATTTCTTTGTATATTTCCTTGAAGTCTCAAGGCATCCACATTAACACTGTGGTAAGTATTAATTACTTTAAAATAAAATGACAGTTCGGTGATACAATGATGACTCACGTCGACCTCGACAAAATTAGTGAGTAGTTTGGTGTGAGCCAATGGGTGCAAACTTCGATGACATGAGTTCCTGCCATTTCATATATTAAAATGAATGGGAAGTGAAAACGTTTTTTCAATTTATTTATCTTTTACAAATTTGTTAATAGCACTATTTTCATCGCAAAAACTCACCCAAATGAAGCTCATGCTAAAGAAATCAATTCGCAGTAATTGAATGTTGTATTTTTTTATTTTATCCGCGAGGTTATCATTTTCATCAAAATAGGCTTATTAAAGATTAAGCATTACACAAAATAAAATACTATATTCACAAAATAAAAGTTTTTTTTGCGGCACTCGTTTCGGCTCACCGAGCCAACAATACTTACAAGGTAAGCGTTGGCTGTTTTGTCCCTATTGATGGCTTGGTGAGCCGAAACACGTGCTTTCACATCTCTCTCATTTAATGTAAGAGCACTATCTCTTTATTTCTTTATCATTGATTTCCTCCCTCAAAGTATGCCTAAAACTGTAAATCTTATATAGGCCTGATTGTTCTAGAATCTGATTTGTAGTATTAACTTGCTGAAACAATGTTTAGAGACTTAAATAGTGACTAATTGGATGAATATTTTTTTACACTTCAGGTGCTTCAGATGATTGGGCAAAAGGAGTCGCACAGATAAAATATGCATACACAATAGAACTTCCCGATACCGGAAATCATGGTTTCATTCTACCAGCTTCGCAAATTGAGTCAACTGGTCAAGAAACATGGGAGGGTGTAAGAGCTCTTGCTCAGCATTTTGCTGAAGGCTACAATTAATCTTTGTAAAAAAAACCAATTGATCTCCATAAAGATTTCGAAGTGCCACAACAGGGAAAAGAAAATGCAATCCAAATTGTACGAATCTCGATGGACTCTCTACTGATCGGTCTTTTGTGCTCGAAAAACTGTCTAAATCCAAAACGTGAAAAACCAGAATAAATATTACCAGAAAAAAACAGTACCTATAAATAAATTCATTACATATTGTCATGCATTTCATTTCAGAGAAATTTGTCTCCTGAAACATTAATTTCATTGACAAGAATGTAAAACCCAAAGCCGTACACTTAAGGGCACTTAT
This sequence comes from Hetaerina americana, assembly GCF_022747635.1. NCBI lineage: Eukaryota > Metazoa > Arthropoda > Insecta > Odonata > Calopterygidae > Hetaerina > Hetaerina americana. The sequence continues at coordinate 3,060,531 of NW_027286719.1, read as the reverse complement.
AGGTGGAATAAAGAAGGGGGTGGGAAAGTTATTGTTTGGCGGGAATCCAGATGCCAGTGACCCGTCACTCAAACAAATGAAAAATTAAAATAAATAGTTCTACCAATTACTGTGAAAAATTAAAATAAATAGTTCTACCAATTACTGTGAAAAATTAAAATAAATAGTTCTACCAATTACTTGAAAAATTAAAATAAATAGTTCTACCAATTACTGTCCTCCAAGTACCAAGTACTGTAAGTGTACGGCTTTGGGTTTTACATTCTTTCCATGCACTCGGCCGTAGTACGTTCTTTATCTATTTATTAATTTCATTCCTCCAATTTTTGTAGCTCTCCTCATTTCCTTGGAGTACGGAAACCATGGATCCACACAAATAAGCATTTTTTGAGCAATAATAAACAAAGAAGAAGGGGAAGAAAACTCCAATGGCCGTAAGAATTAGTTGCCAATCTCTCGTCAGGCCAATTGTTGTGTTGGTGTGACGGGAATCACGTCAGGGACCAACCACAACCTCTCGACCAGAATACCCTCTGTGGTGGTTTACGGGAAATTAATCCGCGTCAGGGACCAACACACAGCCACACGCACACTATCCTGACTGAAATCCTTCACGAGGCTGTGAGACCCCGTTAAAGAATTTCAGATGGAGATGGAATCCTTCACGAGGCTGTAGAGTAGACCCCGTTAAAGATTCCAGGATATTCTCAAGCACACACTCTGTGACTGGCACAGACCCAATCACACACACAAGCACTCAAGAAACGCACACACACTCAAAAGGGCCCAACTTCTGGGAGAATCTGGACACAGGTAAAGAGCAACTAGGAAAGTGTGAGTGCGTGTTTTGAGTTTGCGTTTTGAGTGTGTGTGCGTTTCTTGAGTGCTTGTGTGTGTGATTGGTCTGTGCCAGTCACAGAGCGTGTGCTTGAGAATATCCTGGAATCTTTAACGGGGTCTACTCTACAGCCTCGTGAAGGATTCCATCTCCATCTGAAATTCTTTAACGGGGTCTCACAGCCTCGTGAAGGATTTCAGTCAGGATAGTGTGCGTGTGGCTATGTGTTGGTCCCTGACGCGGATTAATTTCCCGTAAACCACCACAGAGGGTATTCTGGTCGAGAGGTTGTGGTTGGTCCCTGACGTGATTCCCGTCACACCAACACAACAATTGGTCTGACGAGAGATTGGCAACTAATTCTTACGGCCATTGGAGTTTTCTTCCCCTTTCTTCTTTAATTAAGAGGCCGTAGAGCTCATTATTTCTTGCTATAATAAACAAGTGGGAGTTTAGGGAAATATTCCCCAAAAAGGGATAGATTAATAACCGCGGGCTGAGTCCTGAAATGGGAATGGTCCTCACACCATCGCCGCAGTCCTTGCTGTATGCTCGGTGTGCGTATCGAGCGACCGTGTCCGTGTAGGACTACAATAGCTAAGCGTGAACTCGTAAAATGTCTTTCGTCCCTCCGGATCTTGTTCTCACCTGGGGCATCGATTCATCTCCTCGCCCGAGACCTCTCTGGTGGAGCTCCAGTCGATCGATCAAATCCACTCGCTCTCAACTGGACAAGCGAGATATACGAGAGGAAAGTGGAGTGACCATGCTCACTCAGCTGATCAGACATTTGCTCCCCGCCTGAAAGGTTCGGTGATTTTTAAACTGGACCTAAATCCTCAAGTACCCAGGGAAACTTGCTCAGAACCGATGGACTTTTACCGGCACAGATAACAAATTTACGTAACTTGGAAGACGAATCGTGCATCATCGACTGCATCTACGTAAACACCCCGCGATCCACAAAAAAGATTCGTGATATTCGTTTAATACAAGGATGGATAGATTGCTTTGATTTTAAATGACGCCTGTTATAATGCCTGAGGATAATTTAGAACGTGTTTGTGGGCAGGTACATGTCAAATACCTTTCATTGTTAATGACCGTGTTGCCAGTTCCTCTTTTTGGTTTAGTAATAATTTTAACAGCTCCAGTCGTCCTAACAGTGGGCATCTTCGATGAGAGTTTATGTTTTTAGATTCCACCATGATTGAGAAGTGGACGGTCTAACATTGCAGTCTCAAAATTGACGTACAATGAATTCCCCATACGTTGATCCACTCTCTGGCATCTACGCTAAAAGCTTCATGTCATTCATCTACATAATCTGTATTTTATCATCAATCATGATCATTATTGGTATTTCAATCCTAAGATTGATCTAATAACTGATAGTAAAAAACTCGGCAAAATCCACAGTGTGAATAGTAGAATTGCAGATTTTTATACCATTCCTTGGACTATGGAGAAATTCCACATAGTTAAGCCCGAGACAGTGTCTTACTTAAGATTGGTTTACTGCAGCCCCCTATTCTTCTCTGTTCAGTGTTTACTCCCTCATGTACTAATATCATTTCTGTTTTACGTCATTCTTAATTTGTCCTATGCACTTGTCTCAATGGTCTTCCTCGCGGTAACTTTTCCTTCTATTATGTTTCATCCATTACATCCATTGTGCCTCACGGTCGATGTGCAAACCATCCAGTTCTTATTTGCTGAAGAGGGCTCTTCATTTTGTCCTTTACTCTTCTGCTCTTCTATATGCTTCCTCGTTCATCACTTTGTCCCTCTATTTAATCTTTAAAATTCTCCTCCAGCACCATTTTTCAAAGGCCAACACCATTCTTCGCTGGTCCGCTTTTCAAATATTTCACGTTTTTTATTCGTGCCACGCTCCACACGAACGTTTTCGCGAACTGCTTCCTAATTTGCAAATTTGATTCTTTGAACATGGCAGCTGCCTCTTCTTCACGAACTCCTTCTTAGCTTGAGTTATTCTTCACTTGATGTCGGTCGACTATCCTTCATCCCAAGTTATACTGCTGATCAGGTAGATGAAGGATTCCTCTTGCTCTACAGGTAGATTACCCTTCCACGCACAAGGATTTTAGTTTTCTTCTTGTTGATGCTCATTTCATTTTCCCAATGTCCTTGATCCAGAGCATTCAGATTTGTTTTGTAGGTCCTTTCGCGTTTTTGCTACCAGTGCGATGCCATATGCTCAACCCGGCGAATGTTAATTCCTTCGCCATTCTGTTTGACCCCTCTGATGACCAATTCTTGTACTTCTGTCATTGCCTCTTCTAGATATATATTTAACGGTACTGGCGAGAGTTTGCATCCTTGTCTTACTCCTTTATATATTTGACTTCTATTTTCCATGTGTATATAATTTGCATGCTTTTACCTGATTCTTGTTTTAAACTATTCTTCTTTCGTTTTAGTACATTCTAAGGGCTTCTTGCGAGTGTATTGTTCCATTCGGGATTGTCGAAAGCCTTCCCCAGTGCAATGAGTTCTCTGCATATCGGCTTTTATGTTTTTTTCCGCCATATCCTCCGATTGAGCATTGCCTCCACAGTCCCACGTTTTTTTCGGTATCCTAATTCGATATCATAGTGCTTTTTTATACCTTTCCTTTAATTCTTCGGCTAATTATCCGGCTTATTATATTATTATAAATAAGTACTGTCGATCCGTGAGATATCAGGCTCACTGTTCAGGTTCTTTGCATTTATCTCTTATGACTTGTTTTTGCACAACCTTATAAATGTATCATTTATTTTCATGTCTTGTTTTTTATCCTTGCTTCTATGAATTCTCTAATTTCAGCTGTTTTCAATGGCCACATTGAATTCGCCACCTCACTCACGAGTTGCTCATCTGCCACTTTGGTTATTATATAATTAATAATCCTCCCATCGTCCTTCTATGCTAATCTCATTGCCACATTGAAGATTTCTCTTGATTGCTTTTTTTCTAGTGTCCTTGTGTTTCATTTGGCTCCCTATGTCACTTTCTTCATCTACTTTTACGGCCTTCAGTGTTTCAAGATCACCAGGTTGTGATCACTATTTATATCTCTTCCGGGATATTGCTTCTGGTATATAAATTGACGAGCTCAACTTGGTATCTTGCCCCGTCCTCCATCATTCACCAGTATCTTCTTCTCTGATGTTGCTCAAAGAGGGGTTTTACCACTTCAATGGTTTCTGGATGCAGATTTCTGTCAGCCTTTCATTTTCCCAACCCGAACTGTCCCACGCTGCAACCCTCTTGGCCCTCACCGACCACAGCGTTCCAGTGTCCTAAGACGATTAGGTTCGCCTTCTCCTTCACTACTCCTTGAACGTCTTCCAATTCCTCGTATACTTCTAAATAGCTGGACTTTGGCAATACACAGCACTGTGCCCGTAGGCTCTCCCTCTAGCTTTATAATTAGAATTCTCTTAATGGCATTGCCAGTAAGACGTAACTCTTCTTACGCTGGGACCACCTGAAACAATCTTTAAACCTGTGATCATTTCTTTAAAGCTTGAATTAAATTGGCGAGTCCGATCCGGATGATTTTGTCGAAATTATCGAATTCACCCGGTGGCTACGGCGTCAGTATCATTTCACTCCAAGTAGCGGTCTGAGCCGTGGTCGATAATTATGGGAGTATGGCACACACAAAAGTCAGCCTCATAAGGTGACGCCTGCACAACAGCGTGTGCTGTGCCGTTGGATTACCTGAGCCAACACGAAAAATGCTCGACGATAAGAACATTGAGGTAGGTCGATGGGCGACTAAGAAGACATTCGATCGCTTTTAAGAATGAGCTGAATAAATATCATTTTTTCAGTTCCATTTTGACGTTCCACGACATAAAATCTCAGTAAGCTCCGTTGTGTATAAAATGTAAGATTTTTCATTTCGGGAACATTTCGATCAAGACTCTGAGAACAGCGGCGTTTTGGAAAAAGAGATAGCCGTGTATTTAGCATGAGTGATGTTTTCCGGATCTTGTCATTATTCTGTCAGTTCCATCGGAAAAACCGTATTTGCTTTCATGGCGATTTTGAGCTCACAAAATTTTCTAAAACTTTTTAAATCACTCAGAATCTATGGAGGAACATTACTCTCCACAGAAAATAACAGACATGAATACCTCTAAAGACTTAATTCTTAAGCAACCACAAAGGTGCTATCGCGTTTCGTAAAGTAAAACAGCTATATGCGGTCCAATATTAATAAGGAGAAAAAAGTTACGAGCATGCATTTTGAAAAGGGTAGGTTGGTATAAAACCTTTCAGAGATCCATTTGTTATTAAAGATAGGTTTTGGACACATCCCATTAACAAACATGCTTATTTTCTTTGCTTTTAATTGTGTAGATAGAGAAACCGTAGCACAAGCTAAGTTTTCATCGACTTTCACAACGAAGGACTCAGTTGAGTGATTTATCGGAAAACTGAATACATGTGGTGGTTCCTAGAAATCATAGATGGAAGACTGAAAGGAATTATACTATATTTTTATCATATTGAAGAATTTATCTCCAATCAGTTTTTCTGAGTAAGACTCTTGTAACGCTTTCATTTACACTAAATAACATCTTGTTCGAAAATGGGATAATTCTCTTTTATTCCTCCCCAGGCAAAATATTTTGATTCCTACGAAAAACAAGCAAAATATTAATCTTTATCAAAGAATGAAATCTATCATTGAAGCTGACAAACAATTATATTTTTCTGAATGCAGTACAATCACCTTGTTAAAGTTGGTCTTCTCAATTTCTTTCCTTTTACTTCTCATTAGTATCAACCAAATTTGCTGGAGAAGCCCTTTTCTAAAAGAATTAACTCATAACATGTCATTTTTTTGTTATTATTTTCATAGAACAAACGCTTTATGATAAAAACTTAAAGGAAATATTTGCTAACCATCAACTATCAATTAAAAATTCAAATCAATGATTCAATGTTAATCCCTTGTTGCCCATGTATGGTCACTTCCCTTTTTCACATTATTTTATAATTATTAACTTTGCAATTTCCTTTATAATAAATAAATCTTACGTTGCAATCAATAAGAAATTCCTCACGTTTCAATATGATTTTCTCTCTGACTTCAACCATGATATATTCAGGCCATGTGGAAAAATACAGTATAAATAGCACAGTTCTTTTGGGACACGCTTTGATTTCTGTTTTCTTGAAGTTTAAATGTAATGTGATGTGGGTGGGAGTGAGAGGTATTACGCAAGGATTGATACAGTGCTTTTTCTAGTAAGAGAATCATTATCAGTGACCTATCAGGTGACATGTATTTTACTCATTTATTTTGGAAAATTGTGCTTACTGGTTAGTATTGCTAATTTACAATGGTTCATATATGAAACAAAATATTGTATATAAGCATGAGAACATCAGCAATAAAAATGCAAGAAAATATCAACAAGTGGTGAAATAGAGGGTTCTAAATACTTTTCAGAGAGATGAGATATGAATTGTGTAGTAAATGCATTTGAGGATAGAGGAAACGAATGAATGCTGCCAGGAAGACAAATTAGAAGAAAAGAGGTGAGGAAAGAAAAGTAAGCATTTTGTGTGTCATTCACCTAGGGATCATTATAGCTTAGGTGGAGCTGCAGGTGCCCAGAGAGGCTTGCTTGAACCAGGGCCCTCTGGTCAGGAGTCCAACGCTCTACCACTCAACTACCTCAACCCACATACATATGTATGTATGCATATAAACACACACACACATATGTGTGTGTGTGTATAATTGTATATATATAGTTACTTTTCCCTTCTCCTGATTTGGTGTAGTGCTTACTCTTAAAAGTAGCAGAGAAGATTGACTCTCAGTCGTTAATGAACAAATGCAAGCAAGGCCATGCCGGGCATCAGTCGAAATCCATTGCTCATATAGTTTAGTTAATTATCCTCATGCTTCCCTGGATATTGCACCAAAGTTTTTTTTTCAAAACAGGTGCACATTTCTAGAGGGAATATAGTTAATGCAACTAAAAGTTTGCCAATTTTAATGTAGATTTTTCACATTCAAACTCACATTCTGCAAATAGTTCTCGAGTCACTGTAAAAGGGGATGCAGGAAATTGATCTTTAAGCAAAATCATCATGCCATTTTTATATTTAATTTAGCTTTTCTCTTTTATGAAAACCACATAACCTTTGTTCACTATACATTTTATTCTCACCCCATACCTAGCACACTGACTTTCCAATGCTTGCAACCCTTTAGCTGACTTGAAAACTAAAGCTTGATCATGTGCAAACCTAACTGGTTTTTTGGATCACCCATCGAGTTTCAATCCCATCAACAGGTCTCCCATGCCTCTTTAACCAATTCCTCCTCCTACACATTAACCATTCTAATGTGCTGAGTAGCCGCCAAAATAAACTAAGCAGCAATCAGTAATTTGAAGGAAACTTTCTCATCTGCAGAAATGAGTGACCAAAGAAATACAACAGGTCTGGTTATAATGATATGGAGAATCTCAAGTTCAATTATTTTGTTGTTAATTCTTGGGAGTTAATTAAGTGCATTGTGTTTCTATGTCGCAGATAACCTAGTCATGCAGATAATGATATCATTCTTACCATTGCTGGATTCCATGTCATCTCTATTTAGTTTCAGTTTTGACATATCTCCTGGAGAGATTTCTTTCCTCAATATTGGAGCACCACTTGCAGCAAATTAGAATGTTTGCTCATTGAATTATTAACCTCACTGGATAAGGCTTAAGTGGCTAAAGTACTTGACCAGATATTGAGGGATCTGGGTTCGAATCCCAGTCAAGGCGAATGATTTTTACACTCTGAAATTGTTGCATTGAAATGCACATTAGCAGATGACTCCGTTAAAAGTTACTGTTGCGGCATCTCCCGCAGTTTCTTTGGAATTTATAACTGTTATGTTTCCATTTGGAAAAGTGCTAACATTTGAAAGGTCATAGCAATTCCTTTTACATATATATATATATATATATATATATATCTATGCAGCCATAAGCATGCTAAAATCATATTCATGCTCAGAGATTTGCTCAATATCACCTATTGCAGTGCTTATTTTTACCTCCAAACCATATCATCTAGCTTAATCCATATCATAGACTTGGACTATATATGAACAAATGGACATGTTGTAATCATTTTGAGGCAAATATAAGAAATGGTATGACCATTTGATATTGGGCAACACTAGGAATACCACCATCGTTCACTCAAGCTATGCTTATGGATGCAAGGGTTTATTTGTGTAATGATGATATGACAATAATAATTAATCAGATGATCAATCAAAGCATATGTAAATCAGTGCAAAAAACTATGGTAAAATGCACGTCAACATGCCCGAGCCTATCTCTATCTTGTACATTATATAATGCCTTAATTTGATATTAATCCTGACTTTTATTGCATTTCTATTATGATCAATGATTTTCTTTGTAATGAAGAAATTATGGGGAAATAGATGAACACTTTGAAAAGATTTTTTGAGACAATTATAAAAAGGAGAGAATGATAAAAATGATAAGAAAGTGCCACCAAAAGGATATTAATGGATTGCAAATTATAAAGAAGTGTTACCAAATCAAAAATAATGACATTTTCTAATAATGCTAGCTTGCAAAAAAGTAGTACATAGGAAAATTATAAATAAATATTCAGAACTGATTACTGCAGAAAGGAGTCAATTCTATGAATGAGCTAATGACAGGCTCAAAATGTATCCAGGTACTAGTTTCCAGTAAAAACGGTAGCGACAAATAAAATGGCAATGAAAAGAATAGGCATTCAATTATGGTCAAAATATAGAGCATAGCACTGAATTTGGGAATAAAATTAATAAATTTATAAAGAGAGTGTAGAAGACATTGAAAAGAGCACACTGCAACCACTGAGGAGAATAAATGTGATTTGATAATAAGTGAATGCCAAATAAAAATAAAATCAAATTCTATAACTGCATACCAATTACTATAAGTTGCCTAAGCAATGTTATGTTTTAATTGGAAAATCACAAGTCCAGTCTAGATGAAGACAAAAATGTCTGAAGAAACATTTGCTGAATACAGCAATATATTGGTGGAATCATAATTAATCCTTAAAATCAAGTGAAAATAATGAATTCACCCCCGCTAATGATGCATGCTGCAGCCTCCTTCAGTGCCAGTCATGTTGCTCAATCACTGTCATTGTTTTGAATATCACATTTAAGTTGGATTAATCTGAGTTAAGGGTAAGACTTGGTTTCAGGCCACCCAGATAACTAATTAAACATCCAAATTGGTTACCGTATTGAAAATGAAGACGACGAAAAAAATGTTTCCATAACAAAAAGGTATTGGTCAGGGGGCAATAACTCAATCATCAAACTCAGTACATTCACAAAATTCCAGGAAAAAATTGCAGTATGAAAGGAAAAATTCTCCTTCTTCCTTAATTTCATTTTTAAGGAATGACTGATTATCAAGCCTGAGAAAGCCAATTTAAATAAAAGTAATAAGTTGGCGCTCTTTTAGAACATTTTGAATCTGCCGCTTGTGCTGTGTTAACCTCTGGTTCTTTAAATGGCCGTTCAGAAAGTGCGGCGCTAGTGTCGCAACGATCTACTACGTAAGGTAAATAGGAGTGACATATGTGTTCTATATAAGTTGCCAGGGAAGATATAAAATTATCAGAAGTAAAGGGCAGCTGAGTCTGTTGTGTCACCGTCCAGGACTTCAGACCTAAAGATGGCCACTGCGGCGTACTCTTTCTAAAATTCATTCTGCTGACCTTTTTGAAAGCTACTTAAAACTTTTTTCTTGGCTATCATTTCTAGCAAAAGACAATAATGATTACGCGATTTTCAATACTTAAGAGAGGATTCTCTTCATCTAAAGCAATGTCTGCAGCAATACATCAAGTGACGGTGATCGGTGGAGGGTTGATGGGATCTGGAATTGCTCAGGTAAGCCCTAGCTTTATTCTAAATGAGAAGTTATTCAATTATATGTTCGAAAAAAATTAATTGGCTGAAACGAATGGTTCATCCTTCCTGACCCGACTGCAACTTGAGACATAAGGTCGAATTGTTTAGATTTTTAATAGTTTGCTCTCCCGTTTGGAAATTTTATTAATTCTTTAATTCAAGCTCCGTAAGCGTTATAAATTTGCGATTTAAAGGACAATTTCGTGTTTTTAAATGATAATTTCCGAAGGCATTAATTTAAATTTCCTACAAACGTAGTACTGAAACCGGTAAATGCATATTTTACAGGTTATATATACAACATTAGAGAATATTTTGGAAAATGTTCACTTTTCAGTGGTGCATTATAGTTAAAGAGAACATTTCCTGTAAAATTTATCGTTAATCAGCAACTGCCCAAATCCTAATGGATTCACAACTCAATACCTGATTTTATCTCGCCATTTCTTATGACTTGAAACTATTTTTTGCCGTGGTCAATTAAAGTGAAATTAATGGTGTAGATTACGAAATATTTCAGTCTCCAATGTTTAGTTACTCGTGGTATTCACTTTTTTCGCCCATTGTAAGAATATTAACCATTCAATCTACAATGTACATGTAAGTGAAACTTAACAGTAAACTAAAGTTTTTATCCCGTATTTTATTGTATGATATATTAAGCGTATTTATGTTTGCGTTAATCATGATTATCTTGAAACAATTGGCCAAATTGCATATGTAGTTAAAACGGTGATGTGGCACAGAAATACCATTTAATATTTTACTAAGCAGTGAACCATCATGACCTCATTGCACATATAAATAAATGTTGCTGATTTCCCTAAATGATATTCTAAGAAATTGCCAAGATGTACGTTTTAAGGACCGGTTATCTTGCAGTAAACTTGGAATAAAGGAGATAAGCATATGTATGTTATAGTTAACCTATTATTATAATTCAGGCTAAAATTTCATAAGGCAGGTATTTTATAATTTAAGATAGTAAGAAGATATAATGTAATCCTAGATAGTTTTTGAGGAGCAAAATGGTTTTAATTAATTGTATAAAAACTCTTACAGCTGATGATAGTTGTATATTTAAACTAGATTCTTGTTAACCACGCTTATTTTTTGTAACTCGTTTTTACTTTTTCTAACTTGGTTACCTGACAGCTAGCAGCATGGCGGTCATAAAAAAAGTTTTACTTGGTAATCGTATAGAAATGTGGTCACCAAGTAACCTGAAATGAAAATTTTGGTTACTTCATAACCCATAGAAACAGTTACTTGATAATTATGGCTGCATATGATATAATGCTTTAGCTGCCCTTTACCAGACAATTACTGCTAATTAGTTTACTGTAATGAAGCATTAATGTTTTTAAAACCCAAATGGTAATGAAGTGTAAGTTAGTTTTCCACCATCTACAAAAGGTGTTGCGATAATCTCAAAAAATCTATCTTTACACTTTCATCAAAGGCCACTAAGCACAAAATTATAATGACTTCAATTGCTTGTGACCAATGGGTAGCTGGCTGTCTTCTCTATCTGCTCTCAACCAGATTATACCATGGAGGAATTCCTTATCTAAAAGGAGTGGTGGGGGCATTTCCTAACCTTGCCTGTGGAGGGGAGAGTAGGGGAATCATACTGATAGGCAAATAAATGATGCCCAAAAACAACCTTTATGCTTCAAGAGAGTTGAGCAAAAGCCCATTGACAGAAATCCCTTTCCTTCCATGACTCGCCTGAAATTGTAGCTTTTTTTGCACCTCATATTAAGTGCAGTCAAGGTTATTTCAAAATTCTGCATGAAATTGTCTTTTGGGGGAGGATCCAACCTACTGCAATGAAGTCTATGATTATTTTTTCATGTTGGCATATTCCATTCAGGAATAAGATAATATATATGAGTATTGCTTGCATTAATAATTTTCAAATCGAATTTGAACTTAAGCATGCTTATGAAATTATATTTTTAATTTGTTGTGTCAAATATGTGCACACTTGTTGGTCTGAATGCAACCTGGAAGAATCTGTTCATAACTCAAATCCATCTTTCATTGTTATTGATGGATTCCCTTTGTAGCTTCAACATTCATACCATTGTTTAAATCCTTTGATTATTTTATTTAAGAAGGACTCTCATTTTCATGAGGGATTATGTGAACACTAGTTGTTTTGCATTTATTGTATTAAGGCTTTTTTTTAATTTTCTAGGTAGCAGCTCAGGCGGGAAATACTGTAACCATTTGTGAAGTGAATGATGATGCCCTTCAGAAAGCTCAATCAAGAATTCAAACCAGTTTGGAACGTGTATCCAAGAAAATGTACAAGGTAAAAGGCTTGGAATAATTTAAAATTAATGGACACCATAAACTCCACGGTAATGAATGCCAAGGCAGTTTTTGATTGGTGTGGAGAGAGGGCTCCTAATTGTGAATGGCATGAGGCCAATCTTAATGTTCTTTGGGCTGGATCATCAAATAAAAGTGTAAAGTTCGTAAATCCGCTGATTCCACTCTGCTTCTTATTTTTTAGACAAATTAATTGATACCCTCCCTATGCAGTATACTAATGCTGGCCCCAGGGGTGGTGGGGTGACATCTTCGCCTGCCAACCCAGAGGTCATGGGTTTGATTCCTGATTAGGTGGGTTTTCCTTCATCCTGGGCTTCAGTGTTTGTAGTTGTTATATTTTTACATATCTTTGTTTATAATGGGTTGAAAATGCCAAAAAAGTGGTTTTCAGCTAAATATAGGCTAAATAAATAAATACTTGGGATTATATTTACATTAATATTGTGCCAATTAAAAAAACATGCCTTTGCAGATTTATTATTGCATCTAAGAAATGCCACGCCTTAGCCACATTCAAACGGGAGAGCAGTGTGTGTGTTTGCCAAGAGATGTAGCAAATTATTGGCTGCTTTTGTTGAGGAGAATGGTGCATATAACAATTGAAAAACCATGCGTGCAGTCATTCAGGTGCACCACAGAGCCTTGGCACTTCAACTCACGCTGCTTCACCAGAGATAGTCAGTCACAATCATACTTGTGCACTCCAATGTATGCAAGGAAACACGAGGAGAATTATTTAACAATTCCCAGTCGGCATTCTATGTTTCAATGTCAGTAGTCATTGACGGTATCATCATTGTAACGATGATGGTAGCTGGGGTAGTTGAAGCATGTGTGTGTGAATCAGGAATAGTAAATCTCTTGCTCTCATATTTGTCTGTTCGTCTACATTGGGTGCATTTCTCTTGTTGGCTTAAATGCTGCTGATAGACTTGAGTTTGTCCTGTGCGATGCTCTTGTTGCAGTGTGAGCGCAGGTTGCCCCAATGCGAGCATGCACCAGATTTGAATTTTTGTGAATGTTGCTTTGCCCAGTAAAAGAAACTTTGGTGTTATGCTGAACTAATATTGAAATGGCATTTCAAGTGATCAAATGATGCGTATAGCTAGCAGGTAGTGTGCATTTAATAATTATATAAATGCAGGAAGATTTTAACACATGTGATGTAAAACAGACTCGTATCACGGCAATCCAAGGCTTATCTATTACTTCCAATCATGTAACTCCCTCCTCATTCCACCAACTGGTGCTTTCGTACCATGGGATACACCTAAAGGTGTAAGCCTAGCGTCTAAGAGTTTGCTGCTATGGTATATGGTTGATGGTAATTGTATTTGGTCTTTGGCACGCTATGTAACCCATTATAAAATGGCCAAGTTCACCAGTAATGACAATAAATTTCCATGGAGACCGACCATTTGAAAGTGAAAAATATCACGGGATCACAGTCAAGATGGCAGAATACAGTTGACTTTTGTGAGATCCGTTGGAAAAAGACAGTTGTATTACACCTTGTGAGTATAACTGTCATTCAAAATTTCATTTGATTTGCATTTTTTGAATAAAATGATATCGATTATGATACTTAACTCAAGGGATCTTGTTTACTGGTGTACGCTAGGCATTTTATGTGATACTTAAAGCATTCAATCTGTTAGATGGAATTGAAAAGTCAAACTTGTTCCAGTTTTAAAATTAAGGTCCAGAGGTGTGAACTTTTAAGTGCATTAAAATAATTGATGATGAAACCTAACTAATTGACTGAATACCTAAAGTAGTACCCAAGCTAAAGTTAGCCAGTGGAAAGAACATTTTGTGTCCCTTCTGCATCATCGTATAACCTTGAAACCACCAATAAAAGTGTGGGAAGAACACATGATGAGTGCTTCCTTGATTTACTATGGGAACCACTGAGATGAAGTGTCGGTAGTTAAATTTCATGGTGCAACGCTACCATACTATGTCCCTGCAAAATTTGTTACTTTCTGTTTTATGGTCAGTGGAAAGTTACGCTTTGGGATGTTACATGCCAATTATGACTAGCTAGCCTAAAAACAACAACATCCTTAAGTGCTCTTCTGTCTAATTAATATCATCTCAGGGTAATCAGAGAAGTCAATGCACAGCTTCTCTTGTCATCGGGAATAAGATAAGCTGGGTGAGCAAGAATGCTGTTTGCTTGCTGGCTGTAGTGATGCCAGCTGATAAATTTGTTCTAACCAAGTTCTGCTTACTTTTTGTCTTCCTGCATTCCATCCAATGTTCCTAACCTTTTTTCCTCACCCTGCCCTGCCTGCATAACATTCTTCCCTCTCACACAAGTCTTCAAGATCCAATGCCCAGTTAAATGCTTTGCATCCATCTTTCCGGCCTCCTTGTATTTCTCCCAAATATCTCCTATGCTCCCCACCTTGCTTTTTTGTTTGTTTTACTTTCCGTCCATTTCACCTTCTTTCATCCTCCTTCAAGCCCACATCTAAAAAGCATCAAATCTGCTTGTATAATCATGCTTCAATGACAATGATTATGTTCTGAACTGAACCATACTCCTTATCAAAGTGCAATATCCACTTATCTTTTCTTAATATCCTTGATCAAGGGCATTAGTTCCCTCTTTCTTGTGAAAAGTTCTCAGCCTAGTGCAATTCTTGTTCTTGTATCCAGACTATGAGGAAAACAAAATTTGCACTTTTCCGCAGATTTATTTGTAACGTACCTGTTTCAGTTCATCGAACCATCTCCAGGTACAAGAACATCTTCAGGTCTAGTTCCTGAAGATGGTTTGATGAACTGAAATGCATTGTATGTTACAAATAAATCTGTGGAAAAGGGAAAATTTTTTTCTCATAAAGACGAACTTCCAGTACATCTCGCCTGAATCTGTTGACTATCCAGACTACTCCAACCACCTTGGTTCAAAGCACTGCCTAAATAGGTAAACTATATTGTTGACAACTGGATAAGGATATTAGGCAGGGACAGCTAATTTAGTGATTATAACACTGCCTTGTATGACTCATATTGAGGAGTGTGCTTTTGCTACTGCTTAACATTCAATATTTCTATGGAAACTCATTTTTTGTGGTTTGTCGTTGAGCCGGTTTTTTATGTTACAAATAAGTTTGCATGTCTCTTAAACTCATTGAATAGATCTTTCCTTAACCTCTACTTAATTATAACTACTGATTTTTATGTGAATATGCTATCAAAAAGTGATAATTACAATTAATGTGCGAGCCTATTTAGAATCTTATAATTAGAATCTCCATATGTGTTAGCCCAAACAAATCACAAGTCTTTCGTCTGCTTTACTTGACGATATACATCTAAATTCAATGTCAGCCAGGTAGAATCATCTGTTGTCCTGTCACATTTCTGCCCATTCTCCAGTTGTAGCAGTATATCCTATTTCCCTGAATCGGATCCAGGTGATTTTATATGGATGCAGATTTTCTGATACCAATATCTATGCTTTTTTGTGGTACCTTTCACTTGAAAATTGGTCTGAAGTGTCGTTTTCCGTGGAGAATTCTAATGATGATTTCAGTACTTCCTGTGACAAAATTCTGCACTGTTTTTGACAAAGTTTTTCCTGAAAAACACAAAGGCAAGATTCAGAGCAGAGTGGCAGAAAGCCGTGGGTAGCTGATGAAATACCACGGATGTCATACAGTCTTAAAGCCACAGATAGCATACAGTAAATGAAATAATGATATTAATGTTAAATTGACTTTCCTTGCCAGAAAAGGTTTATTGGAAAATGATAAAAAATTGCTAGATATGCTAAGTCTCTCGGTCAGGCATGGTAGAATGTTAGATGAGAAATGCTGACATTTTATACTCTATTCTTGTGGTATATTTTGCAAATAAAAATTTCCTCTGTAAATGATAGTTTATTGATGATATTGCCATTATTTTGATATGAGAATACCTTTTCATTTAGAATAGCTGTATTCCGCAGCCTTTGAAACAACTTAATGTACCATTTGTTGTGTCAATTTCTTTCAAGTGTGAGCATCTGCAGTATCTGATATTTGAGGCCTACATCATTCATGTGAAGGTGGTAGTTCATCACACTAATTGGTTTTGTTGTGTCCTTCATGCCATAATTTGCAGGAATAGTTGATCACTATGAAAATTGTACAACATTGTTACAATTTTCTTCTTTCTCCATTTCATCACTGCCACCGGACCCAAATGCTTTGCAAATAACTTCTTTTTTGAGGCTTGTGTGCTTAGCATATTGCAGTGTGTTCTTTGTGTAATTTTGTTGTTCTGGGACAGTCTGGTATGCTATTTTTTCAGAAATGATCGAGAACAAGAGAGCTATCATAACTGTCAATCTGCACAGCCTGTCCTTGATTTTGTGGGGCTTCTAATAATGTTTGAGCCAACGTTCTCTCTCACTGGTTAATGATTGTAATTTTTCACTTTAGAATTGTGTCCTGGTCAGTGTAGATAAAGAATGATCGCAAATAACTCCTGCTTGCTTGAAGCAGCTCAAAGATTTTAATGCTAAATTTTGATGACTTTGAAGCTTCTGTCTGCAGGATAAAAAGATCACTCTCTTGTGAAAGCCTCGTCATTTAAATATCCATTCGATAAATACAGCTCCTGAAATTTTTTGCAAGGTGAGATAACCCTTCTATCTCAAGGGCTCCCTTGCCTTAGTTCTCATTACGTATCGCTGTATGTAGAACCAGAACTTGAAGCAAGTTTTAATTTTCATGTACGTTATCGTCAAGGTAATACAGGGTTTGTCCGGAAAATAAGTGTACTGAGCTCAGGAAAAAAAATTTATTACACTTTTACATATCTTAAGCTAATATTCCTCAAAATAGGACCCTTGTGAGTCGATACACTTGTTCCAGCGGCATTCCCATTCCTGGAACGCTCCCGCGAAGGCATCATCGGGAACCTCTCGAAGACTCGTCGTCGACCTCTTCTCTGCCCTCCACGAACATCTTGTGCCACCGAAAGATCATGTTTCTGGACATGGCTGACTCCCCGTAAGCCTGGTTAATCATACCGACAGTTTCGGTAGACGATTTCCCAAGCTTTACCTCAAATTTGATGGAATAACGCTGCTCCAAAAACTTCGGCATCGCGTTCCGTGACGTGGGTCAAGCGTGGAGGTTCGCGTTAACAGAGCTCCTCACTACACCACAGCTCAGAGCCGACTGCCTTTTTCAGCGTCGCTTGCCAACATACCCCCCTCCAATCGCAGCCTGTCAGAGCAGTGCTGGGCGCGCCTGGAGCGGCGCGCCCAGCCCAGGAGTCAGTACACTTATTTTCCGGACGAACCCTGTATTTTCAAAAACGTTTTTGTTACTCACATGAATTAGTTTGACCACTTAAATTACTACTTTATTTTATGCATACTATTTAAGAGATTGTAGCTTTATGAAATGTCAATTTTTCTGGAAGGATTTTTTGTGTGTAGTAAATACTGTGGAAAGATATTTAACCAAAATATTATTTCCTTTTTTGGGGTTAACCTAAAAATGGAAATGATATTTTGTTCAAGTAGAAAGGTCAACTCTTTGTATCAAATGCTAAATATGTGATTATTGTTCCAGGATAAACCTGAGGAAGGGAAAAAGTTTATTTCTGATACAATGGGAAGGGTGAATTTGTCCAAGAAGGTTGGAGAATCTGTTAAAAAAGCTGACCTTGTGGTGGAAGCGATTATTGAAAAAATGGATGTGAAACACCAACTATTTAAAGAAATCGATGCTGTAAGTATATTGCTTTAGTGAGTTATAAATTTCACCACTAAGATAATATTTTCTCTTTGGAGAAGTTTTTGATACAGATATTGGTGCTTGCTTCACAGTGATACCAAAAGCAATGAGCTTCTGCCCTAGCAATGGCTGAATAACTTCCTTCATGACTATTTAAAGCAATTTCTGTATGTAGCTTGCATAGTGTATAATAGTTGAGTGAAAATATACATAAATTGTCTGATCCCTATACACTGTGGAACCTTACTTAATGAGTATGATTCATTCTGGAACCGTACTCTTTAGCAAATCATTCATTAAGGGCAACAATGTTTCCATTATAAATTAATTGCCATTATTTTTTTGTTTAATGTTTATTTATTTATTTCCAGCCTCAAATTTTAAGTTACATTTGATTGTCATGAATGGTATTTTGAGAAAAACTCATATTTTTCTGTTTATGTATATTATAGGCTGCACCACCTCACACAATATTTGCTTCCAACACTTCATCTCTATCCATCAAGGAGATTGCATCAGTGACGAAAAGAAAAGACAAGTTTGGAGGCCTCCACTTCTTTAATCCTGTTCCAGTCATGAAATTACTGGAGGTTTGTGTCCTTTCAGTCTGAATATGATGAATATGCACCCTTGTGGCATTCACTTATTTTTGATGCTTACACAGTTAATTATAGTCAAAAGAAAAAATTTAACCAAAACAAAAAGAACTCACTTCAATATTGCTGTGGTCCTAGCCTCCTTCATCGGGGTATGAGGAGTCACTCCTTACCATAATTAAATGCGCGTATGCATCAAGAATCATTTATATATGTGTGTGTGTATTTATAAAATACATGCCTGATTTAAAATACACCCTCTCTCACTCAGGTTATTAAAACTGAAGAAACATCAGAAGAGACATACCTTCAATTTCTGGCATGGGGAAAGGCAATTGGGAAAACTACTGTCACATGCAAGGACACTCCAGGGTTTGTGGTGAACAGGCTATTAGTTCCATATATGGCTGAAGCTTGTAGGCTGTTGGAAAGAGGTAAAAACATTCTTTATCAAATCTATGTTAATTAATTAAGTTTCATGTAATCCTTGAGTTGAATTAATTTTCATTAAACCATGACATAGAGGATTTAGTGGTTCATAATGTACCAATATAATAATGAAGAACTCGCCTAAGATAAAAAAGTGTTTCCACTGGAAGGTTAGAATGTGTTGGACTGGTTTAGCTACTCAGGATCATCATCAGGTAATGTCAAAAAGCAGCACCTTCCTTTGATAGTCAATGGTAGTAGGGGTGTGTTGGAGGGAACATAGGAGTGTGTTGGAGGGGAACATAGGAGAAGGGGGAAAGGCTGGAAGTAAGGAGACTTTGATTGTGACGGCCAGAATCAAGGGAAAGGTGAAGGAATAGTTAAGGAAAAGGAAGGACTACCCCAGAAATTCTTTTCTTCTTGTGGAAACACTAGTCTTATTAACTCATGGCGAATCATGAATTTCCTTCAATTAGATAAAAAATCACATTTTTTTGACAGGGCTATGGAGTCTGTGCTCAAAAATCTGCCAATGATTCCTCTGTTTCTCCTCTCGGGTTCACTCCTAAATTTTTGTACAATCAGATTCCTAAAAAAATGAAGCCAAAGAGTGATTAATCACATAACCACAAAATATATTAACAAATGGTAAATTTAAGAAACAGAATAATTCTTTTGTAAGAATGTGTATCAAATTAGGAATAAATAGTCGGCAAAATATTTATTTGAGCAAATACCTTCAACACAATAATTGTGTGATTAAAATTTACAATTACATATGATTGTATTGATTGTATGATTGATTGTATGATTGAATGATTACATATTTTATAGTCTGAATAAATCTATGAAGAATATGTCCTTGAAAGAAATAGCAACTTTCAGATCCCCCTTTTTGTATGCTCTCAAATCTGATCTAATTATTCTAAAAGCAAAGAACCTCTCAACACTAACTTGAGTTAGTAACAAAGCAGTAACCCCAAAGGTAAATCCATGACAATTCCAGGAACAAGGGAATTGTTTTTTGTGCTCTTAGTTTTGATAAATATAAATAACATTTTCCACTTGTTTTAATGCAAGAGAGAGATTTTGCTGAACGTTGTTCATTTTGTTTTAACTGAGCAATGGATGAATACTTTTTAAAAGATTGCTAGGAGTAAACTTGTCTACTTAATAAATTGTTGCTTTCTTGAAATCCCACTGTTCATTTTTACTTTATTTTTAATTTTATCATCATTCTAGAATCACTTTTTCTTTTGTGAATTGCCTCCTGTGAATCTTGTGGAACTCTAATGTTCCTGCTAAAAAGGTAAAACTGTTGCCGCCTAAGACAATAGTCTTGAGAAAAACCTATTATCTTTTTACATAAGAATGACTCCTCTTGGGCTGGATAACTACCTGACCTCAGCAGGATTTTCATGAAGCCTTATCAGTCAACACATTTTATCTATATCATCCCAAGTACATGACATTTCATGCTCACACCAAGTTATTTTTAAAAAGCATATTATGGATAGGCTCTAACATCATTGTGTCATCTTGTTAACATTTAAATGCATGGTAATTGTAAATTATTAATAATAAAAGATTCCAACTCTGTCATATTTTGGGTACACTTTGTCCATCATTGCTTGTTTTTAGATGGTCAAAATTTTAGTATAAGTTTGGTGCATCATATTTTAAAAATTTGGTGCTGTGTGCATCTATCTCTTCAAGAGTGTTCAGTGACTTGGAACATTTGTTTGTAAATATTTGAGTAGGTTAAATGTCATTCATGTTCAATAATCATTTGCTTTGATGGCTTGGTAGAACTTGTGTGCATTATATTGAACCATATGAAGTCCAGAAACTCATAACATGAAGTCTTTGCTCATCTATTTCTTGTAAATGCACTGGTTCTTTGATCTACATTGCCAAGAAACTTCAAAAATTGACGAGCCATTTCAGAACTCCTTCTGTATAAATGAATCAGATCGAATAAGGTTTATGACTTAAAATTGAAAAAAAGGGTATGTTATCTTTAGATTTTGTTTTATTAAATGGAATGTTTTATGTAAAAGTTTGTTTTCCAATTTCGGTGACCAAAAGAAATAAGAATGACATAATTCAGAAGGGTTGACTTCATGTAGTCTATACAGTGGAAACTCATATAATGAACAGAATTCATTCTGTGATCTTTCTCATAGAGTGAAGCATTTGTTTAGTGTAGAAATTTTTCACGTATAAATTGATGTAAACTACGGTAATGCGTTCCATGCTGGAAAAAGATAAATTGTACACAAGCTTTATTCAAAGAAGATTAAAAATACAATGTTTAGGATTGTGGATCATGTTCATCTTTTCTTCTATCGTGGAATGAGGCAACTAGGAATGCAAATTTGATTTGTGCATACAAAGTTGGTAGTAGGGTTAAGGGAGGCGACCAACAGCTGAGGTCATTTGCGCCATTGGGAATGAATGGGAAAGGAGGAAGAGTTGAGAGCGACTCGGTGTCAGCATTAGCTATCTCCTGACAAAAGGTACCATGGTCCGCAGTTTAAAATCCCATCCAATGGATTGTGTACTCATTTAAAGTGCTCCAGAAGTCAAACTTGGGCCCTCTGGATGGGAAGCTAATATGCTAGCCACCACACCATCACTATCCCTGTAAAAACAAGAATGAATTATATTGAGTATTATTTATAATCTGTACATAATTCTTTCAACTAGAAAGCTATCTAGAGACAAAAATTTCAGAGTGTAAAAATCATTCGCCTTGACCGGGATCTGAGCCTGGATCACACTCAATGTCCAATCGAGTGCTTTAGCCAGTTAAGCTATCAAAGCGTCCTCTTAAACTCTGAAATTTTGGGGGCTTTTAAGGAACAAGATGTTGTGACGAAATCCTGTGCATCTGATGTCAGAGCTTAGGTTTTTCCACTCACTTCTCTCCCATAACCCCTCCCAACACGTGGGGACACCCCGGTTTCCCCACCTCCTATGTTTCATTTTTATATTGGGCTATGTAAATGGAAAGCTTCACTTCAAAATGGTGTAGTACATCAAAGCTAGTCGAAAATAAATCTTTATTAAGTGGAAGATTGCATGAGTTTTCATCTCTGTTATTATGGAATGGTTCCACCACATTGCAACTGAATAATCTGTAATTTATATTAATGTACCATTTTAATTGAATTTTTATTGCAGGAGATGCATCTGCTCGAGACATAGACACTGCCATGAAACTGGGAGCTGGTTATCCAATGGGACCCTTGGAGTTGGCTGATTATGTTGGCCTGGACACCACTAAGTACATCCTAGATGGTATGGGTACACATTATTCTATTCTTTACATTTTCCTAAACATAGACACAGTAAATCCTCATTAACCCGAACACCCACCGAGTATGGATAGATTCCAGCCATGCAGTGTGGGTGGTTTCTCTGGGGGCTTGCAAGGTGGCTGCACTGTAGTACTTAGCCTAAAAATGTTTTGCTTGTAACTTTCTCTGGAGTTGGATGAAAGTCACATTCGTGTAATTCATTGTTATTAAAGAAGTATTGTGAATTTTGAATTGTCGCTGTTACTTAAAGGAAATAATTTACCTAGTTTATCAAAATGAAGCACATTTTACGGTCATGATACAATTATTGGCAATAGATGGACAATTCTTTCCATGTACTTTTGTAAATTCCAGTGCAAATGCTCAATTATTTTGAGTTCTGTATTCCCAGCCCTTTGGATGCACTTTTTTACTCCAAAATGAACTCTAAAATCAGCTAGAGTCTTATGGTCCGGGGGTACACATTTGAATGGAGTAACTTTGACCTATTTGCCCAAGCTGATTCACCAGAAAAATGCTTACTCTTAAGTATTGTTCTTCACATCAGGCATATAAAGTGGTTGCCTTGATGACAAATTTCAATAATATCTCTGTTTTAAGGCAGGATTAAGCAGCAGTTTAAATATTTTGTTGAAAGAACTTTCTAAAAATACTCCGGAATAAATTGATAATTTATGCAATGTATTGTGTTTAGCTTCATCTCACATTTGGTGCTGTCGTGAAACTTAATATGCATTAGGTGGGATGTTGTCCTTCTGCTTACACATGCATGTATTCTATCTCTCTCAGAATCGACAGGCATTCAACCTTAAGTAGTATGAGAGTGTTGTAAAGTAATTGAAATTGATAGCTTTTAATGCAAATTTTGGGAATCTAAAATTACAAGGGGAAACTAAGCGTTCATAAAAGCAGGATATGAGACGAGAAAGAGGGAGCAGAAGAAAAATGTTGTGCATGCAGATAAGTATAAAAACTTAAGTTGATGTGCTCCAAAATATTCAAAACTTTCACTGAAACTGTCTCTTGAATATTTAATATAGGTTATAAGGTATAGGATTTGATTTTTAATTGAGGTTAATTTATATCCTGAGTTATTCACTTTGAAATTATTTTACAATGGCACCTTTTTTTTGCAGGGTGGCACAAACAGTTTCCAGAAAATCCTCTTTTTGCACCCATCAAAATTGTTGACAAATTGGTGGCTGAAGGAAAGTTTGGAGTTAAAGCAGGAGAAGGATTCTATTCGTATAAGAAATGAGTGGCGTTGATATCGAGAACTGGAAATTCATATTTTTGATTGACTTCTAAAAGAAATATATTTGATTAAACCTGTTATATTCCATATGAGTGTAACTTTTATAAATGTTGCCAACAAGACCTGCTGGTATGATAGTTGTGTATGTTACTTGTACAGAATATATTTTAGTTTTCTACACATTGCTTTACATAAGGTATTATTTAATGATGAAGTTGTAATTTTCTTACATCCGTGATGGAAATAAGATGTGTGGACCAAATGTTTCCAAATATGTACACTATCGATGTGAGGTATATAAATATGTACGAGTATATCAGGTGATATATTTGATGCGTGTTGGAATTTTCTTGTGATGATATCTTTGATGATCATTCTTGAACAAGTGTAAAATCAATTATATTTTTATCTGTTCTATTTTGTGATCATTCACTGGTTGAGCTCAATATTTTCATAGTTTATATGAGTACTGCTCAACAAGCCACAGGAGTGGTGTGAAGCAGGTGCATCTTTATAAGATATGCACTGTATTTTTGAAAAGTTCCTGTCACTTTGATTGTATGATAGACCGATATTTAAAAAACCTCCTCTCTTTATATTCAATGGAAGATTGTGTGTCAGTTTTAGTTGGAAAGATTTGTCAATTTCATCTTGGAGATTTTATAGTTATGCAAGGCGTACTTATTTATTTAAAGAAAAGTTGTCTATATAGGCATATTGGCTTCTTTTCCATCAAAAAATACCTGCCTTATCTTCCTTGAATAACTTCTTAAAAACTACTCGTGAAAATTTGGTTATTAAAACTCAACAACCATAGAAATTTCACCACAGCTACATAGATTTGATGTGACAATCGTAGAAAGGATCAATAGACTTGTATTTTGAGAACTGCAACAATCATTTCCTATAAACTCTTATCACAAAGTGTGGTGAATGAATCGCTGCAACTACATTTATCTAAAGCAGAAGAATTAGCATGATCAAGTGCAGAAGCCAAATTGTCGCCCTTATGAACATAGACTCCTGATTTTCCATACTATTGAATGGTCCAATGTGTGCAGGTTAATGGAAAACAGATACTCCTCTGAAAAAGCTCTTTCTGTGTTTCCCTCCCTGTGATGTGTTGCCAAGAAATGGGCTCCCTTGGGAAAACTCATCAACGGCCACCAAGTAGATGCCGCAGTAGCATCATGGTAGAAAAAACTCCATTAGGGCTGTCCAAGCTCCAATGAAATCAGAGTTAGCCCTAAGGCATGAAGCATCGAACCAGATGGTTGGGCCACAAAGTCACAAGTGAAGGAAAATAATGGCCTTCCCTACCTTCAATGCAATTGGAAACATTTTAAAAGTAGGCTACCAAACCTTGTTAAAACACAATCACAGTCTGTTTACCTTCAATAAAATTCATTTAACGACTAAGAAATTATGATCCCTTCATGTTTCATAGATTATGATAAAAAGATTTATTCCTTGATTCAGTCATTGTTAATTATGAGTCATCATGATCATGCCTCGTAAAAGTTTCCAAAGCTGGCAATGCACCCAGACCTAGAGCACATGACAAGTTTTTGGTCCTTTTGTCCCAGTTGTCCAAATTTTTAGGCCACCAGCCACACTGGTTGGTGGCGTAAAAATAAAATAGGCTGTGCTGCTGTGTGAA
Organism: Hetaerina americana; assembly: GCF_022747635.1. NCBI lineage: Eukaryota > Metazoa > Arthropoda > Insecta > Odonata > Calopterygidae > Hetaerina > Hetaerina americana. Next base: position 3,035,354 of record NW_027286719.1, on the reverse strand, counting down.
TCCTCTGGAGGCCATTGCTTTTAATTAAGCTGAAAATGATTCCTCAATTGAGTGGCTGCATGTTTGTCAGTGTTTTAGGTTTGAATCTTTTATACGCAACTTACTTACCAGTCAATCATTCTGGGAAAGTTGATTTTGGTTTTCTCCGCTGGAGTCACAACTGAACATGCAACATCTTCTAGGTTCCATAGCTTATTTATGGAATATTCAACAGGGAAAGATCACAGAAAACAACTTCTTTCGAAGCTAACAAGATTCAGTTTGAAGTGGAATTGGATCATTTCCCAGTTCGCCCCTCCTCATTTTGGAGGGGGAGGTCTGTCGGCTTCTCTTGGTGGGAAAACCCTCTGGAGGTAGACTGTCATAAAGCCAAAAAATGGACGGACCACTGTCACTGACCTGTGGCCAAGTGAATTCAGCGATGTATATTCCCCCTCTGAGACAGTGGTAGTGTCATCGGACAGTGGTCAGCTGGTGAAGTTTGCCCCCGCTTGTTGTTGAACCCTTCAACTCTGTGGCAAAAGAACTACATTTATTCCTTAATATCTCATTAAACATCGAGTAACACAAAAAAAAAGTAGGAAAATTTTAAGTACAAAGATTAACTTATCACCTGAAATATATGAAAAACCTTGAGACTCTCTCTTGCTTCATTCTACATTGGTATCTGCTGCTGCATGCAAGTAGAGCACTAGGGACTCTCTTAAGCAGGTCATTTAACGATAAAGCAGCACAAAGAATGAATCACATGCATAGGAGAGAAGTTGGTGGGAGATAGGAGAGGTCATTGAGGGGTGGAGAGGGTGTCCATTTGCCTTTGTAAACATTACTCGTGTCAAAACACATCAAAGAAATTAGATTTTATTACAGAATTGCTTCAAAAAGTGAAATAACTTAATACAAACATAGAGTGTTGTTATTTACTCTTAAATTGAAACTCAAGAACCTCAAAAGAAGTGTTATTATTCATTGAATTAACTTAAAAATGACAAACAATTGGAGAGTATTGTTTTCATTACTTACTCTAATGTAAATGCTCTTTTTTCAAGCATGTTCATATGGTTGAAAGTTCCTGTATTTTGTACTTAGTGTTTGACGACTCGCTTGCATGAAAAGTATGATCAGTGAACAAATATATTATTTTTACTGCAGTTTTAAAAGTTAATGACTAGGAGTCGTGTCTAACAACTCACTGGTAGCCATCATCTACCATAAATTTTAGTTTGAGAGAAAATGGCTTTTGTGCAAAATGCTGTTTTGTTAAATGTATAGATCAATGATTGAATTCAAAATTCTTTCCGCAAGAATGTGAAATGATTACACTATGGATCTGTATTTCATCAAATATTACAAACTAATTTTGTTTAATTGATGCTTGTGAAATAATTTTATGTAGTGATAACGTTGCAAAATGGCATGTACTATGGAATCTCAATATTATCTTGCCACCTGTACCAGTTAAAATACAGTTACGATCATTATTAATATTGAAAATCCACTGGCAAAGGTAGGGTTTTGGCTGGAACGAAAATAGATAGCCATATATTTTCAGCCTCTTCTACCATAACAACCAGGCTTCCAACACTACGGTGAGCACCTTTCAAATAATGTAAATGCTCTTTTTTCAAGCATGTTCATATGGTTGAAAGTTCCTGTATTTTGTACTTAGTGTTTGACGACTCGCTTGCATGAAAAGTATGATCAGTGAACAAATATATTATTTTTACTGCAGTTTTAAAAGTTAATGACTAGGAGTCGTGTCTAACAACTCACTGGTAGCCATCATCTACCATAAATTTTCTCTTTAGCCCAGCATCCCAATTCTGGCTTAATTCCCATCCCCTTCATTGCTTGCCTAGCGTTTTCCCATCTTCGAAATTCTTGGAGAATTAAAAAAAAATGGACAAAATCTTTGTCACACACTACCAAATGGTTTGATTGGTCCCGTTGCCTATGTTTACAATGATCACAATTCATCTTTTTACAACCTCTAGCAAGTAGATGAACATCAGCCGCATCAACTCCCTGAATTTTCATTAATTGTCATCTGTACAGTGTTTGTTTGCATGACTACCACAATGCAATGTATGTCGCAAACAGCACCCAGAAATGGCATTTGCGGCTTTTGAGGAATAAATTCTGATGCCTTTTCATGCAGCCCATGCCATAGTGGCATCCTTAAGAAAATGGCATCTGGTGCCATCATTAGGAAATAACCCCTGTATTAGGGGCTGTTACCAACCTTACTCTAATTCCTAGCATAAAGAAGCTGATGATATGAATCGCATGAAAGTTAGGAGCAAAGTGAGGCTTACTAGGGATTTTTTTAAATGTAGGTTTATTTACAAATATAGTAGATGTCGGATAGTAAAAAATAATACCACCATAGACTGCAATTATAGAAAATCATGGTAAATAAATTTATAGTCATACAAGATGCCGAGTTAAAGAAAAATTATTCGCCAAAATTGTCTAAAATAAATAACATTCAAAAGAACTTGACAAATTATAACCTCTGATCTACATTCTAATGAACTATTATATGGATGAAAACAACCATTTGCAAAATTTAACATTCACTGTTCGCCTTAAGAGGAAAGAACGGTTTTTACCGATTATCAAGAGGTATTATTTCTTATTGCCAGCAAATGCAGTCAGGTTTTCCTTAAAAAAATTGGGTTGTGCCAAGTCGGTCATATGACCTGCAATGTCATTCAATTGAACCAATCTTTTGGGCGACACGGGCCAAATGATCCGATCATTCATGAGCGATGTATCACCAACGAACAAATGCAAGAGATAAATACGGCAGTTGAAAGACGTAATTTTTTGACGTGATAATTTCGAGTCCTGTCGATGATGTTCATATTACTGTAATTCGCTTGGATTTATTGTGCCAGTAACCGCTTTACAGTTAACTTTTATGAGGAAAATATGCTCCTTGTTTCAATTGTGGTAAATGCTCGGTGCAGAAGAAGTCCCCTCCGACGATGTTAGTGCTGCCAGTATATTTTATTGCTAGAATGATATCAATTCGTTGGGTAAGTGACGAAATTATTTCATAATATGTTGTATGCAGTGCACAAAGGCTATGGATCAGATCCTTGGATTTACAAAGAAAAAGAATGCCCCGTTTTCCGCGGGCGTCACAATTTCTATTAATGACAGCCGCACATTTGAGGAATTGCAACCATTGCAGTCCCAAGTAGCTGGGCATTCTGCTGGAAATGGAAAATCGTCTCTGGGTATGTACTACTGTTGTAGAATATTGGTATATAAGTTTCGTTGCCTACATATCGAGTGGCTTATTTATTCATATCACGTGTACTATTAGGTTTAGGGCAGACGACCGACAGTTGAGGTCGGATTATCCATTTGGGATGGATAGGAAAGGAGTGAGGTTGGAGAGAAACCCGGCGTCAGTATTAGCTACTCTTAACGAAAGGCGCCAAGGGGTCCGCAGTTTAACTTCCGATCCGGGACGGTAAACTGCGGACGGGATGGGGAGTACGGATGAACGGGCGGAGGGATTGGACGTACTCAAAGCGCTCTTTACAAAATACCTCAAGCAGGGTTCGAGGTACTACTTTAAAAAATCCGGCCACCACCGGGATTAGAACCCGGGCTCTCGGGTGGGAAGTACGCTAGCCACCGCGATCCCGTTTCCCTTATTTTCTCGAAAAATCTGAATTCAACAATTATCCATGGCTACTTATTTTTGGCTTTGATTTTCATTATGTTTGACAGTATAAAATTAATATGTGGACAGTACTTTTCTATCAAAATAGGATAGCCTAAATAAAATTTAAATTTTAATTTTTCAATGGGATAATACGTAATTACGTGGTCCTATATACCGTTCTTACGAAGTTCTTGGATAGTATGAATGTTGTCACTCCGCATCTTTCGGTAATGATTTTTTTCGCATAAAATTATATTTTTTTAATTTTTCAATTTATCTATCCTGTGACCGAGTATAATGATATTGGGGAAGCCACCTGTTTAGAAATTATAACAAAGGCGCTGATCATCCTTGGCACTTGTGTTCCTATTAAGACGTTTTTAAATTACATTCCTGAGGAATATGGGTTTAGTAACATAAGATAATTTGTCTGTAAATTTATCCAAGATATATTTAGGATAATTATGCATGGACTATGCTTTAGATTTAACAGAGTTCTATTATTTTATATTAAAATATAAATACGTTAAATAAAGAGTTTGTGCCAAGGGAAAGGTACACCTTTGGTAACTTTGATTCTTAAAAAAGTAAATTATAAATGTTTAATGTCATAATGACTGATCTTCCAAAAATATATCCTTCCAAAAGGCATGCTACTTCATCCAGATGGTTACATTTTAAAACCTGTAGAGGAAAAGGCTCAAGGGGAAAGTGAAATACGATTTTATCAGCACTTGAACTCTGCTGTTGATGAAGTTTCTCAAGAATTAAGAGAATTTGTGCCAACATTTTATGGAATACTGAATGTGAAATTTAATGAAAAAGGTAAGGAACTTACTTCCGACTAATATTAAGCTGTTATGTACCCTGAATTGTCATAATATTACGATGAGTGGGGATAATTAATTGAACTAGTCAATGAATAACAATTATCAAAATAAATCTCATGGTGGCTATATCATTGAGGTTATATGAGCAGTAACTCTACATCAATATTGACTCATTAATATATTTTTCCACAGGTATATTTTAAACATTATGGGCGCAATACCCATGTTAGAAAGGGTGTATATACTTTATAAGCAATTAGTATTTTATAATTACTGATAAGCAAATGTATGAATTAGAAATCTAGAAATGAAGATAATAATAATATATTTATTTGTCCAACAGACACAGTGTACAGTATTGAGAATACATGACAGGTGAATAGGACATATTAATGGGGTATGGAACACATTATTCCAGAATAGAAATACAAATACAGTTATTACAGGAGACTAATATAATACACTGATGTTTTACATGAATATTCAGAATACCCATCTGAAGTATTTTGCGGGAATGTTACTTCCTTACCAGTGACCAGCTACAGACATAAATACTGTTGTGGAATTTCTCTTTCTTTTCCCACAAACCATCACTACAAAGCTAGTTTTCTTTGTGGGACGAGTGGTGCAAAACTTATTACGGATGTAGGAGTTTTCCTTTAATTTGTCATTTTACAAGGCCGTCGAGCTCAAAATTCCTAGATTTTATAAATATTTGTTAACCGTAGAGTATCACTCATCAACCAGATATGAAAATAGATATTCTTGAATAGTGAAATTCTCGCCTAATTTTTTAAAATGATTTGGCAGATTCTGAAACAGATTTGTTCTCATTGATGTTGGTTCTTATGGCCATGGGCAGGCTTGACATTTTCTTATGTATATCTTTACGTCTTCTGGTATGGTTGCAGTGATAACTATTATTCATGGTAAAGCCACCCTTGTTTTTCATAGCAGATACTGTATGTTTCACTGCAGCCTATTTTCTGCTCACATAAATGCCCTCACTCTTTGAGGCTCACTTTTGGAGAAAATTTAAGGGGGAAGAAGTAGCCTGTGGGCATAGAGCATGAATCTCCAAACATCTCACGTTCACTGGTCCGAATCCCTTGAGTAGCAACATTTTTTTATCATTTCAAATAATAATTTTCCTAATTTTATGTATTTAGACTGCAAGAAATGGCTCCTTCAAGCCAACAATATTGCACCACTGGTGAAAGATAGCAGTTCACTACAAGTCACTGATGATACATTTAAAGATATTTGCAGCATCAAGTACCATAGCTTGAGAATGATCATGGTTTATGGAATGGACCTTGGTACAGTGATGCAGGGTTTGTACCAAATATAAGTAGAAAAAATCTGGGAATAAAATCTCCTGTAAGTGAGTGATGCACAATGGATACAAAATTTTGTGAAGAAGGGGTTATGAAGTTCTAAATTAAACTTCTAAATGCATTTTGGGCTCTCCAATCATCCTCTATACATGTTTTATTCATGCTTATCAATGTTAAAGGAAGGTTTCTTCAAGGCCATCACCCTGGTCTGGTAATATATTCAATATGGAGAAATCCAATTCGATGCCATTATCATGGAGGTAAACTATGGCCCTCTTTCAAGTAAGTAATTAATTACATGATAATATAAATCATGCAATAATTGGTAATTCTGCATGTTTAATTATGAAAAAATTGTTCAAAACAAGACCAAACAAAATGTGGAAGAATAAGGACTGTAAATATGTATATTAATTATCCTTTATGCTAAAATATGTGTCCTAAGATTAACTTGAAAGCCAGGCCAAATCCTTTTTTGCCAAATTGATGCCTATACAAAGGCTAAGCTCCATGGGATGGGTAGGTTACCAGTCCATTGAATAGGGAAGATTCTTATTTGGAATGCGATTTTAATGTGTTATGCTAATTTACATTTCAGATATACCCTGTATAATTCTGCAAAATGTAACAGAAGGCATGCTTGAACCCTGTGTCATGGATGTAAAAATTGGCAAGCAGACATGGGAGCCAAGTGCATCAGAGGAAAAGAAAAACATTGAGAGAGTAAGGGTGTTGAAAAATATTGTATCTCATTTGTATTTCCTAGTGTTGATGTTGTATATGTTCAGTATAAGTTATATAAATATGATAGGTTAGTTTACTGACACACTCCTCCTTAAAATAGCAAGTTTGAAAGTTTGAATTTTTTAATGCCAGGATGTGGCCGTTGGGGGGAGCGTATTTAGGTTGTGGCAGTCATTAGACAAGTATGTAATGAATTTTCGAAAATCATATCAATGTGGTGTAAAATGTGTTAGTGGACTGACCTCTAATTATGGTAAAAGATTGGATTTCTATTTCAGCCCTAGAAAGTTTCAGTTAGTGAATCTACCTAAATGATTTTAATTGGGAATTGGGATGGTGCGGTGTTTAACCTACTGGCTTTCCACCAAGAGGGCCCCAAGTTCAAATCTTTGTGACAGTTGATATATTTTATTGTTATTCCCTAATCAAGTGGTTTGTGGAGAGCACTTTGAATGAGTATGCCATTCGTCGGATGGGATGTTAAGCTGGGGACCCTTGGTGCTCTTTGTTAAGAAGAGGCTAATACCGATGCTGGGTTTCTCTCCTCCCTTCATCCTTTCCCATCGACCTCTCATGGGGCAATGGCCTTAGCTGTCAGTTTTCTCCCCTAAAAACTACCACTATTATGATTTTTACCAGGCTATCAAGTAGCATATATTTTGTGGAATGCTACCATTATGTGTATACTGATCAATGATATGTTTACACTTCAGGTCAAATATGTGGCGTCTAAGCGAGAGTGTGGATTCTGTATACCAGGCATGCAGTATTATGATATTGCTAGTCAGAAACTAGTTAAATATGGAAAAGAGTATGGAAAACAGTTAGACAGAAATGGAATTAAAGAGAGTAAATATTTTTCAATAGCAAAATGCATTTGAAAGCTACATATAAAAGTTGGTAGAGTAATATTGGGTCGAGAATACTGCTAAATATTATATATTTTGTTTACAGCTTTGAAACTCTTCTTAAATTGGAGATCCTCTCTCAGCCATCCACTTATCCTGCTATTTTTATGGAAGCTGTGGAAAATATTAAGGTGGTTTCAGTCTCAGCGACAGTTTTTGTTTTATTCAAGTTCTGTGCTTTTTGTCTATGATGCTCATATATTGCGAAATTATAGCAACACAATGGCAGTTTTTGACGAGAATTCAAGTGAAGGTACCTCATCTCAGTGTACTCAGGTGCATGATATTTCCACATTTCTCAAAGATTTCAAAACAAGCTACCACCCTATTGATGATGCGGAGAGGCATTCAATAGAAGAGAAAGAACATGGCTTTAAAAACTTTGATGAGCTAGAGAAACACATTTCACCAGAGGGGAATAGGAATGCAAATAAATTGGCTCATGTGAAAATGATTGACTTTGCACACACACTGATTTCAAGCAAATGTGATATTGATTTTAATTATATTGAAGGCCTGAGGAATTTAGTGGAAATATTTGAAATTCTCTTGAAGGAATCTTGTTGATATCTTAAAAGTAATTGAACCCTTATCAGTTTATGTAAAATAAAAGTATGCTGCTGTACATATTTTATTTTGCAAAGCCTGTATGCGGTATTATTAAATGCTATCCAAATATTTATGTAAAAAGATTCTTATTTAGAACCTAATTACTAGGTGGAATGGTATTATCACTAAATGAGAATTTATCTATTGACTAAAGTTTTGAGTTTAATGGTAAGTAATCCATCTCATCAGTACCCCGAGGACTATTTTTGAAGCATCTAATTTTGTCATGGGGAAGTAGAGAGCAAGTTTCTAAAGCCATGAATTTTCAGTAGACAAGAGGGTTTCTTTGTCTCAAGAATTCTGAGAGAATTAGCAACTACGGTTTAAGAGTCCCCTCTCTGAAATATTGTCTATCTCTTATTTGTAGGGTTGAAATTTGACAGCCCTGAAATCTCAAAAATCCAACATAAAAGATATATGAATGGGTTGATGGTGAGTTCTGTCCGCACTTTATAATTATACATACAGTACCGCATAATTATTCATTATGGATTTATTGTTAAAATTATGATGGTCATAATATCCCATTTAGTAATTCTGCACGCCATGCTAAGATCCTTAAGTATCCTGTATACTAAAATTGCATGGAAAACCACAGTTGGCTCAGGGGTAACGGGTAATGTGCGTGTGGCCAATATCCAGCCGTCTATCCTTGGCTAGCCTTTCTTCAATGTATTTTCATATTTCAAGTTCAGCAAATCCTTTAGTTCGTCCCATATTCAACAAAGTCGCCACCATAGCAGTGCAGATATGCCGGGCATAGTGCGTGAGGTATGCACCCAACATGACCCCAGAGATATGCAAAGAAGCATACAAATCCAGGATAGTCTCACAATATTGAGTGGATTCAACGTCCTTTTTTGTCTTTCTTGGATCCTTTCACTCCAGCTCATGGCCATGTTGTTGGGGATGCATTGGACCTCATCCTTCATGGGCCTTCCTTCATCACCTCATAACCCGTACATGTCACCAACTGTAGCGGTGCGAGTGGTGGATGGAGGGTCCGGATGGGCAGTTTTTGGAAGAGGGGTAGGACAGGGGTGTCCATTATCACCGTTGCTGTTCAACGTTTATGGAAAGGAAATGATCAAAGAGGCAAGGGAAGAACTGGAGGTAGGAATGAAAATTGGTTGGGCATACATAAAATCAGATTTGCTGATGACCAACCTTTAGTTTGTCAGTCAGCCAAAGGGTTGCAAACACTGCCGAGTGCGTTGAAAGATCAGGGCGATATGTATGGGGTGAGAATAAATGTAAGCAGAACAAAGATTATGAGGTCTTTGAGAGAGGTTCATTTAAACTTTGAAATAGGATGGCACAAACTAGAGCAGGTGGAAGAGTTTGCCTATCTTAGAAGTGCTTTAGACCAAAATGGTCCAAGCAGTAAAGACATAAGGAGAAGAATTTAACTGCGCAAGGAAGCTTTCACAAGGAGAGAACTGATGAAAGGGACATTGAGTAAAGATGTTAAGTAAAGGCTCATTAAAACTTTGATTTGGAGCGTGGTGTAATAAGGTGCGTAAACATTGTATGGTGGGTGAGGAGAGAGGATTTTTGGAAGCAGTCTAAAGGAGGAAAGAAAGATTGATTCAGGACATGTTGATTAGCAATGAGATGCTGAAGACTGATAGAGGGGAGAATGTTGGGCCAACAAGGAAGGATATGGAATAGGTTAGGCCCGATGGAAGAAGTGAAGGGAGGAAATAAATATGAGGAATTGAAGAGTTGCTTTCTGTAGTGCCTGATTTTAGGTTTTGCTTTTTGTGAAGAGGGGCAAGTAGATGTATTTCCGTACACTTTTGCAAAATTTCCCTGGTTAAGTAAATCGTTTAAAAATAAATATCTTCACTCATCATGCAAATTACTCACTCTGCAAGGTGCTTGTAAAGTGATGTTCCACTGTGATTTTTGCAAAGATATTCTTTTACACTTGGGATTTTTAGAAGGTATTTTCTCCTCAGGATTAATATTGTTTTGTCTAATGCTCATCGAATTTATTAATTTCAAGGTTAAAAATTATACATTCTAAAACATTATGTATGAGAGCTCCAAGGCTACACACATTATATGGTATGAGAGCTACCAAGGTCACAAGGCTACACTTTAGTAAAAGAAATGCTGGGACAACAACGAAGATATGACGTTCTAAAAATAGTTTGATTTGTTTTCTAATTAATCCAAAAGATTTTTTCCAGCATGTTTGCACAATTTTGCATGTAAACATGAACACCAAGTTTATTTACAATATACTGTTAAATATTAGAAGCATTGAAACATGTTCAGAGGCATACTATGTACACAGGTTTTAACTTTAAAGCTGAGGGAAACATGCTAGTACATATGTATAAATGGGCAACTGCAGGATGAACTTACTTGTCACTCTTCATTATATTGCATGGCATCACACTCCCAGGGTCCCTTTGCACCTTATGGCCTAATCTCTTTCTTTTTCAGAAAGGTCATCACCCTCCTACCCTAAAATGTTTCCTTCCTTGCTCATTAGTCCGTGCATTCCACCTTTGTTAGATATGACCTTTTCCTTTCAACTAATCAATGTTATCAGTAAGCAGCAAACATTACTTGGCTAGATAGATTAATTCACTCATTGGTGGCAAAAAAATTAAATAATCAGAAGGAAATAAATATTTTATGAATTTGTCACTAGTTAAAAAATTTAATTGAATTTCAAGAATTTTAAACTCCACTAGTGAGTCTTTGTAATTCATTCTGCAGGGCAAGCCTCACATTATCACCTGGAAACCTATTATTTACTATACTCGAGGCATTTTGATTAACAATGAGATGTTGAAGACTCTGATAGAGGGGAGAATGTTGGGCCAACAAGGAAGGATATGGAATAGGTTAGGCCTGATAGAAGAAGCGAAGGGAGGAAATAAGTATGAGGAATTGAAGAGTTGATTTTGCTTGGGGTTGTGCGTCTTGTTAGGAGAGGCAAGTAAATATATTTTTGTACCATTTTGCAAAATTTCCCTGGTTAAGTAAATCACTTAAAAATAAATATCTTTGCACACAATACATTCGTGGCAGTAACCTAATTATTCAGAGCCATACCAGGCTCCTTATCGAACACATTTTCCAAAGACTGAAGTATCTTCAGTAAAACTTTCGCATTAAATGATTTTCCAAGAAGATCGAGCCTTTGCTGAGGTACTAAATGCCCAACATCGGTGAAATGGGGAGGAAACCCAAGCAATTCCTCCAGCTCTGTTACTCTGGCATTGGTTATTTCTTCCTCCTTTTTCTTCAGATTTCCTAAAATAAAAAAATTGATCAATTTTTAAAAACATGAAATTTGAAAAGGTATGTAATTACATGAAAAGGTTTTTAATTACAACAATTTTCACACACTTTTACTGATAGTGGTGATGAAAGGAAATGTGGTGAACTGTTCTGAATATAATTTTAGCATGCATCCATGAATCATCACCTGTAGCTCAAAAGCCACTTCAAATTCATCCATCTATCTCCTCTTCCCCCCTCCCCTCGCACATTTTCTTATAAAGTTACTGCCCATTAATATATAATTTTGAAAATTAATGAGTAATTCAGATTTAAGAACACAACCTAAGGCAAATGTAGCTGCTCAAGGTTTAATTAACACATTCGAGACTATACATAACATAATTGTAAGGTTTTTCTAACAGCCAACTTACTGTGATTTTGAGTATTGCGAGGGGAGGGGGGAAGAGGAGATAGATGGATGAATTTGAAGTGGCTTTTGAGCTACAGGTGATGATTCATGGATGCATGCTAAAATTATATTCAGAACAGTTCACCACATTTACTTTCATCACCACTATCAGTAAAAGTGTGTGAAAATTGTTGTAATTAAAAAAACACAAGAACATCAGGCAGCATTAGAGAGACAGGAATACCATTAATTTGTAGTTAATACTATCGGTGGGGTAAAATATATTTTAATGAAGGAAATCAGTTGAGAAATTTATTGATGATGCAATAGTACCCATTTAATCATAAATCATGGGTCACAAATTTCCAAATGCCAAAGTGTCGAGGGATATTGTTGAGGAACGGACAATACATTTTAATTATTTTTCATTCTAGGTAGTCTTTTGTTTTTATTTTCCTTTTTTAAAGTTTAATAGAAATATCATTTTCCCAAAAAGCATACCACATGCCCTCATTGCAAAGAGGGACCCAGAAATTCACTAGTAGTTGATTCAATGTTCCACCATGAGGAAGGAATATTTCGTTGAACCCTGAAGGCCAGTAGCATTTTCTTCAGAAGATGTGAAATAATCAATAGGTATTTTGAAATGCAATTGAAACCAAGGTGAACACTTTTCTGACATCATATGATATAAATATTTTTAATTGTACTGCAAAAAAGCAACAACAGAAAATAGGATCAGAAGTGACTAACTGAAGTAAAATAATGTTTTAATGAAATTTCATCTTGTGGCAATGAATTCGTGGTCCATATGAAAAGGGTGTGAAAAATACAACTCAAACATGTACTCAGTAGTAATAAATAATACATTATAAATATCAATCTGTGGTTGTGAAAAATTCTTCTGAAGAATACAAGGAGAAATAGAGTTATTTTTAAGTTGTAAGTAAAGTATTATGCCATATTTTAGGAGCAAATATTTCCCAATGTTATGTATGTGACTGAACAGGGCAAGACCAATTTAGTTAGGGCCGGGCATCCATGTTTCTGTGAGACGCATTTCAAAATTTAAGGCCAATTGTTGGTAAATAGCTATTGATTAGACTGATTACTTTGCTCTGCTACATTGGCATTAACTAGTCTGTTTGGCATTTAACCACTTGGTTATCATGAGTTGATTGTTGTTTGCCTTTATATGATGTGGCAGTGTAACGAGTGTGACATTAACCAAAAAGCCTATGCTTTTTTGCAACTTTTTAGCCATGAATGAAGGCATTAGGATGAATGTGAGACTACAATCGATACAGTAGCCTCATTTCAGTTCACCCAAACTAAAAAAAAAAGATATCTAAACTCAAAGTATAATCATAGTGACTATTTTTAGGAGCAAAATAGTTAGCATTTGATTGATTTGTCTAAATTTGTAATAAATATTGCAGCACAAACCCTTTATGAAACATTATATTAACTGCACCATAGCATAAAGAGCCAGCAACAAGGCAACATGGAATGCTGTTGCCAGGTATTGCTAGCCTTCACAATTAAACATGCACTCAAACAGCTTCCTGCACAATGTTATCAATAAAAAAAATTAAATGAGAGATTATTGATCATCTAGCTTACTATGATCCCGATCTCCCACATAGTGACTCTAATATAATAACCTCAAGGGCTAGCTGGCTGACACCAAAATGATTTGAATAGATAAAAAAATAGTAAATCTCATTGGAAAATTGGCTGTACACCCAGGTGATAGAATTTTAAAGATTTTGTAGATTACTGTTTTGCTATATTAAAGCTCCAATTAAAGCTCCAACTTACAATTTTATCTACACAGACATTTTCATTTTGACCTAAAGAAATGAAATTCATTTGGAAACGCATTTGTGAAATACTGTATGTGAAGAAATGGCAAAAAAAATTATCATTAAAATATTTAAAAAGAAATATTCCATCTTGTGAAATTTGTTATCATGAAGTGCCTGTTTAATATTAATGAGGATTTACTGCAATAAAATATCCATGTACCAATGTGCTATCCAATATCTGATAAGGTATTAAGAAAGAATCATCAATAGAATAGTCAAATCATTGCAGTAATTATGCACACCACCTGATTTAGATGAATTCCTCCGTGTTGTAATAATGTTCTGTGTACTAACATCAGCTGTCATCGGGATATTTCTTATTACTGGGCTTGGCAAATTTGGATTAACTTCCTCGATGGTAGTGACTTTCTCAGGGATGTTTGCCCAATAAAATCTTGGGCGGCGTTTAGCAGAGTAATTCTCAGCATTTATTAATCTTGGGCTGCAGTTCAAAAATCTGGAAAATGAGAGATCATAACATAAACTCCAATTTACAACATGACAAAAGTTTCACAGTAAAAGATTTAATGAAGTTTTAATGCTGCTTCCAGGTCTATAAAATGATAAGGTATACCTTACATTTGTTAAACTTCACAAAACTCACAGTTAAGTTTTTTCTCTTATGTCATTCACACTTGTGGCTTTTTCATGATACGATAATGCTTTTTGCATAATCTAATTTTAAAAGAGGTAAACATTACCAAGAATGTTTTAAGACTGACTATTTAAATAATATTTCCTTAAGCTTTGAGGGGTTTACCACACCAATGTTACAGGGAAAAAACAAAAATGACTGGAATATTGAGATTTGTCTGGAGATTTACAGGGAAAGTTAATCTCTCGCCTGTGATCAGAGCAATATTCAAAATACCAAGAGATTTACATGGGGGGGGGGGGTGTATCCCCAATAGGTTTAGAAGGAAAGTTAGTCATTATGGTTAAGTGGTTAAGGTAGCAATTTTGAACACTATCCTACTTTCTGTAGCAGTCATGTCCTTATTACCCTAGAATGATCATTTGTGTCTTCTCTTCCCCTCCTCTCGTTCTTAATTTTAGCAGTCTCCCATTGGGTCCCCTTCACTTTTCTTCTCCCCTCTCTCCCTTCACCCATTTTTACCCCAGCTTTCCTCAATCCAATTCACTTCAACCTTATGTTGCAGTGGTTTTTCTCCTTCAGAGCACTGAAAAGGACCAACGCAAGGTCAAAATAAAAGTTTCCGCTATTCACACCATTTTGTTTCCCTTAGTTTGTTCATGTTATTTTGCCTTCCACCTTAAACTTCCTTTTGTTCCTTTCTTTTGACTGAAGGGCTTAATTCCCTACAATTTTCAGTTTTGTTGATGCCACCAGGCTATCCTGTGTTTTGTCCACTTGATATTTCCGAGTGTTGGTATGTCTTTTCTGTAATGCCTGAGTAATGAGAGAGGGTTTGTATTAGTAGGTATATTACTCCCCCGACGTGATCTCTGGTTTCTTGGCAAATTCCTTTCCAAACCATTTTGGTGTCTTCCAAGCTACCAAGGACTTGATTAAGGTAGCCTAGAGCCAACCCTGGTGAGGCAAAAACCTTCCCGTGAACCATCACTCTGGGGTAATCATTGTGACTGAACATAAGTTTCCAAGACATAAGACAGATATATGACATAATAAGACATAAGTTCCTATATACCATCACTGGCAATAGGATTAATTTCCTTGTGAACCTATTCAGGAAACAACCCCACCCCCAATTATGTAAATGCAGACATCTTAGTATTTTGAATGCTTGTCTAATCGTGGGATTAACTTTTCCCATAAATCACCAAACCAATTTCAATATTCCCCTCCTTTGCAGTGGCATTAAAAACCCTGAACAGCTAAAGAAAATATTATTTAATATAGGTAGCCATAGAAAAGGCCATTAGAAGCTCAATTTATCATTTCCAAGAATTGTTTACAAATAGATGATATTCATGGGCATATTCACGAGATCTGCCTAATAACTACGCAAACTGAGGCCATCAAAACTTTATTTTGCAAAATTTAGTCCACATTCATTTTGACCCCTTCAAAGTACTCCCTATTTTTTGCTATGCACTTATTCCATCTCCTTTTCTACTGTTTAAGGCACCCTTTGAAGTCCTTGACAGTCAGGCTTTTTAGTTGTCTTGTCATTTCTTACTTTAATGTGTCCACATCTTCCCAGTGATGTCCCCTCATCACATAATTGTATTTTGGAATAGGAAAATTTGCAGGGCAAATTTGGTGAATAAGGAGGATGATCAAGGATGGTGGTTGAATTTTTTGCCACAAACTGTTGAACAATCAATACTGAATGTGCAGGTGCATTGTCATGGTAAAGGATCCACCTATCACCTTCGGTTAAACTAGTGTACCCTTTAGATTTTCCTAAATTCAGTTCATCAGCTATCATTCGGACAGTCTTTCAAGAATCAGTAATGACAAGGGACTGCACACAATCAATGCTGGTGTCAACACAGGTGGTTGAAGGTCATCCTGGCCTTGCATCATCCGTAGCCTCTGGTCGGCCATCTTTAAAATGCTTAATCCTCTTGAAAACGGATGTTTTCTTTAGTGCATTATCACTGTAGCCTAAAAGATGTTTTTAATGGAAACTAGACAGGGCTATTTTTCTGTGAGAAGCCACAAAGTGTGTGCTTCAGAGCGGAACGTTGTCATGGAGAGGTGTTGAGCAAACAAAGAACTACTGTCTTATTATTCACTAAGGCAGATGGAAGTGAGAAGCATCAGCCACTAGTGATTGTTAAATCAAAGAGGCCTTACGTGCATCCTAGGTCACATATGTAAAAAGGTTGCTCACCAGTTATACAGCTTTTTCCAAAACTCAGAAATATCCAAGGAAGAGCTTCTTGCTTTGGATGCTAAAATGGGGTCTCAGAACAGGAAAATTCTGCTGCTAATCGCTCTGTATCCAGCCCGTCCACCAAATGAACACTTGAGGAATGTAGCTACAATTTTTTTCATTCAAAATGAGTGAGTGATTTCCAACCACTGGATTTAGGTCTAAATCACTCATTGGAGGAGCATTATTGAATAATGAATGATCAGAAAGTCATATCTCTGCATGACTGTGGTAAGAATTTAATATTATAGGGGCAATAAAATTGAAAGCATGAAAATAATAGCTTACAAAAAGACAAACAGATTCCATGAAAAAGGACTTGGGGATTAAGTCTAGATGCAAGACTGCAGTTGTAATTATTTAATGGATTCCATTCATGCAATTATTTTATCAAATAACAAATTGAAATTTTTGTTGATTGTCATGTTCAACAAAATAAACTAAAATGAATGATTGATGCACAATAAACTGTGTACTTAAAATTTCAAGCGACAACATTGCAAAATACAATGATTTCAAAATGTAAATATTAATCTATGACCCATGATTTTTACATTGAGGAATTGTAGCATTTTAATGTCAACTATCAGATGATTCCACTTAAGTTACTGTCGTGACGTCTCCCACTGTTTCCTTGAATTTACCAAATATCACATTTAGAATTCATGAATGAGAAAGTGACAAAATGCTCAAAAATATTTATTTTAACAAAACATTCCAAATTGGATAATCAGAACAAGATATCATAAAATTTGGAAGAAAGTTTCTTACCTGTTAATAGTGCGTCGAAAGGTTAATGGTATTGTTGCATTGCATTCATAGAACCAGTATACAGGGGTTGGATTCAGAGCCTGCACTACTTTTAAAACCCTGATGAATTTCAAAAAACCTTTGTCCAGGACCATCTGTAACATATGAATGATAATGGACAATTATTTAAAATAGATACTTGAATGCTCTTAAGCTACCACTAAAAAACTCACTAATGGTAGTAACTCAAAAATGACAACTTCACACATCAGGATAGGGGGATGTATGTGTGTGTATGAATATATATATACCTGTATGTATATATATATAGACATATATATACATATATATATAAATATATATATATATATATATATATATATATATATATATATATATATATATATATGTATATATATATATACACACACACACACACACACATATATATATATATATATATATATATATATATATATATATATATATATATATATATATATATATATATATATATATATATATTTATATACATATAAACCATAAAAACAGTAATCAACCCGAAGGTCAGTTTAGTAGGTGATGGTAGAGACCACCCTGTACTCAGCCCTATACGGCGTGTGAAAATTCACACATCAGGGTAGGGGGGCCAGTTCCTTTCCCTGTGCCGCTTATGGTTTCCCAGGAAGATCTGGTACCCAAAAAATCACTTCAGCTTGGGTGGAGCTGCAGGTGCCCAGAGTGCCTTGCCCGGGAATCGAACCCAGGATCCTCCAGTCAGCAGTCCAGTGCTCTACCCACTGGACTACCGCGACCCACATATATATATATATATATATATATGTATATAAAATATATACATATATATGTATATTATATATATATATATATATATACATAATATATATATATATATATATATATTACATACTGGGTCACGTTAGTCCAGTGGGTAGAGCGTTGGACTGCTGACCGGTGGGTCCCGGGTTCGATTCCCGGGCAAGGCACTCTGGGCACCTGCAGCTCCACCCAAGCTTTGTGATTTGTCGGGTACCAAGTCTTCCTGGAAAACCATAACCGGCACAGGGAAAGGAACTGGCCCCTCTACCCTGATGTGTGGATTTCTCACGCCGTCAGGCTTAGTACTGGGTGAACTCTAACATCACCTTAACCAACCTTCGGGTTGATTACTGTGTTTATGTTATATTACATACATATATATTTTTTAAGGTAATCTACTCGTTAAGGAGGGTTTTTGGATGGACACAACTACCACATAAATATTTTATTACTCCTAAGGAAACAAAATCCTGCATCCTACTCTACATCAGGTCCCTCTTCATCTCTGACTACTTTCTTCCTCCCTTCATCCCATCCAACATCCCTATCCTGTTCCTGCCCTTTCCTTGTTTGCATATAATTCTCCCCTCTATTAGTCTTCAACATCCCACTACCGATAAAAATGCCCTTCATCCATTTCTCCTGTCTCCATGGGATCTCTCCAAACAAACCCATCTCTTTGCTCACCATAGCAATTACTTCCTCATTTGTTTTCTTCTTCGTGCATTTCACCTTCTCCAATCTTCTCCACAACCACATTTAAGAAGCCTCCAATCCACATGTATCCTCCTGCTTCAATGACCACATTTCCGTGCCATACTTAGCTACACTCCATATCAAATTTTTCTTGAGTCTTTTCTTAATATCCTTACTCAACATCCCGGTCATTAACTCCCTCCTCCTTGTGAAGGAGGTTGTAGTATGGGAAGGGGTGTGTGTGTGTGTGTGTATATATATCTGTACACACACACATAAACACGTATATGTATATATATACATATATATACATATATATACACATTTTATATATATATATATATATGTATATAAAATCTACATAGAATTGGCACCACTAGTAGGCAAGGACAAAAAGACAGAAAAACACAAAAAAAAGAAAAACTCACTCAGCATCGATATTTTGGTGGTCCACACCACCTTTCTCAAGACAAAGGACATAATGCATAATTGAGGAAAAGGATGGCCCAGAAGCCCTGGGTGGAAGGGGAAGTTGGGGAAAGGTGTGCAAGGGGGAAAGTTTGGAGGTGAAGAGGTAGGAGCGGAATAGTCAAGAGGGGAAGAGTTGGGCGGGGTATTTTTAAAAGGATGGTGAAAATATGGAAGGTGATGGGGGCTGAGAGGGGATGAAATTATTTGTAGAAAGGTGTAATTTATGGCTAATATTGATACCTGGCCGATTCCAGGAATTCGGGAGCCACATGATAGCTTAATCTATTGTTTTGAGTTTCAGTGCATGGTCAGAGGGTCGGAGGGAGGCTAATTAAATACACTATAGCATTTATGAAAGGGGGTTTTGTGTTCGGAGGCATGTTTGGGGATTAGGAGCATAACAATTAGGGAAGAATTCTTACACGAGGCTCGATGGTTGATTCAATATTAAGGACTGTGGTACACTGTCCAATAAAAAAGATAGGGCAAAGTTGGCACCTCAGAAGGGAAACTACATTGCTGGTTAGGATTCTGGTTTTAAAAGTAGGACATGTTTTGCATCTAGGTTTATTGCAGGGCCTGGGAATACTTTTGTGATTGGGTGGAGATTTCAGGAGTAAATTGGTTGATTTTAGAAGATATGATGATTTGGCATGGAATTTGCAAGTAACGGAGGTTATTTGGGAAATATTTTTTCCTATTACCCAAAGCAGTAATTTTTCCCTAGAAATATTACATATAATCCCTTAAGGGTTAAAAATAGATGCTCTTGAGCAAATGGAGATAACAAGGCACTTGGCAAACCCCAACACGACCCTTTGTAATGAGCAATTGTTCCCGTTCCCCTCATCACTCCTTTCCGAGAAACTAGCCTGGAAATGGAAAAGTCATTCCTTCCATGCACCTGATCGCCTCAACCCCTCTCAGGCCCTTCCACCCCTCCCCACCCCCACTCTATCCTGAGCTAATACATTGTTGCACCATTTGTTTAGAAAATCTGTACCTGATGGTACCCCTGGTCGGTGAAACCCATTATACCTTCTATTAAAAGTCTGTGGAGAAGTAAAAAGTCCTTCAGTATGGATAATAAATACTTGCAACAAGGGGATCGAGATGGTGTAGGGGCTAATGTACTGGCTTCCCACCCAGAAGGCGCGGGTTCAAATCCCAGTGGTGCTGAATATTTTTCAGAGGTATCTCGATCTCTACTTGACGTGCTTCGTGGAGGACACTTTGAGTGAGTACGCCATCCGTCAGATGGGACGTTAAACTGCGGACCCCTTGGCACCTTTCTTAAAGAGTAGGCTAATGCCGATGCCAGGTTTCTCTCCACCCTTCATCCTTCATTCTCCATCCCCTATGGCGCAAATGACCTCAGCTGTCGGTCGCCTCCCCAAAAACTACTACTACTAATACTACTTCCACCAAGTGAAGCCTGAAAGAGTAGAATATATTCGTTTATACTGTTTTCACTATTTTTCACATTTGTATCAATAGCTATGTTTTAAAAAGTAGATTTCATTTTGGAAAAATAGGGCAATAGTCCGTTAATGGCTATGCCGCAATTCCCTGTATATTGCTGACCCTCCCAATGCCTTCTCTTTTACCATTACTACGGCCAGTTGACAATATTCCAGCCAAATTCCTTCATCGTTATTTTCATGTGCATATCCAAAGGATCTCTTATTCTTTACAAGTACAGTTAAGTTTTAAAACTCATTTGGTGAAGGATAACAAGAAAGAAACAATATATTACCGTCAAATTTGTTGTCAGCTGGAATGAAACCACCTAAATCATTACATGAAGATCCTCCAATCACCACATCAATGGGACACAAGAATTCAATGAGCGTATGAGTCAGGTTTTCTACCTCTCCCACTGGAGTAATTTTATCACCAAAGTGCATTTTACTGACTACAGCTGCATTTTCTTCAACCCCAGAGGAAAAATAAGCATCAATTTTGAATCCTAGCTTGGCCAAACAATAATAACCTGGAAATATGAAAAGATTAATTGATTCAATTCATATGGTAACTCACATACTACAAATAATGAAACAATAAGAAGTCATTGTCTAATGAATTGATGAGGATAAGGTGGTCATGCCTTATGCTTTTTTGATATTATCTTAGTTTTCAATTAACTGCTAGTATCCTTCCATTAATTACCTAGATAATGCAACTTACAGTACAGAAATTAGCAAAATTCCTGTCTAAATTAGACATGTTGATTATATTTCATTACAAAGCCATTTAGACCATATATTCAGATACAAAAACCAATCAGAAGCCTCCCATACAACCTGAAGCAAACTAGTTTTCTCATGCAATCTCAATGAACTTAATGTTCAGTCTATTTATCAATGAAAATATTTGACACATTATTAAAATTATTTCTTGCGGTTGCTACCATTATCCTGTGCGAAAAAAGAAACGGAGAAATTTAAGCATATCAAATGCCATCAGTAGCAATCTCAGTTCCGCTTCTTTAGCAATATGTTTTCTCCGTCATAAATCTTGGCTTCATTCTAAAAATTCTCACATCCTGTCATTCCTTGATAGGGCAGGAATATTAGGATCCGTGAAAGGCTGCCTGTGAGCTGCCTTTAAGGGGATCCCAAACACATTTTTGCGCATAGCCCTCCTTCTAAATAGTTGGAAATGTTGGCCATTTTGAATAAATCAATTGCCGACAAGGATTTTAGCAAATTATTATCTAACAGCATACCACCGAGTTCTGCTGGTGTGCCACTATAGCCATTTTCTACCAGCTTGGATGGAAAGAAGGTATTGAGGGTGATTTCAGATAGTTCTCCACTGTTGGCATTCTCATGGTAATCATCCAACTGGAATGCTCCTAAATAATCAAATATGTATTAGAATTCAATACTGCTGTTTCATATTCAACCCTGTAAATATTTACTACAACAGACTGTTTACTCCTAAAAAATGCCAGCAGTGTATACTTCATAAAAGCAGAGCACACATGATCAGCAAAATTGCCACTTTTGCATCAACAATTCTCACTTAAATCTGACACGCAGAATTATCTGCCTAGTCCCATCCCAGAATACGAAGCCATGCTTATCGTTGATGTCCTCCAACATCAAGGGTTTATCAATCTCATTTATGTAAGTAAACTTTGTAAGCACTGTTCCTTCTAGAGGCTGGAAAATGCACAGGTAATGAGTTAGTAGGAGAGACTAAGTCTCAATCTCACTCCATATGGAGATATTGGAAAATTGTTATTGCTTTGCATACGAGGTTTTTCATTGAAAATTTCCAAAAGTTCCAATTTTCACCTGCTCCCAGACTCTCCATTTTAGATAACTTAAAGCTAACACAACCACACTTAAAGACCAAAGGTTCTGTTCACCACTTCAATGAAGCACAATCGACAAGAGTGGGAATAGCAGTATCATACATTGGCAGAATCTATGATTTGAAACAAAAATGTAATGTTATAAATCCAAAGATTAATTAAACAGTTTAATATTCAAGAACCAACTAAATTTTTAACAGGTTATCAATTAAAAACCAATAATAACTACTGATCATCAAACTACAGTCTGACTTCACTCGTGTCACTCTTTGTGAGTCCTCTAGATTTTGTTGTACTACATCCTACGTGCAGTAATACTGCAATCAATTTCCGATATGAACTCATAATTCCCTAATAAATCCCTAAATGAATGCCTGAATATTAAAAATAATTACACACAACAGACCAGTTTCAAGGTGCTCACCAACTCAATCCATGTAACATTACCTGTGCTTATTCCATCGTAGAGAGACAGCACTCTGATTCTATTTTTCCTCTGAGGAAATTTGGGACTTCTGTCCATGTTAGTTGGTTTAAATAGCTGGGTGACCTGCAATGAAACAAATATAAATTACACTAAATGCACAAGTGAACATTGGAGGTAAAAGGAATCACCAAACCAATTCTGGAATTACAATATTAACCAAAAACTGTGACATTTAATTTGACAGACATCAAATAAAATTAACAGGGATACATACGTACAAGTCAAAGTTTAGAAATGATATGCATAGACCATTATGAAAGTAATGTGCATCATTTTATTCTGACATGACTATTCATTGTGGCACAGTAAAACCAGTCTGGAAATTTGGTGCGGGGTCTGCTCTTCTAACAAAGCTTGTTTCAAGCAGAAAGATGTGCCTCCGCGTGAAGTGTGATTTTTAACTTTGGCACAATGGAGCATTTGCTTGAACCGCGATACACCAAGTTTCGGCTTAGTAAGCCAACCCTCAGCTTGGAAAGAATGCAACCAAAACATTCCAGATGTGTGACAAAATGACAAAAATGTGAATTGTATGAGTCAAGTTTGGGGTTCCAACCATTGATTGAGCATTCAGCAAATTGCTGACACCTTACACTTTTGCCCACATTTGCAGTACATGGGATTGTGATCACCAATCGGAAAATGGGCAAGGTCTGAACGAAGCTTGGCCCAAAAGTGTTGACAGAACTGAGTTTAGCACTGTCAAGAATTGTTGGATTTCATTCAAAATGAGCCGGACTTTCTTCACTCTGTTGTAACCAAACATCAATCCTGGATGTTCGAGTAATACCCAGAAACAAAATGGCAGAGCAGCAAGTTACAATTGCTTTGCATGTTATTTCTTTTTGGGTGCTTCAGAAACTTTTTATTTGTGCCAAAACTTTGACCCTGGAATCCGGCCTAACTGGATTGAATAATTTCTGATACCCCTAATGGCAGGCTTTTCAAGAGAAGTTATGAAGAGCATAAAAGAAATTGTGGATTATTTCGTCTCTGCATCAGATGAAAGTAAATTGCTCTTTTCATCAGAAAGTGATTTTGAATATGAAAGTGAGTGAGAATTTGTGGCAGAAGAGACCGACAACGGAATGAATCTGACTAGGGAGACGACGATTGGAAAGTCGTTCAAGAGCCCGGACAACCCATCCTGTCCTTCATCTCTTCCAATAATTGGCTAGTCCGGAACAAGCACCTTTATCAGACTCTCCACCTATTGCACATTTCACCTCCTCTTAACGGAATCCCAATTAGCACTTTTGTACAGAACAAATCTTTACGCCCATCTCAATCTTTCTAAAATGGTTTTGAATAGTTATAATATGTATAATGGAAATTACAAAGGACCATGGAAACCTCAGTCAAGGTTAGCATTTGTAATAAGTGTCATTGAGCGTTTGGGTAAAGAGTAGGTTTCAATAAGGGACAGTTCATTAAAAGTAGGACTGAAAAAACTGTATCCAAAAATCAGCTGATTCTTGGGAATGCAGCTCTAAAAATAAAAGAAAAAGATTCAGAACTGTCTGCATTACATGAAAGACAGGCTCTTACATTAGGAGCATTTGGCTAAATACAAATGCTGACGGCGTGAAAAGTACTTTTTCATATTATAAATTATATCTCGTGAACAAATGGGAATATTAGTGTCAAATATGGATATGATGAAAATAAACATGTAAAATTTTATAATATATGCACCAATTTCTGATTAATGTAGAGGTTTTAATAAAGTGATGTTATTTGTGTCAGTTAGAAAGTTCATGCTAAAAGTCCTTTGTTTACAACAGTGATTCAAAATGAACAATGCAGTGTATATTCCCACCAAATGTGAGGTCACTTCAGTGATGAGGTTGTTACTAATAAAAAACTGCAAAACTTATGACATTCACAGGGGAAATTTGTGCTCTGCACGGACCATATGTATGATCAGTGACAAGAGTTATACACCAGCAATTCACTTTTTTAAGAGTAGTAGTAGTTTTGAGAGTTTTAGGGTGCGTCGACAGCTAAGGTCATTTTGCACCACTCATTAAAATTAAAACTAAAATTCCTTTTTAATTTGCAAATATCCATGATGATGGACAAACATGGCCACCTGTCTATGGTGATCAGTGAAGTGCACCAGAAGATTGACAAAAAAGTTTGTGAACACCAGTGTTTTACGATATCTGAAATCTTTAGAAAGTTTTCCACAGGTGCCTACCACTCTGTTGCATAGAAACAGGGCTGAAAAACTAGGCTACCATGGTTTTGTGTTCATTTCAGCAAGGAACTTCAAGGATCCATCATCCAGTGGCTGCTTTCTCAGGCAGCAGAACTTTATGCTGAAGGAAATCATGAACTAGTTGAGAGATATGACCAATTTTTAAATCTGTTTGACAAATATGTATGAAAATAGCACAGATATGCACTTTTGAGATGAAAATTAAAATTTCTGTATCTATTCCACTATTTTTTTTATAGCATAACCGAGATTACTTTTTGGACAGCCCTCGTATAATGCATTCAATAAATTTCCAGTGCACAATTGTTCAATAACTGATGCTTGAAATCATGAGGCCCCATTAAAAAAAACATGTTTTTGTGATTTCATGGGCCAAATTATGGCTTTTCATTTTATTAGAAACTTCTATCAGTTCATGCCTACTAAAGGCAGCATACATGCCATCATAATTCCTACTATTGTGGTCTAATCTGTGGAGCTGACTCTGCCATCCCTACTGAATGTGCAGGCGTATGCACCATTCAAAGGTTCCAATCATTCTCATTACAAAGACGATGGGATGGCTACAAAGGTTGTCTGCCACTCTGAATGGAATTTTTCTACCAAGGGTAAAGGATTTTTTTCTCAAGTGGTGACATCTCGTCAAAAGCATGTGGTCCATGCGGAATGATTTTATCCTTCGCATCACCTATCCAAAGGATTTGCTGGTGGTGTGTCTGGTGGCCAGCTGTGACTTCTACAAAAAGCAGTTGAATGCTGCAGATTCTAGCGGTGAAGCACTGCTCTACCCCACACTTAATTGACAGTGTATCCAATCCATTGTGGAGGGAGACATGTTGTTGGTGCCGCATTGAGAATTGGTAAATGTCCTTTAAATTACCTTTGATTATACTTCTGTGGTAAAATCAGATATTTCTGGTGAATTGAAGATGAAATTGCAATTAAAGCAAAAATCCTGCCTAAGATATAGTGTTAAAATCAATAATTATGAGTACGTTACACCAAACTATAATAAAAATCATTGATTTAAAATTGAGAAGACATTTTTAAAGAAGGTAATTTATTCATAGTGTTAATAATTTTTGGAATTTGCAGGTAATCTCATGAAAATTTTTGGCATAAAATGGAAATGTAGTTACTAATTCTATTAAATGAAAAAGTTTGAAATTAAAATGGACCTTCATGCTCTTGGGAACAAGATTGTGCCCCAGAGCTGTTGCTATAGATTTTATTTCATCTCACATGTATTTGAAGGGGTGAAATCTAAGGTATTCGATAAAAAGTTCCATAAGACTACACTGCTTTTCATTGCAAATCATTGTACTTACATTATCCCACCAATTTTCTTTTGGCACAAGGTATCCATCAGTGTGGTTAATATATCCCCGGCACATCATGCAATGCCATGGATTTAACTCTTTGAATTTCAATAGGGAATATTTTCCAGCTAATTCACGTATACAGGTCGTACAGTAAACCCTGTTTGGATCAAAAGGAAAGTTACACTGCCTAAAATATTTCATTCACTGTTTTTCATAATATCTGAAGAGTCATTTGGTCACCTGTTACAGCCAACCTGGCCACAAACAAGCATCTCCCCAACTTGGGCACACACTGCACATGTTGTCTGAGGAAAAATCAAGAGATCATTCTTTATTGAAAGCTATGCATTCCAAAAAATAACTAAATAAAAGCCCATACTATGATACTAAGGAGCTTGACTTACCATGGCCCCATTTTCATCAGACTCAAAAATATGATTTTTCCACTTCTCCTGGAAAGTTAAAATTATTGATGAATGCCACTGAAAAATTATTCACCTTATAAAATTTTAATTAATCCATGAAATACCTGTGCCCACTACATTAGGAAAACAATCGTACAATAATTAATGAACAAATGATTGCATTTTTGAGGATTATATTCTCTTTGCTAAACAAAATGGTCTATGCAGCAACAAATATACGCATGAATTGCATATAAAACATTGCACATTAAAAAATCAAACAATGTTGTAACCATGCATGCATATAAAACCATTCCAATTAATTGTCTTTACTTTCACGAGCCTGAATATTTCTCCCTGAATAATATTTTCTTTAGTCACATTCACCGTAATATATGTCTTTGAAAAAATGGGGTGAAGTTTGAAATGGTGAGTAATTATTAATAAAGACCAATTTGTGAATATATGGTCCATATGTCATTGACACAAAAAATGGAAATGATCTTGATAGAAGGTTATCACTTACCTAATGAAGAAACTATCTAGTCACACACCATACCGAATGATTTTAGACCATTATTTCCTAGTTCCCATGGAATGAAGAGGCTATGAGTTTGAAGGTATCCATCTTATTCCCATATTTGATTTTTAAGAACTCAATCCTGATATTTTGGTCAACTAGATGACTATCAATGGGAGAGAGAATTCGACAATGAGGAAGACAATGGTAAGGTAGTACTCCTAGTGGGCAAGTGAATGTGTTCAAGTGGAAGGAGTTGGGGGGGTGGTGGGGGACCAGTTGCTTTAGGTGCGGGAGGAAAGAATAGCATTGAGTAGGAAAAGGGAACTGGGTAAGATGTTACCCCAAAAATACGTTACGGTCTTTTGATGTCAACAACTTGTTCACTAGTATCTCAAGGAAAAAAGCTCTTGCCTCAGCACAAGAAACACTCAACAGGGCAAAAATTCCATTGCCTGTTATAAATCAAATGCGTTCCACAGGACTGTTTTCTTTAAAGAGGGAAGCATTACCTGCGGCTTAGTGGCCTACCAATATATTATGCCAATATAATACTGCCATTGGACATTTACATGGACAACCTTGACCACTGCCTGTTCTCCTACAAGAATCCACTCACTGTGAGTGTGGTACACTGGCAACAATATGTAAATGATATGTTTTGTGTGTGGTGAGGAACAAAAAGATAATTGGTGTGTTATTTTGGAGATTGTGTAATTCTCTTGATGAGAATAAGAATTTTAAATGAGACAGAGAGAGTATGGGAGCTCTAAATTATTTGGATTTGCATATTAGGATTTTTAATAGGACGTTCCACTTCTGTATGTATAGAGAAAGCAGAGATATAATGACCAGAGGATGCACTCCAATTCCAGACACCTCACTTAACAGAGGCTGGCCGTCTTCCACTAAATGAGGCATGGGTTTTGCAGCTTTTCCATGTCAATTACAAACATACACAAGGAACTCCAGAACATAAAACAAATAGTGGAAAACAGTGGATACTGAACACATTTGATGAATTCACTCTACAGATTGAAACAAGCACATATAGCTAGGAAAGGGGTTTTCATAATTGCACCTGGTCAAGAAGAAGAAGGGACAAAGTGGGGGAGGCTCCCTTTTCTTGGTGGAGGATCACTGAAAATACAAACACTGCTCCCCAAGGAGGAAGTAAGAGCATTTTAAAACAGATTTACACTCAATGACCTACTTGGGACCAAAAATGATAAGGTGGATATTTCAACACAAAGCAGAGTATGTGTAAAAGAATTTGGTTGTAACGGCTGCATTGGTGTTTGCATGGGGAAGACTAGTAGAGCTTTAAACGTCAGAAGCAGAAAACATTAGGCATCAGGTGTTCTTCTTACACTGCGCAAACACTTCATAATTTGCTAAAACATTTATTCGAAAACAAACACAACAGTGATTTCAAACATAATGTACTACATGTAGAAGGTAAAGAACAATAGTTAGATTGTCTGGAGGTGTTGCAGATATTGTTTAAGGTTTAAGTCAAAAATGATTCTGTTCTAAATGAGCTATTGTACCCTGCCTACTCTGCCGTCCTCTACTTCCCATACAGCAAGACTTAACCTATTTTCCGATGCTTCCCCTCTTGTACTAAGTGGAATGACCATCCCCTGTCCTTCCTCCTACCCTATTTCCATTGGTATGTGTCAACGGACCTATTACTTTATTGGTTTGGCACCTTTTATCCTCCCTTCCCTCCCCATTGGCACAGAATACACTATTCAAATCCATTTAATGAACTCTCATCTGATTATGCTGCATGGCAGAAACACCGTGGCCATGTTTCATGTCCTTGGCATTGTCATGAGTTATCAACTGTGAATGATACTGAACGTAAGAAATACAATGAGTATCATCAAACAGAGCACTTGATTCCCAGTGTGTGGCAAAGAGAACTTGAAAGGATTTATTCTTTGAATTAGCTGAATTAACAAACATGGTTCACTGGAAATTTTTTCCCAAATGGAATGTTTAAAAACCAATATTCTTTAACTTTTTCACACTAATCAAAATTCCTCAAGATTAGCTGGTGACTTTATCTACCCTCAAACTTTTACAACTTATATTCAGGGATTTTCATACCTTGCATTCTTCGCAGATTCCACCTTCAAATAGGGGATGTTGACATTCTATTTCTTTTCTCACATTTTTGCAAGAAATGCACACTTCTTTGATTTTAATGGTACCCCTTTGAAGTTTACCGAAGAAACCTGCCCAAAAAAGCATATTTAAATGTTTTTCAATAATTAAATCACTGTACAGTAAAGATATGAATGAAATTTCATTACACCTTCCACAATAATAAAAAATGAGCATTTCTTTTTCATTGGAAAAAATAATGCCTTTTGAAACATACTCGACAGTTCCATTTTTGATTATACTAATCATTATATTTAGATGAATTTCTAATGCTGAATTTGTTCAAGTAATGACTTCATGATGCATACCATCCAGCAAAGCCCACACACAGAGCAAAACCACAAAATTTTGAGGATTACATGATTGTCAGTGGTTAGAGGTTGGAAATAGTTGAGATCACAGGAATATCACAAGGTACAGTGTTTTCAATTTATTTTTGCGGTGAAATCAGCTCAGCAAAATGGGTGCCATTTTTGATCTCAAAGGAGAAAAAATCAGCAATAGTGTGGTCAATTTCCAGGCTACTTTGGCACATTTCTGTCTCTGCTTTATACATGACAATGGACAAAACATGGATACACTACCTCACTCTAGAGACAAAGAAAGTCAAAACAGGCTTTTTAAAGGCAATCTGGCTCCAAGGAAGATGAAGATGGTGACATCGGTCGACAATGTGATGGCCATGATTTTTTTGAATTCATGGGGGAACTTCTACATCAATTACTTGCAAAAGGTACAAATATTAAATGCCAAGTATTACGAACTGTTATTGCACTGGTTGAATTAAGAGAGCTAGAAAAAAATTCCTCATTTGACAAAGAAAAAAATTACCTTTCAGTAAGATAACAAGCAGGTGCACATCTCCTCAGTATTGATGGAAAAGATTATGGTATTTAAGTCCAAATTATCATAAATAGCATCTTCTGTATTATCCAAACTTGACCCTCAGTGCCTTTTTATGTTTCCAAACTTAAAACAATCGCTCAGTGACAAATTAATCTCTCTTTTAGGAAAAGGGGAAATTTTTAAATTTGGGCACAAAATATCATTTAACTTTGCACAAATAAAATCACAAATATTAAGCCCTAAGAAAAGTTAGGAAAAATTTGTGATCACTGGTGACACTAGATGCTACTGGAACGAGATCTATACCCAAACTGAAGTAGCCAATGCGTATTCATTCTGGGAAATTCTCTCTTCTTATCTTCACCTATTGTTGTGTTTCTAAATGTCCCATTTCAGGAATACCTAAATCAAAAGTTTTCTTCCTTGCACATCTGTTATGCTTACCTTTCCATTTCAAGGACACAAAAAAATGATATGCAATCAATCAACCAATGTCATTGGTGATATCAAGAGGGAGAAAATTCTATGCTGCATAAGGCTTAGAAAATGGTAGTTTTTATTACAAATTTTAATGATATCACTATTTTGAAGAAGCAGTAAGTAACAAGAGTTTTAGTAATTCTTTTAAAATTACATCCAAAAAATATCAAAAAATAAATGGTTAATGTCTACAATGCAGCACTTCTAGTTTCATCTCACAAGTAGTAGTGCTGTGAAACTTATGCATAGGGCTAACGATGATGCCACCCCACTACTAATACATGCATACATTGTTTCTCACCTGATAAATTCTTTTAAGTCAACAGGCATGCAACCTCACG
This sequence comes from Hetaerina americana, assembly GCF_022747635.1. NCBI lineage: Eukaryota > Metazoa > Arthropoda > Insecta > Odonata > Calopterygidae > Hetaerina > Hetaerina americana. The sequence goes on along the minus strand of NW_027286719.1, from coordinate 3,003,988 downwards.
TAGTATTAGAGTGTCATAAGGACATAGAAAATGATTGCTTTTAATACAAATTTCCATTTTATCAAAATATTAGAGAAACTAAGAAGTGCAAAAAAGTAAAAATGATGATAACCTCATGGGATCTTAACGGAGTAGATTGTCATGGAGTATTGTATTAAAACTTGAAATTTGAGAATTACCCTTCAGAACCTGGAAACAAGGCTGCTGATTAACTTTGGCCAAATGAAGATAAATTTCTGGGATTCTATACGAATAAACATTAATATACATGAAACTGCTGATTTCTTAATGTAACAAATCAATTAACTTAGTGTTATATGTTAACATCAACATACTCTGATGGTTGCCGCATGAACTAAGTATTTTTCGTAACTACTAACCCGACAAATCACAGTGCACCTATGTACACCGGTGCATTTCCAGAGGCAATAGCACTGGTTGTTCCTAATTTGGCATGATTGTCCAAGATATTATGTGATGGTTTATTCTAATGATACATTTAGTTGACTTACTGGTTGAAGTACAAGGACCGGAAGAGTTAGGGATGAGGCAGAGGATTTCTTCTTCTTCTTCCTGAGAAGCTTCCATGTCTTCCAATGTGCTCTCATTGTTTGGAGCAAGAGCCTTCTTTACTCTCTCCAAACTACCTTTCACGTTATCAGACAATAGAAGTTCTAAAACAAAGTCGAAAAAAAACCAAAGGTTAATAGGATTTTTGGTTATACACTTGAAAAGGTATCCAAAAAGAGCACTACAAAGCTACTACATATTTTTATCTGAAAACTGTCAATTTAAGTTTCATGCAAATTTCATGTGATTTAAAATACGCCAATGCATTAAATTACATATTTCAGTTGATTCTTTCATAATAACATGGTAAAAGCAGACATGACTAAATACTAAGATTACTGAGTAGAGTCTGCCACCACTTAAACATTCAACATAATTTTTTCTTTGTTTTCCATTTTGATTTAACGGAAAGCAGGATTGGAGAGAATTATTACATTAATTAAGTAATAAAATTCCCAGTCCATAATGCATAGATTCTATGAATTGACTTACTTGAGGATTCTGATAGAAATCCATTTGCTGCCCATTCTCCCTTTTCTTTTTTCTTATTAAGAAAATTCATCCCATCTTGGGAAGCACAGTCCTGCAAAAACAAGAGTGGGTTAAGAGAAAGGTAAATTACAATTCCAGGGGAATTCCGAGAGATATAAAAATATTAATACTTTTATGTACTTGCATCAATAGCAGCTTTCATCCCTTCCTTGTATTTCTTTGCTTTCAGATTGTGAAAAAGTTTTGTGTAATTTCTTCGAAATGAACAAATGTTTTCAAGAAACACCTATAAATATGATATAAAAAAATAACTGTCATGCTGTTTGTTTTCAATATTATTCTATTACTACACACATGACTACAGCATAAAATTTCTTTGATATTTATGAATAAAGCACATCCACCTTCACTATTTAATCGATAAAATTATAAGGTGAAATGACAAAATTCCTGATCATCAACACAACATTTCAATAATTTAAAAAAGTTAATTTTTTGTTGAAATGGTTAGTCATTATAACAGAGAGAAGTAAAAGATTTTTTTCTATCTTTGAAAATAATGAAACCCTTCGAGAATGATTAATCTTAAAATTGAAAAAGAATCAAATAAATATGAGTTCTTAACCACCACCATAATAAATATGAGTTCTTAACCACCATAGATAATATATTAGATGAAGAATGAAAATGAATAAGTTTCCTCCGGGATTCATGCAAGGTGTCTCAAGTTGCAACTATAATCAAAATGTCCATGTATTTACTTGCATAAACCGTGGGAATTAATGAAATTTTAAACAAAATGCAAGGTTTAAGAAGGCTAATTCTTTAATTCACGTTTAGGAATTTAAAGACTTTAAGCTAATTGGAATCTAAAAAATTCTGTACACATTCAGTTTTTTTACATAAAAAGTGCATTTGGCATGAAATGTAAAATGCTAATAAAAAGAAAAACTATAAACAAAGTAGTCAACCCACAGGACAGTTTGAAAGGTGACGGCAGAGTTCACCCAATACTTAGCCTAGCTGCATGTGAGTGGGAGGAGGGCAGATCCTTCCCGTGTCAACTATGGCTTCCCAGGAAATTCTCGTGTGTGAAAAATCACACAGCTCAGGCAAAGTTTAGGGTGCCCAGAGAGGCATCACAAGTAATCAAACCCGTGCCCCATAGGTCAACTGGGTATCTCTGTCATTACTACAATACCCAAACCTAGACTGCCCATGTTGCTAAATCCAAATAATAGGTATTAATTTTTTTCCAAAAATGGAACAAGAAATTCGGAAGGACTGAAATCGAGGGAGAAGTAAAGGGGCCACCGTATTGGTCTGCATATTATTCAGAAAAATGCCATGCTAATTTAATGAAATAACATTGTGCCTAAGTAAATAAATGAACTGCTTGTAATGAGGATAGATCATTTCATAACAGAAACTTTTCAGGCACGTGAAATGAATGAGAATTACACTAAGTAGCTGCTTTTTTAAAAATTCTCCAAGTGCTGATTCTGTCTTTTATAAGAATACGCTTCTCAGATTTTCATAAAGATGTTTTCAAATTCTAGCACCTCAGTGCTGCAAGTGATCTAATTCAGCATTCAACCTTCATGATGACCTAATATACTAGGCATCATATCCTAAATGAGACCTATCTAGCATAAGGAGCATTGCTCAATAACTTCCTGATAATATCTTCCAAATTCCCTTTTAATAAGTTCTAGATTCTTGTTAGGTTACCCGCATATCGCTCATTTGTGTTTCACCCAAGAGAGGCTGTACATAGGAGTTATGCCTATGTATTTAATCAAGTCTACATTTCCATTTTGGTATTCCTTATGCAATAAGCATTCGGATGGAACTCTTTTCTTTCTGTCCAGTAGATACTTCACTTACCAGTGATACTCGCTCATCACCATACCAAAATACCCATTCCTTGTCTGGTATATTAGCCAGATATTGACCGCAATCTTTTCCCTGAATTACAATACCTAAAAGGTAGAAATAACAAAATACTTAAATAAGAATTGTTAAATAATTTGACAGTTAGTGCCACTGAATCAGCTAGTTAAAAATGTTATTTTTTTAAAGCAATTAAAAAAGGAATAGGAAAAAGATATTCCAGGGTAATTAGGCTTGGTAATAGATAAGAAGGCACATGCAATAATGCATAGAATAGTCAAGGTTAAAAGTCAAACTTAAATAGAAGAACAAGAAATAATATCCAGCCTTTACAAAAATGAACAGCCAATACGAGGACACAAATGCAATCACTTCAAAAAACCTCACCGAAAATATGTACCCTATGACTGCTTTTCATGATAATGCAACACCTAATACTAAGTGGAGATAAACGTAAGCAGTTGTTGGCAGAGGTGTGATTTTACTCCATTCAAGTATTGACTAGAATTTTCATTTTTATAGTTTTTGGTCTCCTCATTGTACTTAAGAAGCAATAAGGGCTACAACTTACAAATGTATCAAAATTTCCAATTTGGTAATTGTTCACATGTATTCCTAAGATGTCAGTTTCAGTGTTCGTTAGCAAACATATGTCGAGGAACAAAGAGAGAAGAGGTAGCTGCTAGAAAAAGCAAGCCTGTCAATCACAGTGTAATTATGGATGCAATTACTTGTGAAGTTTGAAACAAGTACTGCCATTCTTCACAGGGCAAGATTTTTGGCATATTGTCAATGAGGCAGGGGCTGGGAAATCTTGAGTGTTGGTCAGAAAAAGTTGGATTGCTCTCTTATAAGCGTTAATTATCAACGCAGAAGGCAATAAGTTATAAAACCTAATTATTTTCCTTTATTATTCAAAACTGTACGCATTAAATAATGTAACTTGTAACGTAAATCCAGAACAAAATTGAGGAAACCCATATCTTTGGAAATGCCTTTAAAGCAGATTCACCATATGATGGCCTTGTGTATATTGAAAGGGGCCCACTCGTGAAGCACATAATGTTTGAGTGATATATCCCTCCTCCGAGGTTCAATGACTGGCCAGCCAACCACAAAATACTCGCTAAATTTGAGAAAGATTTTCACATATATTTGCAATGCATACCATCCTGAAACACAATAATTAATTTGTAATAGTTAATGGTTTAAAAGACATCCTGCATATTACCTGGCCACCAACCCTTTCCAATCCTTGCAAATACTATTTGTCCTCTTGTCTCTTTGGGTTTCAACATATCCCATGTTTCTATCCCATTGGTAAGATTTGATTGACTCCTCCCTTCTCTAGGCATCTTTTCTTCGCCTGATATAAAATACAGCTGCACTAAAAAGTAATTAAATGAAAAATGTCATTTTACAACAAATTTAAAGCAAAATATCTCTAACACTACACAGGACAACTAAGAAATGATATCCTGGAAAGAGAGCAAATAGGTCCAGATGAAAACGTTAGAAAAGCCATAACCATAACAGAATTTGATCTAGCCCTTGAGTAGTAACAGAATAATAAAACACCAGGGCTGAATCTGAAACAGGAGACTGAAAATCAGGCCGAATAAATACTTAGAACACTGCCAACATGGGAAGGAATCAAGACAGGTATGAAACATTTCATGTAAACCTATCCATAGCTGTGGCATTGTACAGGATAGAAAGCTGAGCCCTTCATAGGAAAAGGCAAAGAGAAATTCGAATTATTGAACATGCATTATTACTGAATGAATGGGTTAAAGCTGGGTCATCCTAAAGAAAGTGAGAAATTTTGAACACATGTTCCTGCGTTGAGGTTTATGATACTCTAGATGAACCAAAAATGAACAATTTCTGAAAGACTGAGGGAAAGGCAAGATTTAACAGAAGTAGGAGCAACCGGCTAGTAGGACACCTGATAAGACATCGAGATTTAGTGTTAATCTTATTGGGGACGATTAGCATCATTAAATAAAAGAGGAAGACATAGGATGGACTTTATGGATGGCAAAAACATACAGTACCTGAATGTGAAAAAGCTTATATAGAAAACTCCTTACAAAGAGATCCTCACTACCTCCCTCTCTCCCGCTATCTACACGTCAAATTAGAGGCCCTAATCGGATCGTGATACTCATAGCTCTCTTTTTTACATTAATCAATGTATTTAAAACTCAAGACTCCCGACTAGGGAATGTTTTCACATTATAGTCAATTGAGAATGCATGCCATGAAAAGTTAGGTTAAATATAAAAACATTTTGTGGCCATTTTGGGCTATACCTTTGGAAGATTTTAATTTATTATTCATTTATATAAAATCTCTCCATAGGCCTTCAACCATGCAGATGATTGCATTAAAAATACTTGGGTATCACTAAGGTAATTCTATCAACACAAAAATTTGCTGAAATATTTACGTACATCACAGTTATACCTTTATTGTTTGAATATTACTTGAATCCACCTTGAATATATTACACCAAATTGTGCATTAATTGTCCAATGCTAAGACATATGGCGTACTAAGCCCTCCTATATGGCATGTAAAAATTCATGCATCAGAGTAAAAGGGCCAGTTCCTTTCCCTGTGCCGGTTATTGTTTCCCAGGAAGACCTGGTACCCGAAAAACCACTTTAGCTTGGGTGGAGCTGAAGGTACGTAGAGTGCCTTGCCCGGGAATCGAACCCGGGACCCAACGCTCTACCCACTGGACTACCGCGACCCACGCACACACACATTATTTCTCATAATTATATATATAGATATGCATATATATATATATATATATATATATATATATATATATATATATATATATATATATATATATATATATATATATATATATATATATAATTACGAGTAGTGTTACTCTCGATTTCTATTACAGAAGGTCGTTCCCTACACAAATTAATATTAATATGTCAGTGATCATCTAAGTTTCGATATGTACCAATAGTTATTGCCGCTATGAGATCACAATAAACAAGAAACCTCTTTCATTTTCAACAAGGTACCATTCCATCGTTTTCTAAAATGTCTTTGCTCATGAAATAAATCATTTGATGATTACAAAGAATCTTAAAGCAATAAATTAGGGACTGCACAATGGTGTATCATATAAATATCTAAAAAATCACGTAACGGACGTGTAAGTGGTTCACAAATTTCCTATTGCCTCATTTTATAAGGTCATGGGATAACATTTAGGTATTATAGCTTAAATATGAAAGTTTCATAATTAGAGTAACGCTGGATAATCAATGGCATTTAACAATGAATGTCGAAAGGATGTATGTAAAAGAATGAGTTGGCACCTCACGATGACGCGGAACCGCGTAATTAACCAACATGGAGGAACAACATTTTTCACGAATTCTTCGTTATTTAAAAGTGGTTTCCTGCCTCCTGCAAAAGCACATGCATGTTATTTCGTAGATTTATTTTAAAGATAAAATGTTTCTTTGCATGACTTCCTTTCCCGTAGTTCTTACAAGATATTTCGGAAGAACCAATTCTCCTAATTTCCTTTGCCCTCATTTTACTCATCCGTTCTGGTTAAATTTCATTAAAATAATAGCATTAAACACACACCTATCCTCAAATTTGCCCATTGTCATACGCAGACATTGAGACCAACTATGTATACAAACCAAGAGCCACATTGAAAGTGTAGCACCGCGGAGTTTTTTAGGCATGGCACCTGGCCGAATTTCAAACCTCACTCCATAACGTGTTAATCACTCGTAAGAAAGTCGTTCGTAATCGCTTTTGATAGTGAATCATTTCGGGAGGTCAAATTCATCAGGTGGATTAACCCGGGATGAAAAGATGAAAATTTGCCAGTTTCAACATTTAAATACAAATGTCATTTATAGGGTGAGATTATGCCCCTGAATATTATTAAAACGCATCGAAACGTAACGTAGGTATACTTGCGGGCCTGAAGGTCCAAGGGACTAAGAGACCATAATAAATGGGCAAGTTCTCGAGGCCCTCCTTGGGCAATATCTGCTGCGTCACGTTCACCGCTCGAAGATAACATATATCATCTGTCATGACCATTGAGAGTACCACTCAATATGCCTACATGTTCAGTACCAAAATACACGTCTTCACTTACCGTAATGGTGAAAGTGCAAGTGAAGAACAGTCACGGGCTTCGCTGAACAACACTGAACGCCGTTCCTTTATCACTGAACCGACTCCTGGGTAGGCCTGCCTCCTTCTCGCCTGAGGGATTCGAATGAGGGAACGGAGCGCGCTTGTGGGGGTCCTACGTGGGAGGCTAGAGAGGAGTGGAGGCACCATATAAGGAGTGGTTTTCCCGCGGCCTTCAAATAAAGTAGGCCACGAGGGTTTCGAAGGGGAAGAGGGCTGTCCATTAAAAATGCATGATATCTCTGGGGTTCCAGAGTCACGTTTCCCAATGCTGCCGAGTCTGTAAGAAAAGCATTGCTGTTTCACGCCAATGAAAAATATTAGGGTTGATATCTCTAGCGACAAAAGGAATTAAACTTTTGATGTTTACAAGGTATTTAAAAATAAAAAACAAATTCAAAAGGATGATGGATGATTTGAAAGAAAACCCACAGGCATTTTGGTGGAGCATGAGAGAGGTTCAGGGAAATGCGTCAAAAGTTAGTTCACTGAAAAATGATGAAGGCGAACGAGTAACCAGCAGTTTGGAAAAGGCTCACTTATCAAATTCCGTCATTCAAAGTGTCTTCAACAATGCATCCCCGAATGTCTCCGATATCTTGCCGAATCCAAATTTTTAAGTCATTCAATTGCCCGAATTAAAATCTTATGCAAGGGAATAGAAAATTTGCTAAAAATGTTAAGCCTAATAAACCCTCCGGGCTCGATCAAATACCCGCTCATTAATTTAAGGAACTAGCGTCGGGTGGTTCACCGTTTCTGGAAAAAATATTTAAGAATTCGCTTGGAGATGACAAGTTTCCCAGGGTTTGGATAATGGCTAACGTAACACCAATATTTGAAAACGGAGACAAAACGGTAATGAGCAATTACAGACCCATTTCCCAAACATGCATTCCAGGCAAGGTAATGAAACTGTAGTTGCTAGTTCGAACGTGAGACACCAAAATGTCCAGATGTTAATGATGGAAAATCGCCACGGTTTCCGAAAGGGTGGATCCTGTGAGACTTGCGCTCTGCGAACTTGCGCTCTTTGTTCATGATATCCTTATTTCAGCAGAGAGCGATGTTCCACTGAAAGCGGTTTCTCTTGATATTAAGGAAGGCTTAAAGAATAACATGTAGTAAACTGCTCACAAAAGTAGAAGCATATGACACAGATAAATATATCCTGGGTTAGATTAAAGACATTGTAAATGGTCGGGTACAACGAGAGTTCATAGAAGAAGCTACCTTGACTACAGAAGAAGTTTCTTAAGGTGTTCACCGGGGATGTGCTATCTCTGTTACCTTTTTTATTCCTACTTTACGTTACCGAAATTCATTCCGTATTCACTAGTTAGACACATTTATTTTCTATCGTTGCATTGGTTTTGCGTGATATCCGCATTCCTGAGGACGCAGCTGCTTTATCAGCTGACCGAAATGCTATTCAACGCTGGTACGACAAATTAAAATTAAACTTTAAAAAGTGCATAAATATTTATACAAGAGCAATTACCTCCCGAACGCCTGCTCCAGCGGGAACACCGAAATGGAATATGTAGACTTGATTAAATACTTAGGCGTTACTCATGACCTCGCCTGCATGAAACACATACGGGGGATATATGGAACAGCTAACGAAAAATTAGGCCTAATTAGAAGAGTAATGTGATGAAAAGGTCAAAGAGAATGTTTCCTTTTTCTAGTTATGCCTTATTTAGAATACTCTGCTTTATCTTACGAGTTTGGATTGATTGGCGAATTGGATTGCGTACAGCGCAAAGGAGCTAGATTTCCAAATACGTTTTAATGATAAAATTAATAGCGTGTCCAAAAAATTAGAGGAGCTAGGCTAGGAATCAGGAATGCAGCAAAGGTTAAATTACATACTATATCACTTGCGTACGTCGACACCCTCTTTAGTAATGACGTGGAAAATACTATATACCCCCATCGTACTAAGGTAGACTAGATCATGTCCAAAAAATTAGAGAGAATTAGTGTGCATCAGATTAAATTTCATTTTTCCCACGCATGATAAGGGATAAGAAGAACTTTGTCCGATCGCTAAAGGGAGGAGGGGAATGTATTTGGGTCAAAACTAGTCAGTTTTGCATGCACCCCCTGCCAAACACCCTATCGGTGGCTTAAAGGTTACTTAAAATACCGGTTTCTACGCTTAGGCGACATCTTCAGGTATAAAATCTCACACCTGGCTATGAAATGTATACTTTTACCAGGATGATAATTGGGCTATGGAAGGGGATTTACGGCGGGTAGGGGAGGAAGGAAGAAAGGCTTGGTTATTTCATTTTTTATTTTTTTAAGAACCCTACAGTCCGTCGCAACAGTGTGTGGCAGAGGCTGAAAAGACAACAGACTAATTTTGACCTGAATATTTTTACCCCAGCCACGTACGTGCATTGTTATTCTGTTCCTTTATCGTCTGTGGAAAAATGACCTCTCCAATGGCCAGCTAGTACGTAATATTTACAGGATTGAATTTCCTTTCGTTTATATCTCTTGGCGCATGTGCCATAGAGCACATTACTATTGTAGCATGTGTGTGGATACCACAAAAATGCACAAATACACATTGCCGCTGTTTCAGTGACGAATGTATTCTTTCCAATAGGCCTGAGAAAATTCAAAAAAACTTGGGCATTTAGTTTTAACCAGATATTGGTAGAAGAACTTCGGTTGAATAGATATGATAGGTGTTAGAAATAGAGGAGCATCTATAAACAACGTTTTCATAACAAACTTGTTGAGATAACTTAAGAAAGTAAACATAACAGTTTCAGGTTTAACTTTGTGGAATTCTTTCATCATGAGGATAAAAGAGAAACTTTACACTCCCACAATAAAGCTTTCTTTGCTTCCTTAATGTGGAAATGTAAATTTTCTTTTTTACCCTCATAATAAAGGAGGTGAAGTTTTTTGTTCCCATAATGGCGATGCATCAATGGTTTTGGATTAATGGATGGACATTATCCGTACTAAATACCCCTAAATCTCTCCAACATGTGCTCGTTTATCTTTGTTCAATCGTAATCGCGATTATAGTGGATTTTACCCTAAATAATTATCCACACAACTGTTACTCTCCAAAAAAATTATTTTTTTATCTGTTATATATGTATCAAAAATATTTTGAATAGATAATTATCGGGAAGTACTGTTGGACCACATTCCCCAGCAAAAGATATTTTTTTGAATGTTTTGTTTATCAAAATTATCCTAGACGCAGAGAGACCGTGAGTTCTTCTTGATGAAACCGTCACATAAATCTAGGCTAACAATAATAAGAGGAAGATTGCTCGCTGAACGAAATCATCTAATTCTTGACTTAAACACTCATCACCGGAATCATGGAACACTTCACCTGCTACACCCTCCACATACACCTGAAACGCCCTGGAATTGGGATCCTAGGGATAAATTTGAGCAGAAAGAACCGTATGAAATCCAAATAAAATCCCCCAGATTCGTGAAAAACTGTTGAAATAAGAAGACGAGTGGTCGGGGCTTTAGGGGAATTACGTTGGGAGCCAGTTGAGATGCGAAGAAAACAAGCGAGACTGATAATTTGCTGAGATTTTCGGAACAAACGGGTTTAACAACGACACTAAAGGAATAATATGACCCCACACTACTTAGGTAGATGAGACCACAAAGATGTTATATTTGGGAACTAAGTACGGATGGGTGTAAATAATCGTTCTTTCCCCGGTGAATCAGGAATCATACCGGTAAGAAACCATAGTAACTATAAAAATATTAAAACATTCCTTTACCAGCCGTTTACAAGGACAAGATTAAACGTTGCGTGGACAAATTGTATATTCGACGGTGCATGCGTATATTAATTAATGCTACATGCGTTTGTAGGCGTGTACGTTGCATTGGTTTCTGCATGAATGAATAAGACATAGTGGGTGTAGATTGTCACTAATTTGTGGGTTTTTCGTGCGGTTTTCTCTTCTGTTTTCTGATGGTGACCTAAAGCACCCCCCCGCACGCCCTTGCGACGGTTTGCGGGGACTATGTAGATCTAAATGGTTTGTAAGAATGATTGATGGAAACACTCCACCGGAGCAACAGGCTGATATATTCAGCCCAAGGTAATTGCGAAGAAAAATTTCGCTGACGCAAATTTCCACATTACGGACAAATCTTAGAAAAACTAGCCAAACTATTCCCGATGGACAAATTTAAAATTTCACACGGCAACAGAAGCAGTCCGCGAACGTTTTTGAATAGGATCAAGAGCAAAGAGGAAAACATGGAAAAAGGCGGTATTTAAAAAACTAAATGTAAAGATTCTCTACAGGACAAACTGTAAGATCATTTAGGCTGCGCGCCATGGGAGACCATTTTTCGGAGACCCTGGATTTTCACAAGCTAGAGCCTCCAAATTATCGCATTTAAAAAGAGTTCGAGTCGATTGAAATCTCTGTTATGCATTGAATCCAAACGCTTGGAGAGAATGCTCAAGCTATACTTTTGATACTTAAGATTGATACATTGTATATTGTAAGTTCAATCATGATACATGCCAAATCTCGGAATTTCCTCACAGAAAACCACGGTTTTCGGAAGTGTAGATCTTGCGAGACCACACTCACTCCCTAACTCAACCAAGGGGCACGGAAAGGGCAGGGCGGGGAGTGCAGGGCCCGAATCTGACGGAATTGAACTTTCGTTGGGGGCAAGGAGTATTTAGGGAAGGGTGCAAGACCGAGAAGAAAGAGAGTTCCACGAAATGAAGTGGTTGGGCATATTCGAGGGCAGGGCGCCCTTGCCATTATTTCTATGGAACAACCAATGTGTTGGCCAAAGAGCTTTTAAAGATATTAGGAAACACCGTAAGAGTTCGACGGTAGTGGACAAAAAAAAGAAAGAATTTCATTCTTTTGTTGGCAATATATACTTTTGCTAAGCTAATGAGAACGATTGATTTTAAAGCGTTCATTTTTTTGTCGATAAAGAAATTACGTAATGGGCAACGATTAATGTTCACTGCCTTTGTCGAGCAGGAAAAAAATACACGAAAAAATACGGACATACTACAAGAAAGGAGTCAGCTGGTTGGGTTCCTATGACGTAGAAGCATGTTAATGGGTCTCCGTATAGATGCGGCTAGCGGCCAAGAGTCGCCTCTGCGGCGGTGGGAATGACTGGGACTCTGGAACCCCAGAGACGTAGTGATCTCGAGGGACTTCCCCGGAAACCCTCCTGCCCCTTCGCCTTTTTACGTTGAAGGCCGCGCGGAGAACTGCGCACGCCCTCCTTGGTGGTGCCCCACCACCCTTAGCCCAAGGGCCTCCACGGCCATCGCTCGCATCCCTGTGATTAGAAGGCAACGGGTCTGCAGTGGACTCGGTTCAAATTGAAGTAAGAGCCGAAATGAACGCAGCCAGCGCCTGTTCCTCACTTGAGCCTCCCCATTTCGGCAGCGGGTGGTGTTTGTTGCACATTCGTTGCTTCACATGTTGGCATGGAATGTTGCGTGGTCCTCAGCGGTCATGTGATATGAATCAATATGTGTCAACATGCGATGCAGCACCCATGCCCCAAGAAGTCCTCTAGAACTCGATGCTACAGTATGGCCTCTTTTTTCCCTTGACCTTCAGACCGGCAGTATGCCTACGCTACTTTTCGATGCTGAGTCATGACTCCGAGAGTTGTAGTATCCACGTAAAAATAATTTGATGTCAAAACTTTGGCAAAGTTTCATTTTATTCTTATATCGCTAAAAATGCGTACAAAATGTAACAATTTTAGGATATTTTAATTTTTGAGTGATTTGCTAATGTATATTTATTGAAAATCATTTAATTATTTACTGTGGGTTTTCTTTTTTATGCCTATTGCAAATGACCAGAAACATACATATTTCTGCTGCTGATCACCAAATTATTTAATCATGAATTTTTTCCGTCGCTTTCTATCATTATAATTTGTAGCTAGTAGGATTTTATTACTATTTTTATTATTTTTGAAAATAAGGGGTCAGATAGACAGTGCCAGGTGGCACAGAAATCCCTTGCATTACGCTCCTACTTGAAACAAAATGATGAGCATTGTGGGAGTGCTGGAAATTATTTTAGCGCTCCTGGTTTGACGCGGTCAATTGCCACAGATACCTCTCTAGCCTGGATTTTCAGCTTGAATGTCTTGGGATCACGCTGGATCACGGGAAATGGCCCATCGTAAGGAGGATCCAACGATGGATGGGGCCTATCATTTCTCAAAAATACAAGGGAAACAGTTTCCAGATCTTTAAACATGAAAATGTGGCGGGCTCCGTGTCGAGAGACTGGCTGTGGCTGGAATCGGCGAAGGCCCTGCCGCAGCTGGTAGGGGAAAATCACGCAAGGCGTTAACCTTCTCGGTGAGTGGCTTAATTCCCTCCTCCAACACCGTGCATCCTAGAAACTGTACCTCATTCACACCGAAAACACACGTTGAGGGATTAATAACCACGCCGTGATCCCTCAAGCGGCCAAATATTGTCCGCAGATGCTGCTCATGCTCCATAGGATTACGTGATGCAACAAGGATGTCATTTATGTATGCATACGGCATCTATATATAAGGCAATCCCTTTAACACCTCATCCATGAACCTCTGAAAGGTTTACGCAGCGTTTCGAAGGCCAAATGTCATAAATGGAAACTCAAAAAGGCCGAAAGGCATAGTGTATTCTTAATTTCATTACAGCCGAAAGGCATTATTATTGTAGTTTTGGGAATATCTGCAGGGTTGACAGGTATTTGGTGGAAAGCCCGAACTAAATCAATTTTCGAAAATATGGTACAGCCACATAACCACTGCGCAAAATCCTCGATATGCGGTACTGGGTAACGATCAGGCACGGATCTGGAATTCAGCGAGCGGTAGTCGCCACACGGGCGCCACTCTGCGCTCTCCTTCGGCACCAGGTGTAAGGCAGACGACCAAGAGCTAGATGACCTCCGCGCAGTACCTGTCTGAAGCATCAGCTCAAGTTCATTCTTGGCAATGGCAAGCTTGTCTGGTACGAGACGGCGGGGTCTAGATGAAACCGGAGGGCCAGGGGTGGTCTCAATAAAATGAACCGTGGAGTGCTTGACTTCCCGGGGAGCTCCCGATAGAATTGTTATCTCCGGGAATTCGGCAATAAGGCGGGAATAAGGGGAGGCACTACTGATAACTTTCACTTGCCCTTTGCTGGGGGGGGGGGGGCGACGGTGCCCTTAACCGATAGCGTCGTCACATTGTCCACCAAACGTTTACGAGCCATATCCACAAGGAGACCGAAATGGCGGAGAAAATTTGCCCCTATTATTGGATACGGCACATCAGCAACGACAAATTTCCACAAAAATTCTCACCGGAGGCCAAGGGAAAGAGCGACAGATCCGTATGTGGCGATGGGAGTGTCGTTGGCAGCAAAAAGCTGAAGATCCGACTTCCCTCGACGCTCATGGAGCCGCGTGCCAGGGTAGAGACAGATCTCGGCACAAGTATCTACAAGAAATTTGACGCCGGACGCGGCGTCAACAACAAAAAGACGGTTGGATAGGTCAAAGCAGTAACCTGCCGCCCTCAATCACTGCCCGCTTCGTTTCCCGCGTCGTATGAACAGGGAAAGGTACACTTAGTGGCGTTACTCCCCCAACGGCGGTGGTACCAGCAGATGCCTTGGTCTCTATATATACAGGTATATAGGGTGAATTTCACACGTTGTTGGTGTAATACTGGTTGAACTCTACCATCACCTACTAAACCAACCTTCGGGTTGATTACTGCGTTTATGTTTATATATATATGTATATATATATATATGTGAATGTATATATATATATATATATATATATATATATATATATATATATATATATATATATATATAAACATAAACACAGTAATCAACCTGAAGGCTGGTTTAGTAGGTGATTGATTACTGTGTTTATGTTTATATACAGGTATATATATATATATATATATATATATATATATATATATATATATATATATATATATATACACACCTATACATGTTTGTGTGTGCTTATACATATGTATGAATATATACAGGTATATATATATATATATATATACACACCTATACATGTTTGTGTGTGCTTATGCATATGTATGAATATATACAGGTATATATATATATATATATATATATATATATATATAGTGGGTAAAAATACGTTATATCCATATAGTAATAGATGATAACAACCAGTGAATACATGGAATCATAATGGCCAGTGGCTATATCTACCATCAGTATATAGATGATTAAAGCCAGTTGATTGAAATTAACAATCAAACACAAGGATCAAAAAATAAAAAATATTTACAAACCAACACAACATGCCACCTTATTGCTTTTTCACTATGATTCATAAGTCGACACGAGACTTAGGTTTGTGTGCCCATTTGTTTGCTTTATAAATTAACTTTCAGCAAATCAAATACAAAAAAAGAGAATGGATGAAATGGAAGTTTGTAGTTTTGCTAGATATATTTGGCTTTGGTAGAGTTGGCGCTCATCTGTTCTAGATATCCTCCAAGTTCATAAGTGATTGTTTTGAATTGAGTTAAGCTTTTGTATTGTAGAAGTTTCTCAAGAAAATTACCCATGAAGGAAAATATTATGGGAAGAAAATCTTGTATAGCGATGTTTAAGCTAGAAGTTATTAATTTTGCGATAGATAAAGGAAATCGCGAGGCTGCCAGAAAATTTATCGTGGGAGAGTCCAGCATACAGGAATGGAGGAAAGGAGAAACTGTGATAAAATGTTTGCATCAAAAGAAATGCAAAATAAAACTTTCTGATTAATATTTGAATAGAGCTAAACCACACCCCTGGCAACTGCTTACTCAATGAAATTCTTCATTTAGTATTAGGTGTTACATTTCATGAAAAGCAATTACTCATGCAGTACATATTGTTGGTGAATTTTTTGAAGTGGTTGCTTGTGTCCTCACAATTAAATTATAATATTAATTTAAAAAGTAACTGTAAACATTTTCAAAAAGCAGATTCAGTATCACCAATTGTCCAATTATTTATTTGTCTTAGTTTTATATTTCTTTATTTTTATATGTTAGGAGTTGTTATTGAGGGAAAAGATTAGGGTCAATTTCTTACTTATCTATTTCTTATTTTATTTCCATGACTTGATTGCCTCCATCAAATCTTCTATCAAGTCCCATAATACTTATGCCAAGAATCACATTCACAAAACTTGCAAAACTAGCGTAAACAAAAAACTTTTCAGCCTCGATTCATCTCAGTAGCCACAACCAATTTTTTCCCATTATCAAATCTAAAAATTGCTCTTACCTAAAATCAGACAAAGATGACTGCCGTGTAATTCTGGATAAGGACACCCACCTTTAGAAAATGACCCAACTAATTGAAAATGTACCTCACCCTAAATTCTCAAAAAGTCCTCCAAACCGCATGATTAAGGACCCAAGCGCAGTAATGGCTGGATCCTCACATCTCAAAGAAAATCCTATTCGATTCAAACTCCTCGTTTCCGACCCCACTCTTCCCTGACTGTATGGCCTTCCAAAAATCCACAAGAACGACTGCCCTATGCATCCCATCGTCTCAGCTATAAAGCCCTCCACCTACCATTTATCTTAACAGTTAGCCCAAGAAATTGCGAACCTTGGTTCCCAAAATGACTCGGCATCAGAAACACTATGTACTTTATCAATAAAATTCAATGCATTTATTTGAATGACTCCAAAATAGTGGTTACCTTTGACAAGGAATCACTCTTTCCTAGTGTCCCTATCCTTGAAACAATGAAGTCACTTGAAGATTGGCTAGCATATATGGTGGGCATGTGAAAAGTGCTTCATTTTGCATATTATCTTAAAAGTTGGATATGAGAAAGAAGGTTGCCATAATCACTCACAATTGAACTTAAGTCATGAAAATGTTTCAAATGAGTGTTTGGTGAAGAGTCATGGCAATGAAGCCAAGTTCTTCTCATTTCATAACTGAGGATGAAACAAGGATCTATCACCTTTCACATACAATGTAGGAATAGTCAAAACTATGGATTAGAAGGGGAGATTTGGAAGCAAAGAAGGTTAAGACAGTTCCATCTGAAGGCTAGGTAATGGCGACAGTTTTTTGGGATGCATACGGCATAATTTTAATTGACTATGTTCAGAAAGGAAAGAAAATCAATGATGAGTATTATGCAAATTCATTGCAGCATTTGAGCAATTAAATCGCGAAAATGGCTGCATTAAGCAAAAAAGAAAGTTTTGTTTCATTACAATGCACCAGTTCATTCCATCAACACAATGGCCCAAATCAGTGAGTTGAAGTTAGAATTGCTTTCAATGCATGTACTCCATTCATCCAATTTAGAACCTCGGATTTATCTTTTTTCCAATCGAAATTGCTTGGTTTTGATAGATTTGCCCATTATGAAGAGGATGATTTGGTGGTTGATGGTTATTTCGAAGAGCTCTAAGGTTCTCACTATAAACAGGGTATCTAAACTATTGAACATTACTGAGAAAAGTGTATCGATCTAAAAGGAGGCTATGTAGACAAATGAATATATTTCATCCCAAATTTTTAGTGTGTTGTCTGCTAGGTTGGGAACTTCTGCGACAAACCGCACTATGCTGCACTAACCCTTTTCTTATTTTCCCCCTTAAATGCACAGCGAGTTTTTGTTAACTCTGGATGAAAACTCGCTCCCATTCCATTCTCCTCTCTGTCAGATGAAGCAAATTATTAGGTTAGACAGAATTATTATTAAAGCTAGTTGGAAACCTGGAAATATTATATCTTGTGTCCCAATTTAGTTTCTCATTTTTGTCTATGATCTATTTAGATATGGTGTTAGTGATACAGGAGATCTGTAGGGAAAACTGATGATATTAGCGGAATATTTACCTACCATTACATTCACTCTCTGAGGACTCCTATAGAAATAAAGAAGAGGAAAAATGGAAGATAACTAGAGCTGGAGTACTTTTTCTTTTTTCTCTCCCATGCTTTTGGCCAAAACGTCACAATAGCAATTCAGTGTCAGTCAGTAATTTTATTGCAGCAGAGTTGTATCGTTCCGTTACTCTTAATTTCAATGCATTATTTTGTAGGTGGTATTAAATAATATAGAAAATAAACTTTTATTCATATTATATTTTTAGCTGTAGCTTACAAACATTTGTCCCTTTAGAAGATATTACAAAGAAATTCTTTGCAGCTGACAACAAGGAAATGCAAGGAAGGAATACAAACAGCTGAATAATTATTCCTAATCGCTATTAATGTAAGTACATAAATATATAAATATTTGTACATCACTTGGAATTCACCTGGAATTGTAATTTACCTTTCTCTTGACCCATTCTTGTTTTTGCAGGAGGGTGCTTTTCAAGATGGGGTGAACTTTGTTGACATACCAATAGTAATTTTTGCATGTTTAATTGTGAAAAATTGTTCAAAATAAGGTTGAACAAATGTGGAAGAATCAGTAAATGTGTATTTTAATTATCCTTTATACTAAAATATGAATACTAAGATTTACTTCAAGGCCAGGCCAAACTTTTTTTTCACAATTTATGCCTATACAGACTGTAAGCTTCATAGGATTGGTAGTTTACCAGTGCATCAAATATTGAAGATTCTTATTTGGAATGGGAATATGTGTTATGTTAACTTACATTTCAGATAAACCCTGGTTAACTCTGCAAAATGTAACAGAAGGCATGCTTGAACCCCAGTGTGATAGATGTAAAAATTGGCAAGCAGACATGGGAGCCAAGTGCATCAGAGAAAAAGAAAGACATTGAGAGTAAGGGTGTTGAAAAATATTGTATCTCATTTGTATTTCCTATTGTTGATGTTACATATATGCCAAGGTTATTCTACCAACACACTCCTTTGAAAAGAAAGTTTGAATTTGTTAATGTGGCCATTGGGGGACACACATTTAGGTTGTGGCACTCATTAGATCAGTTACAATGAATTTTCAAAAATCATAGCAATATGGAATAAAATTTGTTAGTGGACTGACCTCTAATTATGGTAAAAGATTGGATACATTGGATAACTATTTCACCAATGGAAATTTTCAGTTAGTGAATCTACCCAAATAATTTTAATTGGGGATTGGGATGGTGCGGTGTTTAACCTACTGGCTTTCCACCAAGAGGGCCCCAAGTTCAAATCTTGGGGACAGTAGTTATTTTTCAGTTGTATTCCGATCCCTAATCAAGTGGTTTGTGGAGAGCACTTTGAATGAGTATGCCATTCGTCGGATGGGATGTTAAGCTGGGGACCCTTGGTGCTCTTTGTTAAGAAGAGGCTAATACCGATGCTGGGTTTCTCTCCTCCCTTCATCCTTTCCCATCCACCTCTCATGGGGCAATGGCCTTAGCTGTCAGTTTCCTCCCCTAAAAACTACCACTATTATGATTTTTATCAGGCTATCAAGTAGCATATTTTTTGTGGAATGCTACCATAGACCATTATGTGTATACTGATCAATGATATGTTTACACATCAGGTCAAATATGTGGCGTCTAAGCGAGAGTGTGGATTCTGTATACCAGGCATGCAGTATTATGATATTGCTAGTCAGAAACTAGTTAAATATGGAAAAGAGTATGGAAAACAGTTAGACAGAAATGGAATTAAAGAGAGTAAATATTTTTCAATAGCAAAATGCATTTGAAAGCTACATATAAAAGTTGGTAGAGTAATATTGGGTCGAGAATACTGCTAAATATTATATATTTTGTTTACAGCTTTGAAACTCTTCTTAAATTGGAGATCCTCTCTCAGACATCCACTTATCCTGCTATTTTTATGGAGGCTGTGGAAAATATTAAGGTGGTTTCAGTCTCAGCGACAGTTTTTGTTTTATTCAAGTTCTGTGCTTTTTGTCTATGATGCTCATTTACTGCGAAATTATAGCAACACAATGGCAGTTTCTGACGAGAATTCAAGTGAAGGTACCTCATCTCAGTGTACTCAGGTGCATGATATTTCCACATTTCTCAAAGATTTCAAAACTAGCTACCACCCTATTGATGATGCGGAGAGGCATTCAATAGAAGAGAAAGAACGTGGCTTTAAAAACTTTGATGAGCTAGAGAAATAAATTTCACCAGAGGGGAATAGGAATGCAAATAAATTGGCTCATGTGAAGATGATTGACTTCGCACACACACTGATTTCAAGCAAATGTTCACATCTAAAAAGTAATAGAACCCTTATGATTTTATCAGTAAAATAAAGGCATGCTGCTGCACATATTTTGTATTGCAAAGCCGATGTGAGGTATTTTCAAATGCTATCCAAACATTTGCGTAAACGATTCTTATTTAGAACCTAATTCAGTAGTGGAGTGGTATAATCACTGATAGAGAGTTTATCTATTTACCAGAGTTTTGAGTTCAATGGTAAGTAATCCATCTCAGCAGTCCCATCAGGACTATTTTTGAAGCATCTAATTTTGTCATGGGTAAGTAAAGAGCAAGTTTCTAAAGCCATGAATTTTTAGGAGGCAAAAGAGGGATGAAGAGGGTGTGGTTAAACTGGCCAAAAACTATTGTGTATTACAGGTATCTGAAAGCCAAATACCCCTTGTCTCCAGAATTCTGAGAGAATTAGCAACTACGATTTAAGAGTCCCCTCTCTGAAATGTTGTCTATCTCTCATTTGCAGGGTTAAAATTTGACAGCCCCGAAATTTCAAAAATCCAACATAAAAGATATTTGGATAGGTTCATGGTGATTTCTGTCCTCCATTTTTTTCAAAACTCTGCATGGGCTAACAATTATTGATTATGGAGTATTGAAATTGGTCAGGTGATTAATGGGAAAATTTAATCTTTCGCCAATGATTAGAAAAGCATTCAAAACACTAAGATGTTAACATTTACATAGTTTGGGTGGGGGTTGTTTCTTTAATTGGTTTACAAGGAAATTAATGCTATTACCAGTGAGCATATTTGGAAACTTACAAACACACTCACAGTCACATTGGTGGTTCACGGGGAGGTTTTTGCCTCACCAGGGGTTGCTTTAGGCTACCTTAACCATGTCCATGGTAGCTAGGAAGAGACCGAAAAGGTTTGCAAAGGAATTTGCCCAGAAACCAGGGACCTACCTCGGGGGAGTAATATACCCACTAACACAAAAGACATACCAACACTCAGGAATATTAAGTGGACAAAACACAGGATAGCCTGGTGGCATCGACAAAACTGAAAATTGTAGGGCATTAAGCCCTTCAGTCAAAAGAAAGGATGTAAGTACCTTGAGCATTGAAACCGGTTTTACGCTAATAAAGGACAGTGGAAAGTTACTTTGTATTCTTAATTTCATTAAAATGTATTTCCACAAGGTTGAGCCAGGAACAATTGAATATTTAAAAGAAAGGAAGTTTAAGGTGGAAGGCAAAATAACAGGAGCAAACTAAGGGAAACAAAATGGTGTGAATATTTGTGTGCATTGTTACTATGTTGACGGTTATATTATCAAATTTAGAAATTACGCCCACCATGCTTAGATCCTTAAGTGTCCTGCATACTAAGCTTGCTAGGAAAACTGTATTTGGCCCAAAAGTAACAGGAAATGTGTGTGGCAAACATCCAGCTGTCCATCAGCACTAATTTGTCATCCGAATCCCCCACTTTTCCTGGAAAACTGTGTGTTGACCAAGCCATTTAAAATCTATGATTAAATGTGATATTTTCTAACTGATGTCTCACTCTTTCCCTTGTGTGCATCTCTATCTGCTGCAGTGTTTGAACCAGGTGTTATTTAAAGCGAACATCTTTTTCTAGCAAATACAAATTTTCTCACTCCAGTCATTCCTTTCGCCTACTACTACATTTACATTCCCATCTCTATCAAGTATTCTTATAGTCAATTTAAATAGTATTGTCCAATTGATTTGAGAGACTAACTAATTTATTCTCCACATCACTACTCTCAAATAGAAGTGATCAAGGACATTGTTCATTCTTAAACAGAGTAAATAAAATTTTAAGAACTAAATTATGTTGTGAGCATGTGCCCAAAAATTTGTGACAAAATTTGCATCTCCGTAATCATGTTTTTATACTTATAATGACTTATGTTCGTATGAATTTTAAACAATAAATTATCCTGAAAATACTTGCTACTGTTCAAGAAATTGCTACAGTTAAAATTTTCAAACAGTGTTAATACACTGGTACTTTGTACTCTTTCATTCAGGAATACAAGCAAAGAATAATTAAAAGGGGCGAGGGAACACATGAAAGGAATTATTAAGAGTGGCAAGAAGTCTTTGTATCAGTCATCATTTAAGTATAGTCATGTAATGCTCCTATATTATTTTTTCATTAACATTTTGAAGAACCTGAAGAAAACCTGAAGAGTTTCCTGCGAATGGTCATACTGGATGTGAGATGCTTCTTAAATCATGCTGCCGGATTAATGATTTTAATTAAAATTGAAGTATTTAGTTAGGATAATGCATAACTTCTTTTGATGATTTGTAATATATTCTTGTATTTATAGTTTTTAAGGAATAAGGTTTCATTAATGCCAACTGACGACTGTTTTTACACTCTGCTGGTTTGAAATTGTGCAAACCTTGAAAACCTAGATGTGCACAGTGATATAAGTTAACAAAAGTTGAATACCACACGAATATATTGCATTTTAATCAAAAGTACTCATATTAATAAGCCAATTCTTCTGGAATTTATGAATGTCTATAATGGTATGTATAATGGTTCTAAGAAACTGCGGGAGATGCCGCCAAAGTAACTTTTATGAAAGTACATGTCACCAACTGTAGCATTGTGAGTAGCCAATGGAGGGTCCAGATGGGCAGCTTTAGGAAGAGGGAAGAGACAGGGGTGTCCATTATCACCATTGCTGTTCAGCATTTATGAAAAGGAAATGATCAAAGAGGCACGGGAAGAACTGGAGGTAGGAATGGAAATCAGTACAGCATACAGAAAATCTGATTTGCGGGTGACCAAGTTTTCGTCTGTAGTTTGTCAGTCAGCCAAAGGGTTTCAAACATTGCTGAGTGCATTGAAAAATCAGTGCGATATATATGGGGTGAGAATAAATGTAAATGGAACTAAGGTTATGAGGTCTTTGAGAAAGGCTCATTTAAACTTTGAAATAGGATGGCACAAACTAGAGCAGGTGGAAGAGTTTGCCTATCTTAGAAGTGCTTTAGACCAAAATGGTCCAAGCAGTAAAGACATAAGGAGAAGAATTTAACTGCGCAAGGAAGCTTTCACACAATGAGAGAATTGATGACTGGGACATTGGGCAAACATGTTAAGTAAAGTCTCATTAAAACTTTGATTTGAAGCATGGTGTTATAAGGTGCGTAAACATTGTATGGTGGGTGAGCAGAGAGGATTGTTGGAAGCAGTCTAAAGAAGGAAAGAAAGATGGATTCAGGACATGTTGATTAGCAATGAGATGCTGAAGACTGTGATAGAGGAGAGAATGTTGGGCCAACAAGGAAGGATATGGAATAGGTTAGGCCTGATAGAAGAAGCGAAGGGAGGAAATAAGTATGAGGAATTGAAGAGTTGCTTTTGCTTGTGGTTGTGCGTCTTGTTAGGAGAGGCAAGTAAATATATTTTTGTACCATTTTGCAAAATTTCCCTGGTTAAGTAAATCACTTAAAAATAAATATCTTTGCTCATAAATATCTTTGCACACAATACATTCGTGGCAGTAACCTAATTATTCAGAGCCATACCAGGCTCCTTATCGAACACATATTCCAAAGACTGAAGTATCTTCAGTAAAACTTTAGCATTAAATGATTTTCCAAGAAGATCGAGCCTTTGCTGAGGTACTAAATGCCCAACATCGGTGAAATGGGGAGGAAACCCAAGCAATTCCTCCAGCTCTGTTACTCTGGCATTGGTTATTTCTTCCTCCTTTTTCTTCAGATTTCCTAAAATAAAAAAATTGATCAATTTTTAAAAACATGAAATTTGAACAGGCATGTAATAACATTTTCTTATAAAGTTACTGCCCATTAATATATAATTTTGAAAATTAATGAGTAATTCAGATTTAAGAACACAACCTTGGGCAAATGTTGCTGCTCAAGGTTTAATTAACACAATCGAGACTATACATAACATAATTTGGACATCTGTAAGGTTTTTCTAACAGCCAACTTACTGTGATTTTGAGTATTGCGAGGGGAGGGTGGAAGAGGAGATAGATGGATGAATTTGAAGTGGCTTTTGAGCAACAGGTGATGATTCATGGATGCATGCTAAAATTATATTCAGAACAGTTCACCACATTTACTTTCATCACCACTATCAGTAAAAGTGTGTGAAAATTGTTGCAATTAAAAAAAACACAAGAACATCAGGCAGCATTAGAGAGACAGGAATACCATTAATTTGTATTTAATACTATTGGCGGGGTAAAATATATATCAAATAAGGAAATCAGTTGAGAAATTTATTGATGATGCAATGGTACCCATTTAATTATTAATCATGAGTCACACATTTCCAAATGCCATAGTGTACCTGGTTTTTAGGTCTATTTTTACTTTCCTCTGGATTGGTAGTCATCAATGCATATGTATATATATATATATATATATATTTATATATGTATATATATTTATATACGTATATATATATATTATATATCATTTATGAATGCATGTATACATATGTATATATATATATATATATATATATATATATATATATATATATATATATATAATATACATACACACACATTATATATATATATATATATATATATATATATATATATATATATATATATGTGCGTGTGTGTGTATATTATATATATATATATATATATATATATATATATATGTGCGTGTGTGTGTATATTATATATATATATATATATATATATATATATATATATATATATATATATATATATATATACATATGTATACATGCATTCATAAATGATGATCATCAAATCACTTCTAAGGTTACTGATCTGTATGAGCACAAAAATTTTTCAGGCAGATATTTCAAGATCCACAAGTTAACTCAAGTGCAGATAAGCCGTATTGAGAGTTTCCGGTATGCTTGCTCAGGTAATTGTAATGCATAATTGTTGACCGAGTTGGAAATAGTTGGAATTGGAAGATGTTGAGGAACTCACAATAAATTTTCGTTATTTTTCATTCTAGGCAGTCTTTTATTTACAGTGAATGAGCAACTAGCAATATTTTTCATTTACCTCTTTTTTAAGTTTAACAGAAATATCATTTTCCCAAAAAGCACACCACATGCCCTAATTGTAAAGAGGGCACCGGAAATTCACCAGTAATTGATTCAATGTTCCACCATGAGGAAGGAATATATAGTTGAACCCTGCAGGCCAAAGGAATTTTCTTCATATGATGTGAAATTAAGTTTCTTGTCACTAAGTATTATGAAATGAAATTGAAACCAAGGTGAACACTTTGACATTATAGGGTTTAAATATTTTTAATTATACTGCAAAAAGGCAACAACAGAAAATAGGACCAGAAGTGACTAACTTAAGTAAAATAATGTTTTAATGTAATTTTAGCTGGTGGCATTGAATTTGTGTTCCAAGTGAAAAGGGTATCCAAAATATGTCCAATTCAAACATGTACAATGTAGTAATAAATTTTAAATATCAATCTTCGGGAGTGAATATTTCTTCTGAAGAATGCAAGGAGAAATAGAGTTATTTTTAAGTTGTTAGTAAAGTATCATGCAATATATCAAGAGTTTAGCCATTTAAATAGTTACTTCATAAATACATTGATAACTCAATCAGCCACCACAATTCACTAAAACAGCAAAACTGTGGCTCTATAGTTTAATTGACGAGGACAGCAAATAGGGTATTGAGAATAGTTATACATTTTCTCCACTTCTTTGCAGGGCTCCGATCTTGTTATTAATGAAAGATCTGGTGCTTTCCCGGCGTATTAGTTGGGTGAATTCTTCTCGGGTCTTCCACCGGGTCAATGGCTCCATAGCTGCCGACGTTTTGATTCCCGACTGGGTCATCGTCATCAGGGCTGATTGCCGTTCCGCCAAAAAGTGTCCAATATATATACCCGCCTCCACGGCTCACGTGTCATCTGATTGGTCCCCAGACCCACCATTGTCGGGGCGCCTTGTGATTGGCTGAGCGTTCTGCCTTGTTTCCCTGATGCATTTCAGAATAGGATTCCAGGTATTGCTCAAATGAAGACCTGAATCCCTATTGAAATTTTTCTTTTGAAGGTGGATCTCTATGGCCTCCTTTGCCAGACGATCCCAGTAGCCACGCGCGCGGCAAAGTAATTTCGCCTCGTCCCAGTTGATGGCGTGGTCTTGGCCGACGCTGTGTTCGGCGATGGCCGATTTTTGCAGCTGTGCCAGTCTCAGGTGTCTTTTATGCTCCTTCAGGCGGGTTTCAATCGTGCGGCCTGTTTTTCCAACACAGACCTCGCCGCACTCACACGGAATTTGGCAGCGAAACGTCGGCAGCTATGGAGCCATTGACCCGGTGGAAGACCCGAGAAGAATTCACCTTGTTATTCATGCCCTCAGCAAATATTTCTCAATGTTATTTATGTGATTGTACAGAGAAAGAGCAATTTAGTAAGGCATCAACGTTGCTACAAGTTGCATTTCAAAATTTAAGGCCAATTTTTGGTAAATAGCTATTGATAAGACTGATTACTTTGCTCTTCTACATTGGCATTAACTAGTTTGTTTGGCATTTAACCACTAAGTTATAATCAGTTGATTGTGATTTGGCTTCATGTGATATTGTGACATAATGAGATTGCTATTAACCAACAAGCATATGCTTTTTTGCAACTTTTTCGCCATGAATGAAGGCATTAGGATGAATGTGAGGCAACAATCAATACAGTAGCCTCATTTCAGTTCA
The DNA here is from genome assembly GCF_022747635.1 of Hetaerina americana. Taxonomy (NCBI): domain Eukaryota; kingdom Metazoa; phylum Arthropoda; class Insecta; order Odonata; family Calopterygidae; genus Hetaerina; species Hetaerina americana. The sequence goes on along the minus strand of NW_027286719.1, from coordinate 2,976,892 downwards.
CCCAAATGAAAAATCAAACCATCCTAAACTCAAAGTATAATCATGGTAACCATTTTTAGGAGCAAAATAATTATCTTTTGATTGATGTATCTTACTTTTTAATAAATATCACATCACAAACCCTTCATGAAACATTACATGAACTGCACCATGCCATTAAGAGCCAACAACAGGGAATGCTGTTGCCAGGTTGGTAGCCTTCACAATTAAACATGCACTCACACAGCTTCCTGCACAATGTTATCAATTAAAAAAGAATGTACCTTATCAATAAAAAATACTCTATAATTATTCTTTACAGATATTCTCATTTTGACCTAAAGAAATGCGTGTCATTTGGAAATGCATTTGTGAAATAATGAAGGCGAAGAAATGGCAAACAAAATTATCATTAAAATACTTAAAAAGAAATATTCAATCTTGTGAAATTTGCTTTCGTGAAGTGCCAGTTTAATATTAAGGAGGATTTACTGCAATAATATATCCATATACCAATGTCCTATTCAATATCTTTTAAGGTATTAAGAAAGAATCATCAATAGAATAGTCAAATCATTGCAGTAATAATGCACACCACCTGATTTAGATGAATTGCTCCGTGATGTAATAATGTTCTGTGAACTAACATCAGCTGTCATCGGGATATTTCTAATTACTGGGCATGGCAAATTTGGATTAACTTCCTCGATGGTAGTGACTTTCTCAGGGATGTTTGCCCAATAAAATCTTGGGCGGCGTTGAGCAGAGTAATGCTGAGCGTCTATAAGTCTTGGGCTGCAGTCCAAAAATCTGGAAAATGAGAGATCATAACATAAACTCCAATTTACGACGTGACAAAATTTTCACAGTAAAAAATGTAATGAAATTTTAATGCTGCTTCCAGACCTATAAATGATAAGGTATACCTTACATTTGTTAAACTTCACAAAACTTACAGTTTAGTTTCATCGCTTATGTCATTCACACTTGCAGCTTTTTGATGATACAATAATGCTTTTTGCATAGTCTAATTTTAAAAGAGGTAAAAATTACCAAGAATTTTTTAAGACTGACTATTAAAATTCTATTTCCTTAAGCTGTAAAGGGTTTTTCACACCATGAAAACAAAAATGAGGGGTATTTTGATATTTGTGTGGAGATTTACAGAGGGACAGTTAATCCCTCGCCTGTGATCAGAGCAATATTCAAAATACCAAGAGATTTACCTGGGGGCGGGGGGGGGGGGGTTGTATCCCAAATAGGTTTAGAAAGAAAGGTAGTCATTGTGGCTAAGGTAGCCATTTTGAACACCATCCTACTTTCTGTAACAGTCATGTAATCACTACTCACTTCCACCTTGCCCACCCTCTCCCCCTTATTACCCTAGAATGATCATTTGTTTCTTCTCTTCCCCCCCTCTCATTCTTAATTTTAACAGTCTTTCATTGGGTCCCCTTCACTTTTCTTCTCCTCTCTCTCCGTTCACCCATTTTTACCCCAGCTTTCCTCAATCCAATTCACTTCAACCTTGTGTTGCAGTGGTTTTTTTCCTTCAGAGCACTGAAAAGGACCAAGGCAAGGTCAAAATAAAAGTCTCCGCTATTCACAGCATTTTGTTTCCCTTAGTTTGCTCCTGTTATTTTGCCTTCCACCTTAAACTTCCTTTCTTTTGACTGAAAGGCTTAATTCCCTACAATTTTCAGTTTTTTCGATGCCACCAGGCTATCCTGCGTTTTGTCCACTTAATATTCCTGAGTGTTGGTATGTATTTTTTGTAATACCCAAGTTAATGAGAGTGGGTTTGTATTAGTGGGTATACTACCTTGATCAAAAAGTTCCCGGAATAACCACCGTGTGGCGCTCCCATCGTTCCGATTTGAGTTCTGTTTTTTTTGTTAAATTGGTACATCTGTTGTTGATATTCCCTTTAAATCTTAGTGTCATAACTTGACATTTGCAAAAGTTACGTAGCCAAGAGTACATCTATCTCTGTGTGTGTTGGCGATTTTTTACAATTGCAGAAATGGATTTAAATTTGCAACAACGAACTTGTATTAAATTTTGCGTAAAAAACGGATTTAGTGGCGCACGGACGTTGGAAATGTTGGAAAAGTGTTTCGGCAACGATTCTCTAAAAAAAACGGTCGTTTACCAGTGGCACGAGCGGTTCAGAAGTGGTCGTGAGTCAATCGAAGATGATGAACGCAGTGGCAGACCATCGACATCGAAAGTCGGTGAAAAAATTGATAAAGTAAAAGAAATGTTGGTCAATAACCGCAAATTAACCATCAGAGAAATAGCGGAGGACTTGAACATTGCCTATGGATCCGCCCAAGACATTGTGGTTAATGATTTGGGTTTCCGTCGTGTAGCAGCAAAGTTGGTTCCAAAAGACCTCAATTTCATGCAAAAAAGAGACCGTGTTGACGTCGCAAAAGACATCATTTGCGAGGCTGAATCCGATCCCACATTCATCAAAAGGATCATTACTGGAGACGAGACATGGGTTTATGAGTACGACACGCAATCCAGACATCAGGCAAGTGAATGGCGTTCACCAAATGAGCCGAGACCAAAAAAACCACGTCGTTTTCAGTCAAAAAAGAAGGCAATGCTGACGGTTTTCATGGATTACAACGGTGTAGTGCATCATGAATTTTTGCCAGAAGGCCAGACAGTAAACAAAGAGTATTATTTGGGCGTTATGAGACCTTTGCGTGAAGCAATTCGCCGAAAGAGACCAGAAATGTGGGCAGAAAACTCGTGGATTTTGCACCATGATAACGCACCGTCGCACAGTGCTATCATTATTCGTAATTTTTTGACGAAAAATGCAACAAATACCATCCAACAGCCACCGAATTCACCTGATTTGGCTCCCTGTGACTTCTTTCTGTTCAATCGAGTTAAAAAACCATTACGGGGAACGCGTTTTAGCAGCCGAGAGGAAGTAATGGAAAAATCGCAGGAAGCACTGATGGACATACCGAAAACCGAATATAAAAAATGTTTCGAGGATTGGATCAAGCGCTGGCATAAGTGTGTTGCAGTCGATGGGGATTACTTTGAAGGGGACAATATAGATTTAGATGAATAAACTTGTATTTTTAATTTTCTGAATAAATTCCGGGAAATTTTTGATCAAGGTAGTATTACTCCCCCGAGGTATGTCCCAGGTTTCTGGGCAAATTCCTTTGCAAACCTTTTCGGTATCTTCCTAGCTATCATGGACGTGGTTAAGGTAGCCTAAAGCAAGTCCCTGGTGAGGCAAAAACCTCCCCGTGAACCACCAATGTGACTGTGAGTGTGTTTGTAAGTTTCCAAATATGCTCACTGGTAATAGAATTAATTTCCTTGTAAACCAATTAGGGAAACAACCCCCCACCCAAACTATGTAAATATTACCATCTTAGTGTTTTGAATGCTTAATCATTGGCGAAAGATTAAATTTTATCATAAATTACCTGACCAATTTCAATACTCCCCTGCTTTTTAGGTGTATAAAAAACCCTTTACAGCTTAATGAAATACTATTTAATATAGTAGCCACAAAAAAGGCCATTAGAAGCTCAATTTGTCATTCCCCAGAATGTTTTAAAATTAAATGATAATAATTGGAATTATTACGAGATCTGTCCAATAAATACGCAAACTGAGACCTTTAAAACATTATTTTGCAAAATTTAGTCTACAATATTTTTGTCCCCTTCAAAGTACTCTCCATTCATTTCTATGCACTATTTCCATTTTCTTTTTCTTTTCCACTGCTTGAAGCACCCTTGGAAGTCAGGCTTTTTAGTTGTCTTGTCATTTCTTGCTTTAATGTGTCCGCATCTTCCCAGTGATGTCCCCTCATTACATTTTCCATTTTGGGAACACAAAAAAGTTGTATGGGGCAAGACCTGGTGGATATGGAGGATGATCAAGAATGGTGATTGAATCTTTTGCCAGAAACTGGCGAACAATCAATGCTGAATGTGCAGGTGCATTGTCATGGTGAAGGATCCATGCATCATGTTTGGTTAAAATAGTTTGCACTGTTGTTTTTCCTAAGTTCAGTCCATCAGCTATCATTTATACAGTGTTTAACAATCAGTAAGGGCAAGGGACCACACACAATCTATGTTGTCATCAACACAGGTGGTTGAAGGTTGTCCCGACCTTGCGTCATCAGTGGTGTCGTGTCGGCAATCTTTTAAATGCTTAATCCACTTGAAAACGGATGTTTTCTTCAGAGCATTATCATTGTAGACACCTGTCAACATTTCGGTAACTTCTTCATAACGTTTACCGCACTTTCATCCAAAAACTTGATTTTGATTCATTGTTCTGTGATTTTCGTCAATTTCCATTTTCGACAACCGTAAAAACAAGGACAACAGAAATTAGTGGGCGGGGCTCTAGTCCTCGTCATGGCTGCCAGATTACACCAGTTCACACATTTATTACGAAGACCAAATATTTCTCGGTATTTCAAAATACAATATTTTATCACTTAATAAAATAAAGAATTTTAGTGGATATTGTTGAAATAGTTATTTTGCATAATACGTTCTTACCCTACAGTTGTTTTATTAATACTTCAGCCAGTATTATGTCATTCACTATCAAAACTTTTTGGCACTACTAATCAAAATACTGTACTAATAGGCACCAAACCATTGGTAAAATATTGTATAAAATAAGTGGGAAAGTTAATTACTATTACAGATCATTTACTCTCTCATTGGGATGTCATATAGTAGCATATATGAGGGAGGACCCAAACTAACATGAAAAAATTCAAAAAAAGTACTTTTTCCAGTTAAAAATTATCGTCTCCTTCGAAATACTCTCCATTAACAACAATTTGACAGTAATTAGAAAAGTTCTCAGAATGGAATAGAAATCAACATTTTTGCACAGTGGAACTTGTTTATTTTTCAATTTAGTCTCCCATTATACTAATACACTTGGTCCAACAATGCTCCAATCCAAAGGCGATCCTCCATTACCATTTTATGTACTTCTGCAATAATTTCTGGGTTAGAGGCACATTTTAGCTGACTACTATGTGGATTCTCTCTAATATTTAACTCGTTTGTCCACTTGGCAACAGTTGAATATGAAGGAGCAGAGTCATCCAGAGTGTTCTGAAAGTTGGTATGAATTTCATTTGCTTTCATACCTTTATTTAATAAATATTTAATCACTGCTCGAATCTTAAGGGGATTGGGATAGTGCAGTGGCTAATGTACTGGCTTCCCACCTAGAGGGTTCAGGTTCGAATCCCGGTGGTGGCAGATATTTTTCAGGGGTATCCCAATCCCTACTTCAGGTTCTGTGTGGAGAACACTTCAAGTGAGTTAACCATTAGTCGGATGGGTCATTAAGTGGCGGAATCCTTGGCGCCTTTCGTTAGGCAATGACACCATATTACTCTCCACCCTTCATCCTTTTATGTCCTTCCCTAATGGTGCAATTTACCTCAGCTGTCCGTCGCCTCCAAAAAAACTACTACCACTCAAAATCCTAATATTTTCTATCTTCACAAATCACTACACAGGAACAACAACATAGAGGCTTCTGCACCACAGATCTCTTCCTGGATTACTGACACCTTATGCGTTTACTCATTAAGGATAATTAGAAAAGTTCCTATTACCATGAGGGAAACTCATGCTAGTGATGATATCTGTTGTTGATTCCAAGAACCTATTGAATTATTCTTGTACATTGGTTCAAACAGTTTTCCCACTCTGCGAAAAACCTTTTGCAATCTTCTTTTTCAATGCATAGCAGTACCACCTTCAATTCTCTTTTCACCTCTGGAATGTTTGCAAAAGGTTTCCCTTTCTGCTTCCTTCTGATCAGGATGAAGAAATGACTGGCTGAGCTGGGGCATGGTGGAAAAATGGCTATGGTGGAAAAATCACCACCCACTCCACCACAAATTGGGCCATTTCAACCAAAGACTCTCACAAAACCGCCTCAAAACTCTCAGGTAGAAGACTTGATGCATAGTTTGACCCTCAGGGATTTACTTTTAAGTGAAACTTGCCATTAAAATTGAAGAAAAAACCATCAACATTGTCTTCATGGCCTATTTGACTTGCCGGCCCTATTTCAGGCAAGGAGAGTTTGCTGCCTTTCACTGTGATGACTGTTGGATGTCTTGGAGTCGTACCCTAACACCAAAATTCATCCCCACCAATGACTTTGTTAAGAAAGTCCTCATTTACTTCTAAGACATCCAACAAGCCATGGCAAGCAATGACACAAGCTGCATTTGAAGGCTAGGCAGCAATTTGATGGAGAGGAGAGAATCGTATTTCCTTCTTGAAGCCTATTGCCTAAAAGATGTTTTTAATGGAAACTGGACAGGGCTATTTTTCTGTGAGAAGCCACAAAGTGTGTGCTCCAGAGCGGAACGTTGTCATGGAGAGGTGTTGAGCAAACAAAGAACTACTGTCTTATTATTCACTAAGGCAGATGGAAGTGAGAAGCATCAGCCACTAGTGATTGTTAAATCAAAGAGGCCTTACGTGCATCCTAGGTCACATATGTAAAAAGGTTGCTCACTAGTTATACAGCTTTTTCCAAAACTCAGAAATATCCAAGGAAGAGCTTCTTGCTTTGGATGCTAAAATGGCGTCTCAGAACAGGAAAATTCTGCTGCTAATCACTCTGTATCCAACCCGTCCACCAAATGTACACTTAAGAAATGTAGCTACAATTTTTTTCATTCAATATGAGTCAGTGATTTCCAACCACTGGATTTAGGTCTAAATCACTCATTGGAGGAGCATTATTGAATAATGAATGATCAGAAAGTCATATCTCTGCATGACTGTGGTAAGAATTTAATATTATAGGGGCAATAAAATTGAAAGCATGAAAATAATAGCTTACAAAAAGACAAACAGATTCCATGAAAAAGGACTTGGGGATTAAGTCTAGATGCAAGACTGCAGTTGTAATTATTTAATGGATTCCATTCATGCAATTATTTTATCAAATAACAAATTGAAATTTTTGTTGATTGTCATGTTCAACAAAATAAACTAAAATGAATGATTGATGCACAATAAACTGTGTACTTAAAATTTCAAGCGACAACATTGCAAAATACAATGATTTCAAAATATAAATATCAATGTAAGGCAAAGTGAATTATCGGATGACTCCCCTTAAGTTACTGTCATGACGTCTCCCACTGTTTCTTTGATTTTTCCAAATTTCACATTTAGAATTAATGAATAAGAATGTGACAAAATGGTCAAAAAATATTTATTTTAAATATTTATTAAAATATATTTTATTGGAGGAAACAA